>NC_090372.1:32424309-32736859 GCF_036365525.1 Heterodontus francisci
CAGTGGCCACTGCTGGGACAGCATCCAGCTTCAGGAGGATCATAGCACCAGTGCTGAAATAGGTAAGTGAGGTTTTGAGCTTTACCAGGGACAATTGGCTGGGCCATGGCGATGTGGGTGGGAATCAATCAATTAGGAGGGCGGTGGGAGATGCACTAGCGAGGGCGGCGGGAGGTGCTGGGGTGGGGGGGGGGGGAACCTCCGTGGAACACGGGGTGCCCATTCAGGAAGGCACCCACCACCACCACCCATTCCCCATCCCCGGGCCTGCAAGGAGGCCACCTGGTATTGCTGGGTGACCTCCACAACTGACAAAGTACCCGCCCACCACTGGTAATGCATCAGTGGTGGCGGGAGAAAGCACTGAAATGGCAATTAATTGGCCATTTAAGGACCTCAATTGGCCTGGGGCGGGTGGGTTGTTTGTCACTTCTCCCACCACTCGTAAAATTACAGAGGGGGTGGAAAGGCTGGAGAAACGGCACCTCCTGCCTCCCACACAATTTTACGTCCCCCTTGCCTCCAGCCCACTCCTGCGGGAGGGGTAAAATTCCAGCCAATACTTCAGAAGCACCTCAGTAACTGGAAAGTGTTTTAGGGTGTCCTGAGGTTATGAAAGGTGCCATATAAATGCAAGCTTTTTTCTGTAAAGTTTACGACATTTCAAAAATAATTAATTGGAAACACTGACAGCAAGATAAAGCGTTACACAAAGTTCCTGCCTTCTATATTTATTCTGTGTTTATAATACACACACCTTCCATCCTAGACACTTTTGTGCTGAAGATAATGTGCATTTGCAGTCTGTTTATAATCCAGCTGTTTCATTCAATGCAAACAGAGCCTGAATAACACAAAAGAGCCATTGGTGGGCTGGGCTGCAAACAAATCATTCCCATAGCTACCAATAATATGCAGAATCCCTTTCCACTGCATTATTAATGCCACCTTCTTCCAGCAGCTCTGTAAAATGCTGTGGTACCATCCCATTCACACCAGGACATGGATCTCAGAGCACTGGCAGCCAGACAGACACAAGTTCACAAGTGTGCATGCTTGCTATTGGTGAAGCAGCATGAATGAGTCACCGGCTGCTGTGGAGGTAGATTGGGAACAGACAAAATGCAAAGCCGTGTTCAAAAAGGATGACAAGGCAGACACAGGCAACCAGAACTAGCGAACAGTTATGGTCTCCTTACTTAAGGAGGGATATGCATTGGAGACAGTTCAGAGAAGCTTCACTAGGTTGATTCCTGGGTGATGGGATTGTCTCATGAGGAAAATTTGAGCAGGTTGGGTCTATACTCATTGGAATTTAGAATTAGATGTGATCTTATTGAAACATACAAGAGGAATCTTGACAGGGTAGATGCTGAGAGGATGTTTCCCCTCATGGGGCAATCTGGAACTAGGGGGCACAGTTTCAAAATAAAGGGTCTCCCATACAAGACGGAGATGAGGATGAATTTCTTCTCTCAGGAGGGTTGTTAATCCTTGGAACTCTCTTCCCCCAGAGAGCAGTGGAGGCTGGGTCATTGAATGCATTCTAGGCTGAGTTAGACAGATATTTGATCTGTAAGTGAGTCCAGGGTTCTGGGGATGGGGGTGGGCAGGGTGTGGGGGTGGTGGGTGGTGGGTGGTGCGGTGGGGTGGTGAGGTGATGGGCAGGAAAGTGGAGTTAAGGCCTCAGTTAGATCAGCTACGATCTTTATTAAGCGCATTAGCATTCACACTTAGGAACATATGAACAGGAGTAGACCATTTTGCCCCTTGAGCCTGTTCCACCATTCAATGAGATTACTGTTGATTTGCAAACTAACTCCATATACCTGCCTCTGCCTCATCTCCCTTAATACCTTTGGCTAACAAAAAAAAAATCTAGCAATCTCAGTTTTAAAATTAACAGCTGACCTTGCATCAATTGTTGTTTGCATAAGAGAGTTCTAAACTTTTACCACCCTTTGTGTGCAGGAGCATTTCCTAATTTCAATCCTGAAAGGTCTGGCTGTATAAATTTTAGACTATGCTCCCAGTACAGTACAGTGAATTGTTGAGACCCCAACACAGATCCTTGTGGGACACTACTAGTCACATCCTGCCAATTAGAGTACCTGCCCATCATCCCTACTCTCTGTCTCCTTCCGCTCAACCAATCTCCTCACCAGGGATGTTAGGCATGCCGACCTTTTCCTTTACTGTAAATACTGATGCAAAGTATTTATTCAGAATGTCCATTATCAGTTTTCAAGAGACACACATTATTCCTGGCCATCCTCTTTTTCCTAAAGTAATTGTAAACGTTTTGTGTTGATTTTGATACCTCTTGCAGGTTTTTTTTCATATTCCCTTTTTGTAGTCCCTACTATCGTCTGTTTGCATCTTTCCCATTCACCAGGATCTGTGTTACTTTTTGCAATGTTTTTCTTTTAGTTCTATGTTGTTTCTTACTCCTGTAATTGTCCATGGCTGTCCTTTTTGGTAAACAGAGCTCTTGTTCCTTAGGGGTATAAATTCTTTTTTGAACACTTCCCACTGATCTTCTGTCATTTTACCTATTAACAAATTTGCCCAGTTTACAGTGGACAGTCTCTGTCTCATCACATTGACGTCAGCCTTAGTTAAATCTAGAATCTTAGTAGCTGTTCACATGTCTCCCTTTCAAACTTGGTTCAAGTGGAGCCCATCCCATCAGTACTATTCCTTCCTGTCTCATTACTGGTGCCAGTGTCCCATGAAATGGAACCCTTCTTTTCCACACCACTCCTTCAGCCACATGTTTAATTCCTTAATCAGCTTATCCTTATGCCAATTTGCAGTGGCTTGGGTAATAATACAGAAATCAGAGCCCTTGATGTCCTGTTTTTTAATGTAGCTGCTAGTTCATGCTACTCTCCAAACAGTACCTCTTGCCTACGGTTTCCTATGTTGTTGGTCCCAACATGGACCACAATGGCTGGATTCTCCCCCTCACTCTTCAATATCCTTTCAAGCGGCTTTGAGATGTCCCTCATCCTGGCACCAAGAGGGCAACAAACTATGCGGGACGCTTGATCCTGCTTAACAAAGGATGCTATCTCTCCCCTTAATTATTGAATCCCCTACAGCTACCACATTAGTCTTCCTCTTCTCCTTTGAACAGCCTCCTGCTCCAAAGTGCTGTGGTCCACATTCTGGCTGCCCTTCTTTTATCCTTATCCTCACAGGTAGCAATTACATTGTACTGGCTCACCACCACCTTCTCAAGAGCAATTAGGGATGGGCAATAAATGCTGACCTAGCCAGCGACGCCCACATCCCATGAACAAATAAAAAAAATTCCTGTTGGATAAGATCAGTTTCAGCAGGTCCTCATTCTCTAGCTCACTTGAGTTTCTCTTACTTTGTACATTATCAGTCTCACCAACTCCATTCCGAACCTACACCTCTCCAAGAGTTGTGACCTAAATCTGAAGCAAAGTGTCCAGAAACTGCTCCTTCTCCCTTTTGTATCAGGAGTGTCTCCAAGGCCAGAATTTAATCAAGGCCAGAATTTAATCAAGGCCAGAATTTAATCAAGGCCAGTGAGGTGATAGCCCCGCCCACCAACTGGAAAGCCAGGGCCGAGCCCACCTCTGCCGGGCCTGGAAGCCACACTGCTATTTTGTGAGGCTCAGACCCTTAATTGGCTTCAGTCAGGGCTTCTGCTCTTCTGAGGCAGGAAGTCCTACCTCCAAGAGCTGCCAGCCAATCAAAGGGCCGACAGCTCTTCGGTCCCAGCAGCACTCCTGGATCCAGGGGGGCGGTGGTTGTTGTAGCAGAGGCAGCCCATGCTGTTGGGGGGGGCCCTCCATGAGGCACAGGGTGCCGATCAGGAGATTTCCCCCGTTCAGCCTGCAAGGAGGCTACCATGACAACCTCAAGTGAAGTGCCCATCCACCGCTGGTAAAATACCAGCAGCAGTAGGAAGAGGCCCTTAAGTGGCAATTAGCTGCCCACTTAAGTGCCTCAATTTGTCTAAGGGCAGGTGGGCTGTTTGCCACCGCCCCTGCAACTAATAAAATAGCAGCAGAGGCAGATAGGCACAGCATGGCACCCCCCGGGGTGGGGGTAGCATTAAATTCAAGTCACACTCTAGTTCAATGACTTGGAGCTGGAGAGATTTGAGATAGAGACATCCATTACAGAGGTGTTCAGTTGGCTTAATCTTATGGTTCACAAACTCCCAGAAATTGCAGTCCAGACACTAAATAAAAAGTCTAAATTATTTATATCTACTTTTTTGTTTGTTCTACACTTTTTTTTTCTGCATACTAACTTCCACTAAACAGTGGACAAAAATGTTAAATACTTACTGCCTCAAGCTTCCATTACAAATATTGGAGGTAAAAAATAGCAGCACCTCCTTCACCCTCTGCACTTGCAACAAAGTCCCAACTTTAGCATTGCACTCTTTTCATGATCGTAGAGGCAGTAGCAAGTACTATTTACTCAATAGACCTTATTAGTCACACCTACGTTACAACTGCTAACTCAGCTTCCTGTTCACAGTAATTAATACCTATAGTTTACAGCTGATTGTTGGTTAACTGCCACTGACAGTCAGTTTCTGTTAACTAGGTAGCTTAATGAGCCTGCAGTTTGTTTCACAGTTTTTAAAGATCTAAGACAAGTCTAAACATTAAACTAAATTTCAGTTTGAGAAATACTTACCAGAGAGTTCTCACATGTATCAAATTCCTGACTTCAATACTCTGTTAACATTTTTCACTACCCACTCTACCCACAAGTTACTTTCTCCCAACAGCAATTTCATTTGTGTTAGGAAATGGGCACTAACTTCAATGGGATGAGAAGGGATTTAGCCAGGGTAAAATGGAACCAAAAATTGACAGGAAAAACTGCAACGGAGCATGGGTGATCTTTTAGGAGGAGAGGTTTCAGTTACAGGCTAGGTACATTCCGACAAGGGCAAAAGGTAAGGGAAACAAAGCCAGGGCTCCTTAGATGATAAGGGAGATAGAGAGTATGATGAAACAAAAAAGAGGGTGTATGATGCATGTCAGGTGAATTCTTCAAGCAAGAACCTGGCCATTTACAATAAGTTGAGAGGGGAAGCAAAGAGAGAATATGAGAACAGAATGGCAGATAACATAAAAATTATCTACCAGCATGTAAATAGTAAACGGGTAGTAAGAGGTGGAGTGGGGCCGATTAGGCAAAAAGAGGATGATATATGCTTAGAGGCACAGGGCAAGGCTAGAATACTTAATGAGTATTTTGTATCAGTGTTTACTAAGCAAGAGGATGCTGACAAAATATCAGTAGAAGCCAAGATAGTAAAGGTAATGGATGGGGGAAAATTGCTAGGCAGATGTACCAGAAAGGCTGACCCTGCTTGGAGTGGATAAATCGCCTGGTCTGGATGGCTTGCATCCCAGGTTGTTAAAAGGAGTGAGAGGGGAGATAGTGGAAGGGTTTGCCATAATACTCCAATCTTCCTTAGATATGGGGGAGGTGCCAGAGGATTGGAGAGTGGCTAATGTGACACCCTTATTCAAGAAAGGGTGTAAGGATGATCCTCGTAACTACAGGCCAGTTAGTTTATCAGTGATGGGTAAGGTTTTAGAAACAATAATCAGGGGGAAAAAATCAACAAGCACTTGGAGAGGTTTGAGTTAATTAGGGACAGTTAGCACAGATTTGTAAAAAGCAGATTGTGCTTAACTAATTTAATGGATTTTTTTGATGAAGTAACAGAGAAGGTTGATGAAGCGAAGGAAATGAATGTTGTCTATATGGATTTTAAGAAAGCCTTTGACAAAGGCTAATCACATAAAAGGCTGGTTACCAAAATTGAGGCTGATGGAATAGGAGGGGCAATGTTAACTTGGATTTAAAAAATTGGCTTAAGGACAGAAAACAGCGAGTCATGGTAAATGGTTATTTTTCAGACATTTTTGATGGTAGACAGCGGTGGTTCTGAAGGTTCAGTACTAGGACCACTGATTTTTGAAACACATAAATGGCATGGATATTGGAATACAGAGTAAAATTTCAAAATCTGCCGATGATACCAATCTTGGAGGTGTGGCAGACAGTGAAGATGATACCAATGAACTGCAAAAGTACATAGATAGGCTAGCAGAATGGGCAGACAAGCAGCAGATGGAATTAAATGCAGAGAAATATAAGGTGATCCATTTTGGCAAAAGGAATAAGGAGAGGCATGATACAAATAGTCATGATCAAAGAGTGTACATGGTTAGAAAGACCTGGGGATCCATGTGCATAGATCTTTAAAGGTGGCAGGACATATTGAGAGTAGTTAGGAAAGCATATGAGATCTTGGGCTTCATAAATGGAGGATTGAGAACAAAAGCAAGAAGGTTATGCTGAACCTGTATAAAGCTCTGATTCAGCCACAACGGAAGTATTGAATCCAATTTTGGTCACCGCACTTTAGGTAGGATGTGAGGTTTTTTTAAGAGGGTGCAGAGGAGATTTACCAGGAATCTAGGGATGAAGGATTTTAGCTACAAGGTTAGGTTGGAGAAACTGGGGTTGTTTGAAGCAAAGGAGATTGAGGGGAAATTTTTTTTATTCTTTCATGGGATGTGGGCATCGCTGGCAAGGCCAGCATTTGTTGCTATCTCTAATTGTCCTTGAACTGAATGGCTTGCTAGGCCATTTCAGAGGGCAGTTAAGAGTCAACCACATTTGATAGAGGTGTACAAGATTCTGACAGGTTTGGATAGGGTTGACAAAGAAAAGCTATTCCCATTAGCTGATGGTACAAGGACTAGGGGGAGACAAATTTAAGGTTTTGGGCAAGAGATAAAAGGATGTGAGAAAGTATTTCTTTAAGCAGCAAGTGCTAATGACCTGGAAGGCGCTGCCTACAAGGGTGATGGAAACAGAGAAAATGAATGATTTCAAAAGGAAATTGGATGGGCACTTAAGGGAAATAAACTTACAGAGCTACAGGGAGAGAACGGGGAATGGGACTGATTGGATTGCTCTGCAGAGAGCCAGCATGGACTTGATGGGCTGAATGGCTTCCTTCTGTGCCATTATAACTCTATGATTCCAAGTAAGCATTATATTGCTCTTCCCACCATTTCTGCCTCCAATTGCATGAATACTGCAGGCATAAAGCTATACAACGGCAATTACCAGGTTCTATGTGTTACTTTGAAAAAGATTCCGCTACCAAGTGATAAAAATCAGTGTAACTTTGAAATTTGGCTTTGGTTTTTGATCTGGAGAACCTAAGATTTACTATCCAAACCCATTCATTAGTTCATGGGTATGCGTAGATCACCACGGAATACAGAGGCATTCCTTTCACCAGTAATACAGAGGTATAGGCAAATACATCCCACTAGGGATTAGAAAAAGGCTCTCCTAGTTTAGTCAGTACATGAACATTGTAAGAGCATAGGCACATAGAATTATACAGATCCTTGCTAAACTGTCAGAAACAATTAGCACTTTTTCATCACTGTACATCATTGGCTGTAAATTCTTTTCACAAATTGAATGTAGATACTCCCCACCTGGTGCAATCATCGTGAAAATACATCAATTGAAAATGAACCCACAAGCCAATACACACTGGGAGATTGAGAACTCCTCCATGAGTTGACGACAATGGCAATCCCACCTAATATACAGCCTTGACGTTTACTCATCCAATGCACCATCTTGCATTTGTCATTCTTTCACTATATACTTGGACATTGGAAACCTCTCCACTGGACTGAAAATTGATCGAGGAAAAATCAGTTACTGCACCATTATACATCCTGCAATTGCACACTGCTCCACTACACAACCTGGGATTACAAACTCCTCCATTGTACGCCAAGGGATTACACACTGTTCCATTAATCACTCAGCGATTACACACTGTTCCATTAAACAACCTCAGATTACACATCGCTCCATTACACATCCTGAGATTACACACTGCTCCATTATACACGCTGGAATTTCACACTGCTCCATTATACATCCTGGGATTACACACTGCTCCATTATACATCCTGGAATTTCACACTGCTCCATTATACATCCTGGGATTGCACACTGCTCCATTATACACGCTGGAATTTCACACTGCTCCATTATACATCCTGGGATTACACACTGCTCCATTATACATCCTGTAATTTCACACTGCTCCATTATACATCCTGGGATTACACACTGCTCCATTATACATCCTGGGATTACACACTGCTCCATTATACACCCTGTGATTACACACTGCTCCATTATACATCCTGGGATTACACACTGCTCTATTATACACACTGCTCAATTGTACAACCTGGCATCACACACTGCTCCATTATACACCCTGTGATTACACACTGCTCCATTATACACCCTGTGATTACACACTGCTCCATTGTACAACCTGGCATTACACACTGCTCCATTATACAACCTAGGATTACACACTGCTCCATTATATATGCCGGGATTACACATTGCTCCATTAAACATCCTGGGATTACACACTGCTCTATTATACAAACCAAAGTTACACACTGCTCCATTATACACCCTGGGATTACACACTGCTCCATCACACATCCTGGTATTACACACTGCTCCATTATACACCCTGTGATTACACACTGTTTCATTATACACCCTGAGATTACACACTGCTCCATTATAAATGCCGGGATTACACACTGCTCCATTATACATGCCGGGATTACACACTGCTCCATTATACATCCTGGGATTACACATTGCTCCATTATACACCCAGTGATTACACACTGCTCCATTATACACCCTGAGATTACACACTGCTCCATTATAAATGCCGGGATTACACACTGCTCCATTATACACCCTGTGATTACACACTGCTCCATAATACACCCTGGGATTACACACTGCTCCATTATACACCCTGGGATTATACACTGCTCCATTATACACCCTGTGATTACACACTGCTCCATTAAACATCCTGGGATTGCACACTGCTCTATTATACACCCTGTGATTACACACTGCTCAATTGTACAACCTGGCATCACACACTGCTCCATTATACATCCTGGGATTACACACTGCTCCATTATACATCCTGGGATTACACACTGCTCTATTATACACCCTGTGATTACACACTGCTCAATTGTACAACCTGGCATCACACACTGCTCCATTATACATCCTGGAATTTCACACTGCTCCATTATACATCCTGGGATTACACATTGCTCCATTATACATCCTGGGATTACACACTGCTTCATTATACACCCTGGGATTACACACTGCTCCATTATACATGCTAGGATTACACACTGCTCTATTATACACCCTGTGATTACACACTGCTCCATTGTACAACCTGGCATTACACACTGCTCCATTATACATGCCGGGATTACACATTGCTCCATTAAACATCCTGGGATTACACACTGCTCCATTATACACCCTGGGATTACACACTGCTCTATTATACACCCTGTGATTACACACTGCTCCATTATACATGCCGGGATTACACATTGCTCCATTAAACATCCTGGGATTACACACTGCTCCATTATACATGCTGGGATTACACACTGCTCTATTATAAACCCTGTGATTACACACTGCTCCATTGTACAACCTGGCATTACACACTGCTCCATTATACAACCTGGGATTACACACTGCTCCATTATATATGCCGGGATTACACATTGCTCCATTAAACATCCTGGGATTACACATTGCTCTATTATACAAACCAAAGTTACACACTGCTCCATTATACACCCCGGGATTACACACTGCTCCATCACACATCCTGGTATTACACACTGCTCCATTATACAACCTGTGATTACACACTGCTCCATTATACATCCTGGGATTACACATTGCTCCATTATACACCCTGTGATTACACACTGCTCCATTACACACCCTGAGATTACACACTGCTCCATTATAAATGCCGGGATTACACACTGCTCCATTATACATGCCGGGATTACACACTGCTCCATTATACATCCTGGGATTACACATTGCTCCATTATACACCCAGTGATTACACACTGCTCCATTATACACCCTGAGATTACACACTGCTCCATTATAAATGCCGGGATTACACACTGCTCCATTATACACCCTGTGATTACACACTGCTCCATAATACACCCTGGGATTACACACTGCTCCATTATACACCCTGGGATTACACACTGCTCCATTATACATCCTGGGATTACACACTGCTCTATTATACACACTGCTCAATTGTACAACCTGGCATCACACACTGCTCCATTATACACCCTGTGATTACACACTGCTCCATTATACACCCTGTGATTACACACTGCTCCATTGTACAACCTGGCATTACACACTGCTCCATTATACAACCTAGGATTACACACTGCTCCATTATATATGCCGGGATTACACATTGCTCCATTAAACATCCTGGGATTACACACTGCTCTATTATACAAACCAAAGTTACACACTGCTCCATTATACACCCTGGGATTACACACTGCTCCATCACACATCCTGGTATTACACACTGCTCCATTATACACCCTGTGATTACACACTGTTTCATTATACACCCTGAGATTACACACTGCTCCATTATAAATGCCGGGATTACACACTGCTCCATTATACATGCCGGGATTACACACTGCTCCATTATACATCCTGGGATTACACATTGCTCCATTATACACCCAGTGATTACACACTGCTCCATTATACACCCTGAGATTACACACTGCTCCATTATAAATGCCGGGATTACACACTGCTCCATTATACACCCTGTGATTACACACTGCTCCATAATACACCCTGGGATTACACACTGCTCCATTATACACCCTGGGATTATACACTGCTCCATTATACACCCTGTGATTACACACTGCTCCATTAAACATCCTGGGATTGCACACTGCTCTATTATACACCCTGTGATTACACACTGCTCAATTGTACAACCTGGCATCACACACTGCTCCATTATACATCCTGGGATTACACACTGCTCCATTATACATCCTGGGATTACACACTGCTCTATTATACACCCTGTGATTACACACTGCTCAATTGTACAACCTGGCATCACACACTGCTCCATTATACATCCTGGAATTTCACACTGCTCCATTATACATCCTGGGATTACACATTGCTCCATTATACATCCTGGGATTACACACTGCTTCATTATACACCCTGGGATTACACACTGCTCCATTATACATGCTAGGATTACACACTGCTCTATTATACACCCTGTGATTACACACTGCTCTATTATACACCCTGTGATTACACACTGCTCTATTATACACCCTGTGATTACACACTGCTCCATTATACATGCCGGGATTACACATTGCTCCATTAAACATCCTGGGATTACACACTGCTCCATTACACATCCTGGGATTACACACTGCTCCATTTTACACGCTGAAATTACACACTGCTCCATTATACACACTGGGATTACACACTGCTCTATTATACATGCTGGGATTACACACTGCTACATTATACACCCTGGGATTACACACTGCTCCATTACACATCCTGGGATTACACACTGCTCTATTATGTACCCTGGGATTACACACTGCTCCATTATACACCCTGGGATTACACACTGCTCCATTACACATCCTGGGATTACACACTGCTCCATTATACATGCTGGGATTACACACTGCTCCATTATACACCCTGGGATTACACACTGCTCCACTAAACACCCTGGGATTACACACTGCTCCATGATACACATTGGAATTACACACTGCTCCATTATACACCCTGGGATTACACACTGCTCCATTATACGTCCTGAGATTACACACTGCTCCATGATACGTTCTGAGATTACACACTGCTCCATTATACACCCTGTGATTACACACCGCTTCATTATACATCTTGGGATTACACACTGCTCCATGATACATCCTGGGATTACACACTGCACCATTTTACACCCTGTGATTACACACTGCTTCATTATACATCCTGGGATTACACACTGCTCCATTATACATCCTGGGATTACACACTGCTCCATTATACACGCTGGGATTACACACTGCTCCATTATATACCCTGGGATTATACACAGCTCCATTACACATCCTGGGATTACACACTGCTCCATTATACATGCTGGGATTACACACTGCTCCATGATACACCCTGGGATTACACACTGCTCCATTTTACACCCTGTGATTACACACTGTTTCATTACACATCCTGGGATTACACACTGCTCCATTATACATCCTGGGATTACACACTGCTCCATTATACACGCTGGGATTACACACTGCTCCATTATATACCCTGGGATTATACACAGCTCCATTACACATCCTGGGATTATGCACTGCTCCATTATACACCCTGGGATTACACACTGCTCCATTATACATCCTGAGATTATACACTGCTCCATTATACATCCTGGGATTACACACTGCTCCATTATACACCCTGGGATTACACACTGCTCCATTATACACGCTGGGATTACACACTGCTCCATTATACACCCTGGGATTACACACTGCTCCATTATACACCCTGTGATTACACACTGCTCCATTATACATCCTGGGATTACACACTGCTCTATTATACACCCTGCGATTACACACTGCTCAATTGTACAACCTGGCATCACACACTGCTCCATTATACATCCTGGAATTTCACACTGCTCCATCATACATCCTGGGATTACACACTGCTTCATTATACACCCTGGGATTACACACTGCTCCATTATACATGCTAGGATTACACACTGCTCTATTATACACCCTGTGATTACACACTGCTCTATTATACACCCTGGGATTACACACTGCTCCATTGTATACCCTGGGATTATACACTGCTCCATTATGCACCCTGGGATTACACACTGCTCTATTATACACCCTGTGATTACACACTGCTCCATTGTACAACCTGGCATTACACACTGCTCCATTATACACCCTGGGATTACACACTGCTCCATTATACACCCTGGGATTACACACTGCTCCATTGTATACCCTGGGATTATACACTGCTCCATTATGCACCCTGGGATTACACACTGCTCCATTGTATACCCTGGGATTATACACTGCTCCATTATACATCCTGGAATTACACACTGCTCCATTATACAACCTGGGATTACACACTGCTCCATTACACATCCTGCGATTACACACTGCTTCATTATACAATCTGAGATTACACACTGCTCCATTATACATGCTGGGATTACACACTGCTCCATTATACACCCTGGGATTACACACTGCTCCATTATACAATCTGAGATTACACACTGCTCCATTATACATGCTGGGATTACACACTGCTCCATTATACACCCTGGGATTACACACTGCTCCATTGTATGCACTGGGGTTATACACTGCTCCATTTTTCACACTGGGATTACACACTGCTCCATTGTACACCCTGTGATTACACACTGCTCCATTATACATCCTGGGATTACACACTGCTCTATTATACACCCTGTGATTACAGACTGCTCCATTATACATGCCGGGATTACACATTGCTCCATTAAACATCCTGGGATTACACACTGCTCTATTATATACCCTGGGATTACACACTGCTCCATTATACACCCTGGGATTACACACTCCTCCATTACACATCCTGGGATTACACACTGCTCCATTACACATCCTGGGAAAGCACACTGCTCCATTATACATGCTGGGATTACACACTGCTCTATTATATACCCTGGGATTACACACTGCTCCATTATATACCCTGGGATTACACACTGCTCCATTACACATCCTGGGATAACACACTGCTCCATTATACATGCTGGGATTACACACTGCTCCATTATATTCCCTGGGATTACACACTGTTCCATTATACGCATTGGAATTACACACTGCTCCATTATACACCCTGGGATTACACACTGCTCCATTGTACACCCTGTGATTACACACTGCTCCATTATACATCCTGGGATTACACACTGCTCTATTATACACCCTGTGATTACAGACTGCTCCATTATACATGCCGGGATTACACATTGCTCCATTAAACATCCTGGGATTACACACTGCTCTATTATATACCCTGGGATTACACACTGCTCCATTATACACCCTGGGATTACACACTCCTCCATTACACATCCTGGGATTACACACTGCTCCATTACACATCCTGGGAAAGCACACTGCTCCATTATACATGCTGGGATTACACACTGCTCTATTATATACCCTGGGATTACACACTGCTCCATTATATACCCTGGGATTACACACTGCTCCATTACACATCCTGGGATAACACACTGCTCCATTATACATGCTGGGATTACACACTGCTCCATTATATTCCCTGGGATTACACACTGTTCCATTATACGCATTGGAATTACACACTGCTCCATTATACACCCTGGGATTATACACTGCTTCATTATACAATCTGAGATTACACACTGCTCCATTATACATCCTGAGATTACACACTGCTCCATTGTATACATTGGGATTATACACAGCATCATTATACACACTGGGATGACACACTACTCCATTACACATCCTGCGATTACACACTGCTCCATTATACATCCGCAGATTACATACTGCTCCATTAAACATCCTGAGATTACACACTGCTCCATTATACACGCTGGGATTACACACTGCTCCATTTTTCACACTGGGATTACACACTGCCCCATTATATACCCTGGGATTACACCTGGCCCCATTACACATCCTGGGATTACACACTGCTCCATTACACATCCTGGGATTACACACTGCTCTATTATATACCCTGGGATTACACACTGCTCCATTACACATCCTGGGATTACACACTGCTCCATTACACATCCTGGGATAAGACACTGCTCCATTATACATGCTGGGATTACACACTGCTCCATTATATACCCTGGGATTACACACTGCTCCATTATATGCATTGGAATTACACACTGCTCCATTATACACCCTGTGATTACACACTGCTTCATTATACATCCTGGGATTACACACTGCTCCATTATACCCGCTGGGATTACACACTGCTCCATTATATACCCTGGGATTACACACTGCTCCATTGCACATCCTGGGATTACACACTGCTCCATTATACAATCTGAGATTGCACACTGCTCCATTATACATGCTGGGATTGCACACTGCTCCATTATACACCCTGGGATTACACACTGCTCCATTATACAATCTGAGATTACACACTGCTCAATTATACCTCCTGAGATTACACACTGCTCCATTATACAATCTGAGATTACACACTGCTCCATTATACATGCTGGGATTACACACTGCTCCATTTTACACCCTGGGATTACACACTGCTCCATTATACAATCTGAGATTACACACTGCTCCATTATACATGCTGGGATTACACACTGCTCTATTAGACATCCTGAGATTACACACTGCTCCATTGTATACTCTGGGATTATACACAGCATCATTATACACACTGTGATGACACACTACTCCATTACACTTCCTGAGATTACACACTGCTCCATTATACATCCGCAGATTACACACTGCCTCATTATACACGCTGGGATTACACACTGCTACATTATACACCCTGGGATTACACATTGCTCCATTGCACATCTTGGGATTACACACTGCTCCATTACACATCCTGGGATTACACACTGCTCTATTATATACTCTGGGATTACACACTGCTCCATTATACACCCTGGGATTACACACTGCTCCATTACACATCCTGGGATTACACACTGCTCCATTACACATCCTGGGATAACACACTGCTCCATTACACATGCTGGGATTACACACTGCTCCATTACACATCCTGGGATAACACACTGCTCCATTATACATGCTGGGATTACACACTGCTCCATTATACACCCTGGGATTACACACTGCTCCATTATACGTCCTGAGGTTGCACACTGCTCCATTATACGTTCTGAGATTACACACTGCTCCATTATACACCCTGTGATTACACACCGCTTCATTATACATCCTGGGATTACACACTGCTCCATGATACATCCTGGGATTACACACTGCACCATTTTACACCCTGTGATTACACACTGCTTCATTATACATCCTGGGATTACACACTGCTCCATTATACATCCTGGGATTACACACTGCTCCATTATACACGCTGGGATTACACACTGCTCCATTATATACCCTGGGATTATACACAGCTCCATTACACATCCTGGGATTACGCACTGTTCCATTATACATGCTGGGATTACACACTGCTCCATGATACACCCTGGGATTACACACTGCTCCATTTTACACCCTGTGATTACACACTGTTTCATTACACACCCTGGGATTATACACAGCTCCATTACACATCCTGGGATTATGCACTGCTCCATTATACACCCTGCGATTACACACTGCTCCATTATACATCCTGAGATTATACACTGCTCCATTATACATCCTGGGATTACACACTGCTCCATTATACACCCTGGGATTACACACTGCTCCATTATACACGCTGGGATTACACACTGCTCCATTATACACCCTGGGATTACACACTGCTCCATTGTATACCCTGGGATTATACACTGCTCCATTATGCACCCTGGGATTACACACTGCTCCATTGTATACCCTGGGATTATACACTGCTCCATTATACATCCTGGAATTACACACTGCTCCATTATACAACCTGGGATTACACACTGCTCCATTACACATCCTGGGATTACACACTGCTCCATTATACAATCTGAGATTACACACTGCTCCATTATACATGCTGGGATTACACACTGCTCCATTATACACCCTGGGAATACACACTGCTCCATTATACAATCTGAGATTACACACTGCTCCATTATACATGCTGGGATTACACACTGCTCCATTATACACCCTGGGATTACACACTGCTCCATTGTATGCACTGAGATTATACACTGCTCCATCTTTCACACTGGGATTACACACTGCTCCATTATACACCCTGGGATTACACATTGCTCCATTATACATCCTGGGATTACACACTGCTCCATTGCACATCCTGGGATTACACACTGCTCTATTATATACCCTGGGATTACACACTGCTCCATTATACACCCTGGGATTACACACTCCTCCATTACACATCCTGGGATTACACACTGCTCCATTACACATCCTGGGATAACACACTGCTCCATTATACATGCTGGGATTACACACTGCTCTATTATATACCCTGGGATTACACACTGCTCCATTATATACCCTGGGATTACACATTGCTCCATTACACATCCTGGGATAACACACTGCTCCATTATACCTGCTGGGATTACACACTGCTCCATTATATACCCTGGGATTACACACTGCTCCATTATACCCGCTGGGATTACACACTGCTCCATTATATACCCTTGGATTATACACAGCTCCATTGCACATCCTGGGATTACACACTGCTCCATTATACAATCTGAGATTGCACACTGCTCCATTATACATGCTGGGGTTGCACACTGCTCCATTATACACCCTGGGATTACACACTGCTCCATTATACAATCTGAGATTACACACTGCTCAATTATACCTCCTGAGATTACACACTGCTCCATTATACAATCTGAGATTACACACTGCTCCATTATACATGCTGGGATTACACACTGCTCCATTTTACACCCTGGGATTACACACTGCTCCATTATACAATCTGAGATTACACACTGCTCCATTATACATGCTGGGATTACACACTGCTCTATTATACATCCTGAGATTACACACTGCTCCATTGTATACACTGGGATTATACACAGCATCATTATACACACTGTGATGACACACTACTCCATTACACTTCCTGAGATTACACACTGCTCCATTATACAATCTGAGATTACACACTGCTCCATTATACATGCTGGGATTACACACTGCTCCATTATACACCCTGGGATTACACACTGCTCCATTGTATGCACTGAGATTATACACTGCTCCATCTTTCACACTGGGATTACACACTGCTCCATTATACACCCTGGGATTACACATTGCTCCATTATACATCCTGGGATTACACACTGCTCCATTGCACATCCTGGGATTACACACTGCTCTATTATATACCCTGGGATTACACACTGCTCCATTATACACCCTGGGATTACACACTCCTCCATTACACATCCTGGGATTACACACTGCTCCATTACACATCCTGGGATAACACACTGCTCCATTATACATGCTGGGATTACACACTGCTCTATTATATACCCTGGGATTACACACTGCTCCATTATATACCCTGGGATTACACATTGCTCCATTATACACCCTGGGATTACACACTCCTCCATTACACATCCTGGGATTACACACTGCTCCATTACACATCCTGGGATAACACACTGCTCCATTATACATGCTGGGATTACACACTGCTCTATTATATACCCTGGGATTACACACTGCTCCATTATATACCCTGGGATTACACATTGCTCCATTACACATCCTGGGATAACACACTGCTCCATTATACATGCTGGGATTACACACTGCTCCATTACATTCCCTGGGATTACACACCGTTCCATTATACGCATTGGAATTACACACTGCTCCATTATACACCCTGGGATTATACACTGCTTCATTATACAATCTGAGATTACACACTGCTCCATTATACATCCTGAGATTACACACTGCTCCATTGTATACACTGGGATTATACACAGCATCATTTTAAACACTGGGATGACACACTACTCCATTACACATCCTGAGATTACACACTGCTCCATTATACATCCGCAGATTACACACTGCTCCATTAAACATCCTGAGATTACACACTGCTCCATTATACACGCTGGGATTACACACTGCTCCATTTTTCACACTGGGATTACACATTGCTCCATTGCACATCCTGGGATTACACACTGCTCCATTACACATCCTGGGATTACACACTGCTCTATTATATACCCTGGGATTACACACTGCTCCATTACATTCCCTGGGATTACACACCGTTCCATTATACGCATTGGAATTACACACTGCTCCATTATACACCCTGGGATTATACACTGCTTCATTATACAATCTGAGATTACACACTGCTCCATTATACATCCTGAGATTACACACTGCTCCATTGTATACACTGGGATTATACACAGCATCATTTTACACACTGGGATGACACACTACTCCATTACACATCCTGAGATTACACACTGCTCCATTATACATCCGCAGATTACACACTGCTCCATTAAACATCCTGAGATTACACACTGCTCCATTATACACGCTGGGATTACACACTGCTCCATTTTTCACACTGGGATTACACATTGCTCCATTGCACATCCTGGGATTACACACTGCTCCATTACACATCCTGGGATTACACACTGCTCTATTATATACCCTGGGATTACACACTGCTCCATTATACACCCTGGGATTACACACTGCTCCATTATACACCCTGGGATTACACATTGCTCCATTGCACATCCTGGGATTACACACTGCTCCATTACACATCCTGGGACTACACACTGCTCTATTATATACCCTGGGATTACACACTGCTCCATTATACACCCTGGGATTACACACTGCTCCATTACACATCCTGGGATTACACACTGCTCCATTACACATCCTGGGATAACACACTGCTCCATTACACATGCTGGGATTACACACTGCTCCATTACACATCCTGGGATAACACACTGCTCCATTATACATGCTGGGATTACACACTGCTCCATTGTACACCCTGGGATTACACACTGCTCCATTATACGTCCTGAGATTACACACTGCTCCATTATACGTTCTGAGATTACACACTGCTCCATTATACACCTTGTGATTACACACCGCTTCATTATACATCCTGGGATTACACACTGCTCCATGATACATCCTGGGATTACACACTGCACCATTTTACACCCTGTGATTACACACTGCTTCATTATACATCCTGGGATTACACACTGCTCCATTATACATCCTGGGATGACACACTGCTCCATTATACACGCTGGGATTACACACTGCTCCATTATATACCCTGGGATTATACACAGCTCCATTACACATCCTGGGATTACGCACTGCTCCATTATACATGCTGGGATTACACACTGCTCCATGATACACCCTGGGATTACACACTGCTCCATTTTACACCCTGTGATTACACACTGTTTCATTACACACCCTGGGATTATACACAGCTCCATTACACATCCTGGGATTATGCACTGCTCCATTATACACCCTGGGATTACACACTGCTCCATTATACATCCTGAGATTATACACTGCTCCATTATACATCCTGGGATTACACACTGCTCCATTATACACCCTGGGATTACACACTGCTCCATTATACATGCTGGGATTACACACTGCTCCATTATACACCCTGGGATTACACACTGCTCCATTGTATACCCTGGGATTATACACTGCTCCATTATGCACCCTGGGATTACACACTGCTCCATTTTATACCCTGGGATTATACACTGCTCCATTATACATCCTGGAATTACACACTGCTCCATTATACAACCTGGGATTACACACTGCTCCATTACACATCCTGGGATTACACACTGCTCCATTACACATCCTGGGATAACACACTGCTCCATTACACATGCTGGGATTACACACTGCTCCATTACACATCCTGGGATAACACACTGCTCCATTATACATGCTGGGATTACACACTGCTCCATTGTACACCCTGGGATTACACACTGCTCCATTATACGTCCTGAGATTACACACTGCTCCATTATACGTTCTGAGATTACACACTGCTCCATTATACACCTTGTGATTACACACCGCTTCATTATACATCCTGGGATTACACACTGCTCCATGATACATCCTGGGATTACACACTGCACCATTTTACACCCTGTGATTACACACTGCTTCATTATACATCCTGGGATTACACACTGCTCCATTATACATCCTGGGATGACACACTGCTCCATTATACACGCTGGGATTACACACTGCTCCATTATATACCCTGGGATTATACACAGCTCCATTACACATCCTGGGATTACGCACTGCTCCATTATACATGCTGGGATTACACACTGCTCCATGATACACCCTGGGATTACACACTGCTCCATTTTACACCCTGTGATTACACACTGTTTCATTACACACCCTGGGATTATACACAGCTCCATTACACATCCTGGGATTATGCACTGCTCCATTATACACCCTGGGATTACACACTGCTCCATTATACATCCTGAGATTATACACTGCTCCATTATACATCCTGGGATTACACACTGCTCCATTATACACCCTGGGATTACACACTGCTCCATTATACATGCTGGGATTACACACTGCTCCATTATACACCCTGGGATTACACACTGCTCCATTGTATACCCTGGGATTATACACTGCTCCATTATGCACCCTGGGATTACACACTGCTCCATTTTATACCCTGGGATTATACACTGCTCCATTATACATCCTGGAATTACACACTGCTCCATTATACAACCTGGGATTACACACTGCTCCATTACACATCCTGGGATTACACACTGCTCCATTATACAATCTGAGATTACACACTGCTCCATTATACATGCTGGGATTACACACTGCTCCATTATACACCCTGGGATTACACACTGCTCCATTATACAATCTGAGATTACACACTGCTCCATTATACATGCTGGGATTACACACTGCTCCATTATACACCCTGGGATTACACACTGCTCCATTGTATGCACTGGGATTATACACTGCTCCATTTTTCACACTGGGATTACACACTGCTCCATTATACACCCTGGGATTACACATTGCTCCATTATACATCCTGGGATTACACACTGCTCCATTACACATCCTGGGATTACACACTGCTCTATTATATACCCTGGGATTACACACTGCTCCATTATACACCCTGGGATTACACATCCTGGGATTACACACTGCTCCATTACACATCCTGGGATAACACACTGCTCCATTATACATGCTGGGATTACACACTGCTCTATTATATACCCTGGGATTACACACTGCTCCATTATATACCCTGGGATTACACATTGCTCCATTACACATCCTGGGATAACACACTGCTCCATTATACATGCTGGGATTACACACTGCTCCATTACATTCCCTGGGATTACACACTGTTCCATTATACGCATTGGAATTACACACTGCTCCATTATACACCCTGGGATTATACACTGCTTCATTATACAATCTGAGATTACACACTGTTCCATTATACATCCTGAGATTACACACTGCTCCATTGTATACACTGGGATTATACACAGCATCATTATACACACTGGGATGACACACTACTCCATTACACATCCTGAGATTACACACTGCTCCATTATACATCCGCAGATTACACACTGCTCCATTAAACATCCTGAGATTACACACTGCTACATTATACACGCTGGGATTACACACTGCTCCATTTTTCACACTGGGATTACACACTGCCCCATTATATACCCTGGGATTACACCTGGCCCCATTACACATCCTGGGATTACACACTGCTCTATTATATACCCTGGGATTACACACTGCTCCATTATACACCCTGGGATTACACACTGCTCCATTACACATCCTGGGATTACACACTGCTCCATTACACATCCTGGGATAAGACACTGCTCCATTATACATGCTGGGATTACACACTGCTCCATTATATACCCTGGGATTACACACTGCTCCATTATATGCATTGGAATTACACACTGCTCCATTATACAGCCTGTGATTACACACTGCTTCATTATACATCCTGGGATTACACACTGCTCCATTATACCTGCTGGGATTACACACTGCTCCATTATATACCCTGGGATTACACACTGCTCCATTATACCCGCTGGGATTACACACTGCTCCATTATATACCCTTGGATTATACACAGCTCCATTGCACATCCTGGGATTACACACTGCTCCATTATACAATCTGAGATTGCACACTGCTCCATTATACATGCTGGGGTTGCACACTGCTCCATTATACACCCTGGGATTACACACTGCTCCATTATACAATCTGAGATTACACACTGCTCAATTATACCTCCTGAGATTACACACTGCTCCATTATACAATCTGAGATTACACACTGCTCCATTATACATGCTGGGATTACACACTGCTCCATTTTACACCCTGGGATTACACACTGCTCCATTATACAATCTGAGATTACACACTGCTCCATTATACATGCTGGGATTACACACTGCTCTATTATACATCCTGAGATTACACACTGCTCCATTGTATACACTGGGATTATACACAGCATCATTATACACACTGTGATGACACACTACTCCATTACACTTCCTGAGATTACACACTGCTCCATTATACATCCGCAGATTACACACTGCCTCATTATACACGCTGGGATTACACACTGCTCCATTATGCACCCTAGGATTACACATTGCTCCATTGCACATCCTGGGATTACACACTGCTCCATTACACGTCCTGGGATTACACACTGCTCTATTATATACCCTGGGATTACACACTGCTCCATTATACACCCTGGGATTACACACTGCTCCATTATACATCCTGGGATTACACACTGCTCCATTACACATCCTGGGATAACACACTGCTCCATTACACATGCTGGGATTACAAACTGTTCCATTACACATCCTGGGATAACACACTGCTCCATTATATACCCTGGGATTACAGACAGTTCCATTACACATCCTGGGATAACACACTGCTCCATTATATACCCTGGGATTACAGACAGTTCCATTACACATCCTGGGATAACACACTGCTCCATTATACATCCTGAGATTACACACTGCTCCATTATACATCCTGGGATTACACACTGCTCCATTATACACCCTGGGATTACACACTGCTCCATTGTACACCCTGGGATTACACACTGCTCCATTATGCAACCTGGGATTACACACTGCTCCATTACACACCCTGGGATTACACACTGCTCCATTATACATCCTGAGATTACGCACTGCTCCATTATACACCCTGGGATTACACACTGCTCCATTATACAACCTGGGATTACACACTGCTCCATTGCATACCCTGGGATTATACACAGCTCCATTATACACCCTGGGATGACACTCTACTCCATTCTCCAAACTGGGATTACACACTGCTCCATTTTTCACACTGGGATTACACACTGCTCCATTATACATCCTGAGATTACACACTACTCCATTATACACCCTGGGATTACACACTTCTCCATTATACACCCTCAGATTACACACTGCTCCACTGTATACCCTGGGATTATACAAAGCTCCATTATACACCCTGGGATTACACACTGCTCCATTCTTCACACTGCGATTACACACTGCTCCATTATACATGCTGGGATTACACATTGCTTTATTTTTCACACTGCGATTACACACTGCTCCATTATACACCCTGGGATTACATATTTTTCCATTACACATCCTGGGATTACACACTACTCCATTACACATCCTGGGATAACACACTGCTCCATTATATACCCTGGGATTGCACACTGCTCCATTATACATCCTCAGATTACACACTGCTCCATTATACATCCTGAGATTACACACTGTTCCATTATACATCCTGAGATTACACACTGCTCCATTGTATACACTGGGATTATACACAGCATCATTATACACACTGGGATGACACACTACTCCATTACACATCCTGAGATTACACACTGCTCCATTATACATCCGCAGATTACACACTGCTCCATTAAACATCCTGAGATTACACACTGCTCCATTATACACGCTGGGATTACACACTGCTCCATTTTTCACACTGGGATTACACACTGCCCCATTATATACCCTGGGATTACACCTGGCCCCATTACACATCCTGGGATTACACACTGCTCCATTACACATCCTGGGATTACACACTGCTCTATTATATACCCTGGGATTACACACTGCTCCATTATACACCCTGGGATTACACACTGCTCCATTACACATCCTGGGATTACACACTGCTCCATTACACATCCTGGGATAATACACTGCTCCATTATACATGCTGGGATTACACACTGCTCCATTATATACCCTGGGATTACACACTGCTCCATTATATGCATTGGAATTACACACTGCTCCATTATACAGCCTGTGATTACACACTGCTTCATTATACATCCTGGGATTACACACTGCTCCATTATACCTGCTGGGATTACACACTGCTCCATTATATACCCTGGGATTACACACTGCTCCATTATACCCGCTGGGATTACACACTGCTCCATTATATACCCTTGGATTATACACAGCTCCATTGCACATCCTGGGATTACACACTGCTCCATTATACAATCTGAGATTGCACACTGCTCCATTATACATGCTGGGGTTGCACACTGCTCCATTATACACCCTGGGATTACACACTGCTCCATTATACAATCTGAGATTGCACACTGCTCAATTATACCTCCTGAGATTACACACTGCTCCATTATACAATCTGAGATTACACACTGCTCCATTATACATGCTGGGATTACACACTGCTCCATTTTACACCCTGGGATTACACACTGCTCCATTATACAATCTGAGATTACACACTGCTCCATTATACATGCTGGGATTACACACTGCTCTATTATACATCCTGAGATTACACACTGCTCCATTGTATACACTGGGATTATACACAGCATCATTATACACACTGTGATGACACACTACTCCATTACACTTCCTGAGATTACACACTGCTCCATTATACATCCGCAGATTACACACTGCCTCATTATACACGCTGGGATTACACACTGCTCCATTATGCACCCTAGGATTACACATTGCTCCATTGCACATCCTGGGATTACACACTGCTCCATTACACATCCTGGGATTACACACTGCTCTATTATATACCCTGGGATTACACACTGCTCCATTATACACCCTGGGATTACACACTGCTCCATTACACATCCTGGGATTACACACTGCTCCATTACACATCCTGGGATAACACACTGCTCCATTACACATGCTGGGATTACACACTGCTCCATTACACATCCTGGGATAACACACTGCTCCATTATACATGCTGGGATTACACACTGCTCCATTACACATCCTGGGATAACACACTGCTCCATTATATACCCTGGGATTACAGACAGTTCCATTACACATCCTGGGATAACACACTGCTCCATTATATACCCTGGGATTACAGACAGTTCCATTACACATCCTGGGATAACACACTGCTCCATTATACATCCTGAGATTACACACTGCTCCATTATACATCCTGGGATTACACACTGCTCCATTATACACCCTGGGATTACACACTGCTCCATTGTACACCCTGGGATTACACACTGCTCCATTATGCAACCTGGGATTACACACTGCTCCATTACACACCCTGGGATTACACACTGCTCCATTATACATCCTGAGATTACGCACTGCTCCATTATACACCCTGGGATTACACACTGCTCCATTATACAACCTGGGATTACACACTGCTCCATTGCATACCCTGGGATTATACACAGCTCCATTATACACCCTGGGATGACACACTACTCCATTCTCCAAACTGGGATTACACACTGCTCCATTTTTCACACTGGGATTACACACTGCTCCATTATACATCCT
The DNA here is from genome assembly GCF_036365525.1 of Heterodontus francisci. Taxonomy (NCBI): domain Eukaryota; kingdom Metazoa; phylum Chordata; class Chondrichthyes; order Heterodontiformes; family Heterodontidae; genus Heterodontus; species Heterodontus francisci. The sequence continues at coordinate 32,451,285 of NC_090372.1, forward strand.
GAGATTACACACTACTCCATTATACACCCTGGGATTACACACTTCTCCATTATACACCCTCAGATTACACACTGCTCCACTGTCTCCCCTGGGATTATACACAGCTCCATTATACACCCTGGGATTACACACTGCTCCATTTTTCACACTGCGATTACACACTGCTCCATTATACACGCTGGGATTACACACTGCTTTATTTTTCACACTGCGATTACACACTGCTCCATTATACACCCTGGGATTACATATTTTTCCATTACACATCCTGGGATTACACACTACTCCATTACACATCCTGGGATAACACACTGCTCCATTATATACCCTGGGATTGCACACTGCTCCATTATACATCCTCAGATTACACACTGCTCCATTATACATCCTGAGATTACACACTGCTCCTTTATACACGGTGGGATTACACACTGCTCCATTATACATCCTGGGATTACACACTGCTCCATTATACGCATTCAAATTACACACTGCTCCATTATACACCCTGGGATTACACACTGCTTCATTATACGTCCTGAGATTACACACTGCTCCATTATACATCCTGGGATTACACACTGCTTCATTATACGTCCTGAGATTACACACTGCTCCATTATACGTCCTGAGATTGCACACTGCTCCATAATACACCCTGTGATTACACACTGCTCCATTATACATCCTGGGATTACACACTGCTCTATTATACAAACTGAAATTACACACTGCTCCATTAATCACCCTGGGATTACACACCGCTTCATTATACATCCTGGGATTACACACTGCTCCATTATACATCCTGGGATTACACACTGCTCTATTATACAAACTGAAATTACACACTGCTCCATTATACACCCTGGGATTACACACCGCTTCATTATACATCCTGGGATTACACACTGCTCTATTATACACCCTGTGATTACACACTGCATCATTATATATCCTGGGATTACAGACAGTTCCATTACACATCCTGGGATAACACACTGCTCCATTATACACGCTGGGATTACACACTGCTCCATTATATACCCTGGGATTATACACAGCTCCATTACACATCCTGGGATTACACACTGCTCCATTATACATCCTGGGATTGCACACTGCTCCATTATACACCCTGGGATTACACACTGCTCCATTATACAATTTGAGATTACACACTGCTCCATTATACATCCTGGGATTGCACACGGCTCCATTATACACCCTGGGATTACACACTGCTCCATTATACAATCTGAGATTACACACTGCTCCAATATACATGCTGGGATTACACACTACTTCATTATACACCCTGGGATTACACACTGCTCAATTATACATCCTGAGATTACACACTGCTCCATTATACACCCTGGGATTACACACTGCTCCATTATACACCCTGGGATTACACACTGCTCCACTGTATACCCTGGGATTATACACAGCTCCATTATACACGCTGGAATGACACACTACTCCATTATACATGCTGGGATTACACACTGCTCCATTTTTCACACTGGGATTACACACTGCTCCATTATACATCCTGGGATTACACATTTTTCCATTGCACATCCTGGGATTGCACACTACTCCATTACACATCCTGGGATAACACACTGCTCCATTATATACCCTGGGATTACAGACAGTTCCATTACACATCCTGGGATAACACACTGCTCCATTATATACCCTGGGATTACAGACAGTTCCATTACACATCCTGGGATAACACACTGCTCCATTATACATCCTGAGATTACACACTGCTCCATTATACACCCTGGGATTACACACTGCTCCATTATACAACCTGGGCTTAAACACTGCTCCATTATACACCCTGGGATTACACACTGCTCCATTGTACACCCTGGGATTACACACTGCTCCATTATGCAACCTGGGATTACACACTGCTCCATTACACACCCTGGGATTACACACTGCTCCATTATACATCCTGAGATTACGCACTGCTCCATTATACACCCTGGGATTACACACTGCTCCATTATACAGCCTGGGATTACACACTGCTCCATTGCATACCCTGGGATTATGCACAGCTCCATTATACATCCTGGGATGACACACTACTCCATTCTCCAAACTGGGATTACACACTGCTCCATTTTTCACACTGGGATTACACACTGCTCCATTATACATCCTGAGATTACACACTGCTCCATTATACACCCTGGGATTACACACTTCTCCATTATACACCCTCAGATTACATACTGCTCCACTGTATACCCTGGGATTATACACAGCTCCATTATACACGCTGGGATGACACACTGCTCCATTATACATGCTGGGAATACACACTGCTCCATTTTTCACACTGGGATGACACACTACTCCATTATACACGCTGGGATTACACACTGCTCCATTTTTCACACTGCAATTACACACTGCTCCATTATACACCCTGGGATTATATATTTTTCCATTACACATCCTGGGATTACACACTACTCCATTACACATCCTGGGATAACACACTGCTCCATTATATACCCTGGGATTACAGACAGTTCCATTACACATCCTGGGATAACACACTGCTCCATTATACACGCTGGGATTGCACACTGCTCCATTATACATCCTCAGATTACACACTGCTCCATTATACACCCTGGGATTACACACTGCTCCATTATACACCCTGGGATTACACACTGCTCCATTATACACCCTGGGATTACACACTGCTCCATTATACCACCTGGGATTACACACTGCTCCATTGCATACCCTGGGATTATACACAGCTCCATTATACACCCTGGGATGACACACTACTCCATTCTACAAACTGGGATTACACACTGCTCCATTTTTCACACTGGGATTACATACTGCTCCATTATACACCCTGAGATTACACACTGCTCCGTTATACATCTGCAGATTACACACTGCTCCATTATACATTTTGAGATTACACACTGCTCCATTATACACGCTGGGATTACACACTGCTCCATTTTTCACACTGGGATTACACACTGCTCCATTATACACCCTGGGATTACACATTGCTCCATTACACATCCTGGGATTACACACTGCTCCACGACACATCCTGGGATAACACACTACTCCATTATATACCCTGGGATTACACACAGTTCCATTACACATCCTGGGATTACACATTGCTCCATTATACACCCTGGGATTACACACAGTCCCATTACACATCCTGGGACTACACACTGCTCCATTATACACCCTGGGATTACACACTGTTCCATTATATACCCTGGAATTATACACAGCTCCATTACACATCCTGGAATTATACACAGTTCCATTACACATCCTGGGATAACACATGGCTCCATTATACACGCTGGGATTACACACTGCTCCATTATAAAACCAGTGATTACACATTGCTCCATTATACACCCTGGGATTACACACTGCTCCATTATACACCCTGGGATTACACACTGCTCCATTATACATGCTGGGATTACACACTGCTTTATTATACACCCTGGGATTACAAACTGCTCCATTATACATCCTGACATTACACACTGCTCCATTATACACCCTGGGATTACATATTTTTCCATTACACATCCTGGGATTACACACTACTCCATTACACATCCTGGGATAACACACTGCTCCATTATATACCCTGGGATTACAGACAGTTCCATTACACATCCTGGGATAACACACTGCTCCATTATACACGCTGGGATTGCACACTGCTCCATTATACATCCTTAGATTACACACTGCTCCATTATACACCCTGGGATTACACACTGCTCCATTATACACCCTGGGATTACACACTGCTCCATTATACACCCTGGGATTACACACTGCTCCATTATACCACCTGGGATTACACACTGCTCCATTGCATACCCTGGGATTATACACAGCTCCATTATACACCCTGGGATGACACACTACTCCATTATACAAACTGGGATTACACACTGCTCCATTTTTCACACTGGGATTACATACTGCTCCATTATACACCCTGAGATTACACACTGCTCCGTTATACATCCGCAGATTACACACTGCTCCATTATACATTTTGAGATTACACACTGCTCCATTATACACGTTGGGATTACACACTGCTCCATTTTTCACACTGGGATTACACACTGCTCCATTATACACCCTGGGATTACACATTGCTCCATTACACATCCTGGGATTACACACTGCTCCACGACACATCCTGGGATAACACACTGCTCCATTATATACCCTGGGATTACACACAGTTCCATTACACATCCTGGGATTACACATTGCTCCATTATACACCCTGGGATTACACACAGTCCCATTACACATCCTGGGATGATACACTGCTTCATTATACACGCTGGGATTATACACAGCTCCATTACACATCCTGGGACTACACACTGCTCCATTATACACCCTGGGATTACACACTGTTCCATTATATACCCTGGAATTATACACAGCTCCATTACACATCCTGGAATTATACACAGTTCCATTACACATCCTGGGATAACACACTGCTCCATTATACACGCTGGGATTACACACTGCTCCATTATAAAACCAGTGATTACACATTGCTCCATTATACACCCTGGGATTACACACTGCTCCATTATACACCCTGGGATTACACACTGCTCCATTATACATGCTGGGATTACACACTGCTTTATTATACACCCTGGGATTACACACTGCTCCATTATACATCCTGAGATTACACACTGCTCCTTTATACACCGTGGGATTACACACTGCTCCATTATACATCATGGGATTACACACTGCTCTATTATACAAACCGAAATTACACACTGCTCCATTAATCACCCTGGGATTACACACTGCTCCATTACACATCCTGGGATTACACACTGCTCCATTAGACATCTTCAGATGACACACTGCTCCATTGTACACCCTGGGATTACACGTCGCTCCATAATACACCCTGGGATTGCACACTGCTCCATTATACGTCCTGAGATTACAGACTGCTCCTTTATACACCGTGGGATTACACACTGCTCCATTATACATCCTGGGATTACACACTGCTCTCTTATACAAACTGAAATTACACACTGCTCCATTAATCACCCTGGGATTACACACTGCTCCATTACACATCCTGGGATTACACACTGCTCCATTATACACGCTGGGATTACACACTGCTCCATTATACACCCTGGGATGACACACTGCTCCATTATACATCCTGAGATTACACGCTGCTCCATTATCCATCCTCAGATTACACACTGCTCCATTATACATCCTGAGATTACACACTGCTCCTTTATACACCGTGGGATTACACACTGCTCCATTATACATCCTGGGATTACACACTGCTCTATTATACAAACCGAAATTACACACTGCTCCATTAATCACCCTGGGATTACACACTGCTCCATTACACATCCTGGGATTACACACTGCTCCATTATACACGCTGGGATTACACACTGCTCCATTACACATCCTGGAATTACACACTGCTCCATTATACACGCTGGGATTACACACTGCTCCATTATACACCCTGGGATTACACACTGCTCCATTAAACATCCTGGGATTACACACTGCTCTATTATACAAACCGAAATTACACACTGCTCCATTATACGCCCTGGGATAACACACAGCTCCATTACACATCCTGGGATTACACACTGCTCCATTATACATCCTGGGATTACACACTGCTCCATTACACATCCTGGGATTACACACTGCTCTATTATACACCATGATATTACACACTGCTCTATTATACACCGTGATATTACACACTGCTCTATTATACACCCTGGAATTACACACTGCTCTATTGTGCACACTGGGATTACACACTGCTCCATTATACACCCTGGGATTACACGCTGCTGCATTAGATATCCTGGGATTGCACACTGCTCTACTATAAATTGGTACCTTTTGCTTTTTTATCAACTTGATGATCCATGAAATAATTTAAAATGCTAATGGAATGTTCGCCTTCATCTTAAAAGGGCAGAATACAAAGGTGTGGGAGCTATGCTACTGTTATATAAATTTCTGGTTAGACTCCATCTGGTGTAATGTGTTCATTTCTGGGCACAGCACCTCAGGAAGGATATATTGGCCTTGATAGGGTATTGCGCAGATTCACCTGAATTAGCGGAGCTAAAAGGCTTACATTATGAGGACAAGTTGCATGGACTTGTATGCCCTTAAATATCGCAGATTAAGGGTCAATTTATTTGAGGTGATTAGATGATTAAATATTTGATAGAGTAGATATCGAGAAATTATTTCCTTTGTTGCCGGAGTCCAGAAATAGGGGGCATAACCTTAAAATTACAGCTAAGTCAGTCAGGGATGATGTCAGAAAGCACTTCTTCATACAAAGTGAGTGAAAATCTCAAACATTCTCTGAAGATGATTAGGGTTACAGCTTTCATTTCCAATAAAATCAGTATTTTAGTACCCTGTAGTGTATAACAGCCTTCGCTGAATACAACAGGATTGAAAGCTGATCAATGAAACCTCCATTTCGAAACATTACTTTCCACTGTTTCTTCTCCCACTTCCCCATGCATAGACTTATGGGACTTTCATGCACTAAAAGGCAAGGATAACCTAGGAATAGGTGTCGGCTATTCAGTCCCTTGAGCCTGTTCTGCCATTCAATTAGATCATGGCTGTTCTATTTCTTAACCCCACCTCCCCATCTTGGTTCTGTATCCCTTAATAATCTTCTCCAACGAAAATCCATCAATCTCATTTTTGAAATTGCCAGTTGACCTGGCCTCAACAGCTTTTTGCCAAACAGCACTGTCGGTGTAACTACACCACACAGACTATAGCGGTTCAAGCAGGCAGCTCATCACAAACCCTTTCAAGTGAAATTAGGGGTAGGCAATAAATGCTGGCCATGCCAGCGACGCTCACATCCCATGAACAAATATATTTTTTAAAAAATGAGTCTGCTAATGTTCAACAATGCTACAGTAACTAACGCTGTCCCCTTTGCTAAAGAAATGCTATTTAAGAACTGTCTAATTTTATTCATACTGATTTACAAATCGTCAGCAATTGCTAAGAACAATGATGTTAATACACAGATAGCACACAGTTTCTGCTTCTTTCATGACAGCAGTTCTGTTTGCTATTGAGCTGCTTGTCTTTTAAACAGCATCTCATTGTCCCAGCATGACCAGAGATGAGTCATAGACTAACCCTACCACAAAGATTTGCCAACTGATTGGGGAAAGGGTTTGGGTGTGGGCGTGGTCTTAAATCCCTGAAAAATAAGGGTGTATCGGAAAGCTGACCCGACCTGCTCGCTTCTGGCTTTTATGGGGTGCACTCGGAGGCGCACAGGAAATCCCTGTGGAGATGTCAAGATCGAATTAATTCAGACTTTAACCAGAATTCTGGCTTAAGCAGCCAGTGCCTGGGTTTTCTGAGCTGTGTGAAACTCACTAGGGTCAACAAGGTGAGAGCACATTGGGGAATCATTGCTCAGTGAAATTCACAGGCAGGAAAGCCTTTAAAGATTAAAAATGCACAGCTGCTACTTAGGCCTAGGTGAAAGGCTTTGGCTCACAGGACTTCATTGCTTTACAGGTGATTATCAGCATTCTGGAAGTCATTTCTGCTATCTTGGACTTCACTCACCATGATCTGCACTTTTCTGCTGTCGACCTTCACTGCAGCATGGGAGCAGTTTATGCAGTTCTACCTTGGACTTCTGATGAGGAACAAGAGGAGCAGCAACACCAACAGCAGCAGCTTCTGAGCCACATGCCATTTCACAGGACAGAGGGGATGGAGCTCCCCTCGAGCTCCAGCTCGAAGGAAGTGATACCCCTAGAGTACAGGGTATAAAGGCAGAGGAACAATTTTCTCAAAGTGATTGAGCAACAGTGCCTCAGGAGGCTCTGGTGTTTGTGGCAGGTCGTTGCTGACATCTGCATCCTCCTGGAACAAGGCCATCTTCCCAGTAGACCAGGTTGGCACACATTGCCAGTGGCCCCTGAATTTTGTCACTTCCAGCTCCTTCCAGAGATCTGCTGGTGACATCTGCAGGATTTCACAATCTGCTGCCCATAAGTGCATCTCCCAAGTGACTGATGCCATGTTTGCCATTTGCATTCACTTTGCGACTGACGAAGACAGTCAGAACCAGAGGTCTCTCGCTTTTGCTGCAGTAACTGGATTCTCACAAGTACAGGGAGTCAAAGACTGTACACAGGCGGCAATCAGGTTCCCTCAGATCAACCAGCAACCTTTGTCAATCAGAAGGGATTCCACTCCATCAATGTTCAGCTGGTATGTGACCACCGGAAGGTTTTCATGCATATCCGTACAAAATATCCTAGAAGCTGCCATGATGTCTTCATTCTGCACCTGTCATATCTCCCCCCAAGTAGAGTCAGTGGGTGTCTCCTTGAAGACAAGGGCTGCCCTCCAAGGACCTGGCTGATGACACCTGTGAGGAGCCCTACCACTGATGCAGAGGACAGGTACAACCAGAGCCACATGAGCATAAGGGTGCTCGCAGAGCAAGCCATTGGTTGCTGAAGATGCAATGCAGATGCCTGGACAGATTTGGGGCCGCCCTTCAATACCAGCAAGGATGCCCAGAATGGTAGTGGTCTGCTGTGCCTTGCACAACATCCTGCTGCAGAGAGGACTGGAGCTGCAGGAGGAGGAAGGTAAGGACCATTCTGCAATGCAGGAGGACGAAGAGGATGAGGAAAAGCCTGATGTGTCCAGGGTGCCTGCAGCTGCTCACCTAGCAGTCAGAGAAGCCTGTGACTGACTCATCTAGGCACCATTACGAGAACCTGAGTGTGTGAAGCCTTATGAGACAACAATGCTAAACCGACTGCCCCCACTTCCAACACATATAATTCCCACAGTCAGAAATGCTTTCATCTCATTCACACCCTTTGCTCATTTTCCACTGTGGTCATACCATTCTCCTCAAGGTTAATGTCTGTTTGGAAGGCAGGAGGCAACAATGGAGATGACTGGACAATGGAAACTTGAAATAAAGTGCATGATTCATTTATATTTCTCAATACATTAACACACTGACATTTTTATAATCACCAAGTGAATCCCATTGTGCAACTAAAAAATCTTCCTTTTCCTATTACTTCTACACATAGTGCTATCCCTGGGGCTTCAGCAGAGCTAGAGGCAGATACTTCATTCCCCTGCTCTGACGTCCTCTGGATTTGGACCTGTGAGGACTCCACTAAAGACTGCTTTACCTGCACCTGTGCAGGATGCAGCATGTGGAACTCTGATTGAGGTGGGGAGGGGTGGGGCTACAGATGAGAAGTGGGAGTGGCTTAAGTAGTCTCCACTTCCATGTACCCTTTCTCCATCGTCCCTCTCATAGACCACCCACACTTCCCTGCTAGCCAAGAGCTATTTGCTGCGCTTCTGTGAGGCACTGAACTGCCAAGGTGGGGCTTTCCTCTACCCTATTTAAAGCAGCAGACTGAGTGAGCAGGCGATCGATAAGGGCAAGCATGCACTCGGTTGCCTATTGTGTCCGATGCTCCATGCAGGCCACTCTTTCCATGGAGGTGAACATCAGCACAAAGGCCTGAGACATCATGGCACTCATGTTTGAGATGAATTCCTCCAAACTTTCTCCAAGGGTGCGCAGTCCTCTGGAAATGCTGATAGAACATCACATATGTTCTGTTGCTGCTCCAGAATCATTCCCTTCAGGACGACCCCTGAGGTTCAGCATCTACATCCAGCTGAGCAGAGCTTGGAGTGTCCTGCACCCTCTGACAGGGACTCTCACCTGTTGTCTCTGTCTCAAACACTTGCTCCTGCTCATTGGTGCATCTCATCACTTGTTAACCTAACTATTTCTCATGGAGTCCCCACCATGGTGTGTCTATCTGCACTGGTGAAGGGTGTGTATGAGTCCTGCGATGGTGCTTCCTCAGAGTGCGTAATCTCCTCTGAGGAAACCTCGGCTTCCTCCTGCTCCAGCTCCTGTGTCATGCTTGATAGACCTGTGGGAGATGAAAGATATGAAATAAATTGACAGGGGGAAAGAGCCATTGTGCAGATGTTCACATTTCAGTTTGTGGTGACAGCAAATAGACATCAGTAATTGTTATGTGCCATATGGCAGTGTGATATATAATTCTGTCATCAGGTATCTGGGAGACCCCATCTCTCCATTGCCAATGGCCATGCACTCTACCGATTCCCATGGCCTCCTCCTTTGCAGTGGCCAGGATGGCTATGTCTGGAGAGCATCCTTGATTCTCTGTCTCTCCCTGGAGTTATGCACTCTCTTCTCCTGCAAGGAGATAAAGCAGAGAGTTATGAGTGTGAGAATTGGATTGTGTGGATAGGATAGAATATGAGGGATGGGCATGAGATGTCTATAAGATGAGGGTGAATGTCAGCATCAGCTATTCAGATGGGGGTGTAAAGAGTGCCACAAGAGAGAGGAATGTGTAGAGCTGCAGGGTGTGTTAGTCTAAGGAGTGCTTTTTTTCTCTGTTCATGGGATGTGAGCAAGGCAGGCATTTGTTGCCTATCCCTAATTACCCTTGAGAACTGCTTTCTTGAACTGCTGCAGTCCACGTGGTGTTGGTACACCCACAGTGCTGTTAGAGAGGAGTTCCAGGATTTTGACCCAGCGACAGTGAAGTAACGGTAATATAATCCCAAGTCAGGATGATGTGTGGCTTGGAGGGGAATAGCAGATGGTGGTGTTCCCATGCATCTGCTGCCCTTGTCCTTCTAAGTGAGGGTTGTCCAACATAAGCCTTTGGGCCAGAATCCGGCATGCCAAAGGTTTCCCTCTGGCCCGCGGATGTAAACTGTACCAGGGCCGTTCCTCATCCTCACCAGAGGTCCATAACTGGAGATGAGCAATCTCCCACTGTCTTCTTCTTGCAGACGGGCTTTTAAAAAAAAATCGCAAGTCAGTTTCACAACTGACAGGTCCTGATATTGGGAACAGCCGTTTCCCAACTTTGGACAGATTCAGAGTTTTTTAAAAGGCTACTGGAAAACCCTGAATCTGTCTGAAGTTGGGAAATGGTTGTTCCTTATGTCAGGACCTGTCAGTTGTGAAACTGACTTGTGATTTTTAAAAAAACTGATCAACTATCTGCTGAGCGTTCCCGTTCTCTGCAACTGTCAGAGTGAGAGAGAAAGGGGGATAGAGACAGGGATAGAGAGAGAGAGAGAGAGAAAGGGGAATAGAGAGAGAGCGAGAAAGGGGACAGAGAGAGAAAGAGGGGCAGAGGGAGAGAGAGGGGGACAGAGAGAGAGAGAAAGGGGAGCAGAGAGAGAGGGAGAGGGAGTGATCAAGATCACTCCTGACAGATTGACATCTATCCCAAATACTCTACATTGCTACAAGTGTGCAGGCAAACATTGACTACTTGTGCAAGCAAAAGGAGTACCAGGTATCTCACTAAATCAGTGTCCAACATAGTGAAGAGAAAGTAAGTCAATAAATTAGTTTTCTCATTTAAAACTTCTTCACAAAAATGTACATTTGTTGCTGTTTTGCTTAATAGTAAGATGCCTTTAATGCCTTTATCTTTCCAAAATTGTCTCACCGGCCCCCCCCCCACGTAAAACTAAAATTGCAACGTGGCCCCCCATGTGAAAAGGTTGGACAACCCTGTTCTAGGTGGTGGAGGTCGCAGCTTTGGAAGGTACTGTTGAAGGAGGCTTGGCGCGTTGCTACAGTGCAACTTGTAGATCAGGGTTGTCCAACCTTTTCACATAGGGGGCCACGTTGCAATTTTAGTATTACGTGGGGGGCCGGTGAGACAATTTTGGAAAGATAAAGGCATTAAAATTTATCTTACTATTAAGCAAAACAGCAACAAATGTACATTTTTGTGAAGAAACTTTAAATGAGAATAACTTGACTTACTTTCTTGATCACTCTCTCTCCTGCTCTGTATCCCTTTCTCTCTCTCTCTCTCTCTCTCTCTGCCCCTCCCTCTCTCTCTGTCCCTGTCTACCCCTCCCTCCCTGTCTCCCCTCCCTCTCTTTCCCCCCTGTCCTTCTCTCTCTCTTTGTCCCTCTCCCTCTCACTCCCCCTCTCTCTGCCTGTCCCTCTTTCTCTCTCTGTCCCCCTTTCTCTCTCTCTCTGTCCCCCTTTCTCTCTCTCTCTCTCTGCCCCCCCCCTCTCTCTCTGACAGTTGCAGAGAGCAGGTATGCTCAGCAGGTGGTTGATCAGTTTTTTAAAAAAAACATCACAAGTCAGTTTCACAGCTGACAGGTGCTGACAGCGGGAACAGCCATTCCCCAACTTCGGACAGATTCAGGGTTTCCCGACGGGCTTTTAAAAAACGTAGCTGCAAGAAGAAGACAATGGGAAATTTCTCATCTCTAGTCACGGAACCCTGGCGAGGATGAGGAATGGCCCTGGGTACAGCTTACATCCGCGGGCTGTATGGGAACCTTTGGTGGAGATGGGTCCTAGCCTGCAGGCCGTATGTTGGACAACCCTGTTGTAGATGGAACACACTGCTGCCACTGTGCGCCGGTGATGGAGGGGGTGAATGTTCGAAGTGGTGGATGGGGTGTCTATCAAGTGGACTGCTTCGTCTTGGATGGTATCGAGCTTCTTGAGTGTTGGAGTTGCACTCGTCCAGGCAAGTGGAGGATATTCCATCACATTCCTGACATATGTCTTGTAGATGGTGGACAGGCTTTGAAGAGTCAGGAGGTGGGTTAGTCACCACAGAATTCCTAGCCTCTGACCTGCTCTTATAGCCACAGTATTTATATGGCTGGTCCAGATCAGTTTCTGGTTAGTGGTAACCCCCCAGGATGTTGATGGTGGGAGATTCCGTGATGGTAATACCATTGAACATTAGGGAAGATGGTTAGATTCTCTCTTGTTGGAGATGGTCATTCCCTGGCACTTTTGTAGCACAAATGTTACCTGCCATTTACCACCCCAAGCCTGAATGTTGTTCAGGTCTTGCTACATGTGGCATGGACTGCTTCAGCATCTGAAGAGTCACAAATGGTACTGAACAATGTGCAATCATCAATGAATATCCCTAATCTGATCTTATGATGGAGGGAAGGTCACTGCTGATGCCACTGAAGATGGTTGGGCCAAGGCCCACCTTGAGGAACTCCTGCAGTGACGTCCTGGGATTGAGATGATTGACCTCCAACAACCACAATCATATTCCTTTGCGCTAGGTATGACTCCAACTAGTGGAGCGTTTACCCCAATTTCCATAGGCTTCAATTTTGCTAGGGCTCCTTGATGCCACACTTGGTCAAATGCTGCCTTGATGTCAAGGGCAGTCACTCTCACCTCACCTCTTGAATTCAGCTTTTTTTCCCCATGTTTGGACCAAGGCTGTAATGAGATCTTGAGCTGAGTGGCCCTGGTGGAACCCAAATTGAGCATCGGTGGGCAGGTTATTACTGAGTAAGTGCTGCTTGATAGCATTGTCAATGACACATTCCATCACTTTACTGATGATTGAGAGTAGACTGATGGGGCGGTAATTGGCCAGAATGGATTTGTCCTGCATTTTGTGGACAAGACATACCTGGGCAATTTTCCACATTTCCGGATAGATGCCAGTGTTGTAGCTGTACTGGAACAGTTTGGCTAGGGACACGGCTAGTTCTGGAGCACAAGTCTTCAGTACTACAGCCAGGATGTTGTCAGGGCCCATCGACTTTGTAGTAACCAGTGGGTTCAGCCATTTCTTGATATCACATGGAGTGAATCAAATGAGCTGAAAGACTGGTATCTGTGATGCTGTAGTCCTCAGGAGGAGGTTGAGATGGATCATCCACTCAGCACTGGCTGAAGATGGTTGCAAGTGCTTCATTCTTGTCTTTTCACTCATGTGCTAGGCTCCCCCTTCATTGAGGATGGGGATTTTTGTGCAGCCTCCCCCACTGGTTAGTTGTTTAATTATCCACCACCATTCACAACTGAATGTGGCAGGACTGCAGAGTTTTGATCTGATCCGTTGGTTGTGGGATTGTTTAGCTCTGTCTATCACATGCTGCTTCCGCTGTTTGGCATGCATATGCATCAAGAGATTCTGTTTCGGTAAAATTTTCCTGATGTGTGCAATGAGCAAGGATATACTACACCATTGCTCACACAGCCTATTAATATCCTGTGCTTGGCAAGGTACTGGAGGAACCCAAGGGAACCATATCACAGCAGAGGTCCATGCTTTGAGAGAGAAGCAAAATAATCACAAACAACTACATGAACCAGGGCTCAGTTTAGCATAAACAGTCCCTCTGTCCTAGGTTCTATCCGCAGTCAGTATTGAGATGGCTGATCTCAAGCAGCCTGGTTTGCAGCAGAGCAATTGATAGAGTTGCCGCCTTTAGGAAAGGAGGTGAGGAGAAATTTGAAGGGAAAGATATTAAACTAAATCATTAACAAAGAGAACTTGCATTTATAGAAATGCCCTTTTGCATTATCAGGCCTTCCAAAGCGCCTCACAATCCATTAAATATTTTGAAGTGTGTATTCTCTTGCTGCATTGGCAAACACAGAAACAATTTGTACATAGCAAGATCCCACAAACAACTATGAGATAAGTGGTCAGTTAATGGCTGGTGATGGTGTTGATTGAGGGGGAAAATTCTTGGCCAGGATACTGAGAGACTTTCCAAGTAATGTGATGGAATTTTTTTTTCCACCCATCCAAGTAGACAGATACTGTGCATGGCTGAGCGGCAACTTTGGTGGAGGATTGCTAGAAATCTCTGACGAATGGCCATTTTTTGACAGATCTTCCAGTGGGAGATTAGGGAACCCTTCCCCTCCCTTACAGAAAGTTTACACCAATACCTCCACCGTTCCAGCACTCCCTCAGTATTGCAAAGAAGTGTCAGCCTAGACTTCAAACCACTGACTCAAAAGCAAGAGCGATCCACTCAGCCAAGCTAACACTAAATAACAAAACACAGAGAGGGGAATAATTATTCTTGCAGGTTTATGTTCAGATGAGCAATACTACTGATATCGCAAATTGTATTCAGCTCATTCAAATTTTTCTTTCAAAAAGGAATTGTAGTCATTTTCAATGTTTCACCCCCAACAAAAGTGTCCTTATTGAAATTCATTGGGGAACTCTCACTTGTCATAATGTGGCTTTACGAGGAAGAATAGGGAGTATGTCTTGGCTTCTGCTTTATACAAACCTGGCATCATTGAATGAATCAAAGATATGGGCCTAAATTTTATCATGGGCATTGCGACCCTGACGTCAGGGTGTAAAGCGAGTCCCAAGCTCGCACTTGCCGGTAGTGCAACCGCCTCGGCAATTTTACCACAGGCTTCATCCCGATCAGACCTGCACTGTATGGAGCAAAATGATCTCGGAGAGCCTCACAGTACTCAGGGATATGATTGCCTATCTATGGGGCAGGAGAGTGAACATCTGCCTCATCAGCTTGAACTAGAAGAAGGCCTTTGACAGGATATCACACTCTTACATGATGGGATTTGGGGAGGGAATCCACAATTGGATCCAACTGCTCTACACGAACTTTAGTAACGCTATTTCAATCAATGGGTCAGAATCGGAAATTTTTCCAATCAAATCTGGAATCAGTCAGGGCTGTCCTCTCTCCCCTGTGTTGTTTGTTTATTGTATTGAACCTCTTGCCATGTCCATCAGGAAGGATGCGGGCACAAGAGGGGTGACAATCCCAGGTAGCGGGGTCTCAGGTCAAAACCTCCCTGTACATGAATGATGTCGTCGTTTTCTGCCGGATCCGCTGTCAGTTCGCAGACTGATGAGCATCTGAGACCAGTTTGAACTGCCTCGGGTGCCAAAGTAAATTGCGGCAAGAGCGAGGCCATTTTCTTTGGGAACTGGGCCGACCGATTCTTTGTCCCCTTCACTGTCAGGTCAGACTACCTGAAGGTGCTGGGGATATGGTTTGGAGGGGCTGTGGTGTGAGCCAAAAACTGGAAGGACCAAGTAGCCATGGTGAAATAGAAACTGGGCATGTGGGAGCGACGCTCACTCTCCATTGCAGATTAGAACCTGATCATCAGGTGTGAGGCGCTCTCGGTGTTGCTATGCGTGGCGCAAGTCTGGCTCATACTCCGTTCCTGCACCGTGGCAGTCACCCGAGCTATCTTCCGCTTTATCTGGAGATCGAAAATAGACCATGTCCGCAGGGATATGATGTTCCAACCTCCAGATAAAGTGGGAAGAAATGTACCCAAGGTCGCCCTCATCCTGATGACCACTTTTGTCTGCGGCTGTATCAAGCTGTGCATAGACCCCTGGTATGCAAACACCAAGTGCCACTATATGATGAGGTTCCATCTGTCCCCAGTGTTACGGAGGATGGGTCTGGCCATGTTGCCACAGAATGCTGCATTCAGTTGGACTGCCTGTCCGTCATGGAAAAGTTTGTGCAGAAAAACACATGTGACCACAAGTCCATCAGGCGGTGGTCCACACATAAAGGCCTCAAGGCCCTGTGAGAAAAGGAGATGGTGGATTCTGTCAGATGGTTCCCTGAGCAGACTGTCAAACTCATTTGGCAGAATGCCTCATCGCCAGAACTTTCAAATGAGCATCAAGATGTAGCTTGGCTGGTGATGAGAAGGGCCCTCCCCATCAGATCCTTCCTGCACGCCCAGAGTTTCACCACCTCGAGGCAGCTGTAATGGGGGAAGAGACCGTCGTCCACCTCCTTCTGGAAGTGGCTGTTCCCAGGGACGCACACCAAGATAAACTGCTGCTGGAGGACCATCAACTCGGTGAAAGATGCTCTTTGGCCTACCTAAAACTTGCTGGTCTCCTGGTGCAAAGAATGAGTGTTGCAGGCTGGCACGTTCCAAGGTCCAGGACTACGTGCTGAGACACGCATTTAAGCTTGGGCCAGCCGCTGCAAAGGCTCAATGGGGAAAGGCCACTGTGTAAGGCCCTCCCGCTATAGTGAACCAAAAGGCTGGAACCCATGTAAAACTCCTCAGGCTGTAAGCACCAGAGAATGTTTGATGTGTAATGTAAATGTACATTGTAAGTGTAGTGAGGCACCTCATGTACTGTATTGAAAGAAACTGATCTTTATTGCACTTTATGTAATGTCCAATTTGAATTGTTATGTAAAGTACTTTAAGAAAAACAATTGGTCACCTGCAGGCCCACCGTCCAGTTAAGGAAGGTGGATGGGCTTCTGATGATGCCAACCCAATCAAAGGGCTGGCAGCTCTGTAGCTTAAGCAGCACCACTGGGAGAAAAGAAAAGTTTAATAAAAAAATAAAAGTTTCGGAGGCTGAGGCTTGGAGGGAAACCCCCCCCCCCCCCAGGAAGATTGTTGGGACTGCAGGGGATGCCTTCCCTGCCCGCAGCTCCCTCTTTGGGCCATTGAGCCTCTGGCTACAATGGACCCCTGGGCTGCTGCAGGAAAGCCTCCTCCACTTAGCTGGCAGCCTCCCCATAGGGTGGGTCGCCTCACCATTGGTAAAATGCCAGACAGCCCTGTAAAATGGCACCTATTTGGGCCTTTAATTATGCTAATAGGCTGCCGATTTCCATGTATCGGGCAGCCGCTCCGCATCAGGTCACGCTGCTGGTAAAATGTCCCGGTGGCAGACAGTGTTGGGGAGCCGTCCCAATGCAATTCCCTGCAATTTTACCAGCCTCCCTCCATCTCCCAGCCTGCCACCCTGAGGCCAATAAAATTCTGGCCATGAGAACATTATCCAGACTGACACTTCTTTCAGATGAAACATTAAACAGAGGTCTTGTCTGCTCTCTTAAGTGGACGCAAAAGATTCCTTAGCACTTCTCAAAGAAAGGCAAAGGAGTTCTACTCAGTGTCCTGGCCTACATTTATCCTTCAACCAACATCACTAGAACAGATTATCTGCTTATTATCTCGTTGCTGTTTGTGGAACCTTGCTGTGCACAAACTGGCTGCCATGTTTCCTACATTATATCAATGAATACTTCAAAAAGTACTTAATTGGCTCTAAAGCACTTTGAGATGTCTCAAGATCATGATGATAATTGTAAGTTCTTTTTTTTAATTGTTTGAGTCCAAAGTGTAAGTGTAGATGAATCTTGACTGTGAGGATTATATTAGATTAACCCAAGGACAATTCAATAATCTTCAATTTAACTTCTGGATTAAACAGGTACAATTGCATCCAAGGTGATCACAATACTTCTGGTTTCACAGCTGTTTCTCTTATTTTTTTCTCATATGTCCCCATTCTATCAGGGTAGTTAAGGTTAAAGAGATCACCTCAGCCACTGCCAATGCTGTCCTGACCAAACAGGAGTGTTGCTCTTCATGAGCTGAAATACAACTAATTTACTTCTAGTCAGAATATTACAAAAAAACTGCCTCTGTTTTACAGCTGTGATAGTTTAGCTGCCTACGTATATGAAGAGCTGCATATGAAGGATTAAAATTACCTTTGTGGTATATTGACTTTCATTCCAATATCATGTAGGATGCTTGATTGGATGCTGCATAAACGCATGCCCGGTTTACTTATAATCCTGCACAAATCAGAGGTTACCAGCGAGGAAATTTACTCATGGTAATCTGAAACTCGTTTCTCTCAATAGCGGTGACTAATTGAATAATTATGTTTTTCTTCCTTATTCACACAATGTCACAGATGGATATCATTTATGATACGGCCACATTATTTCTGTTAACTGAGGCTTTAAATTAATATTTGCCCTGATATTTAAAGGATGAGCCCATCAAGTTGAATAATTCACAACTTCACTGTAATACTGTTGAAGTTAACCAGGTTTTTGTACAAAATGTATTACTCAGGTTGAATTATTTCAATGTTGTCAGGGGAGTTTATGCAATATTTTTATGTTGTATCAGCTACTAATATCAGGCTTCACTATGGAAAGCAAATAAGGAATAAAGAGATAATCCAGTGTTGATTATTGAGATAAAAGCAAAATACTGCGGATGCTGGAAATCTGAAATAAAAACAAGAAATGCTGGAATCACTCAGCAGGTCTGGCAGCATCTGTGGAAAGAGAAGCAGAGTTAACGTTTCGGGTCAGTGACCCTTCTTCGGAACATCTTCCGAACTTCCGAAGAAGGGTCACTGACCCGAAACGTTAACTCTGCTTCTCTTTCCACAGATGTTGATTATTGAGGTATAATATAATTTCCAAGATGGCTCCTGGGCTGGAAGCTCCCTTGCTGTTCAACTCTATCCATGGCCATCTGCTCCCATCCCTAACGTTTTCTCCCCCAATCTGCCCTCTTAAACTGTTTAAATTCCCCTGGCTCTTTAAATCAGTTCATTTTAGCCCTATCTAAAAGTTAACAGTTAGTTTAGTGTATGTTACCTGGGCCCACTGCCCTCCCCCAGTCACACCTGCTCTTTGTTTTCTCAATGAAATTGATCCGGATGAAATTGACGAGCACAGCTGCCGATACTTCAATCTCCGATCCTGCTGTCTTCACAGTCCAGAGTGTCTGCAGCCACGGCATGCGGTAAGTCCATTGAGGTGAAGAAGGAGCTGCGGGACCCGAGAGAAGTCCTGTGAAAAGGTGCCCCGAACACCCAAAACATCCACGAACGGCCCCCCCGGCCGCAACTTCAAAGCGCCCGCGGGAGATGGCTCGGAGAGCATCTGCAGCGCACTGTCGGCAATGCTGCATGCCTTTATTTAAACCACTGCAAAAAAAAAACCCTGAACAAATGTAATCACCTCTAAGTCTGCCAAATGATGCTTCACCTCCCGAAGGACATGGATGAGCTTTCCGGACGTCGATGGTGGGCACTGAGGAAATGGCTTATTACCTGCACCAGATTCCACCCCCCCCCTCCCCCCCCTTTACCCCCTTCCACCCCCCCCCCACCCCCGTCCCCTTCCCTGCTCCACCCTCTCAGCTCACCCCCTCACAACCCCGTCCCAGCCCGCTCTCCCTCGCACCATCTTCACCCCGCACCCCCTTCCCCTGCACCCCCCCCACCCCCTCCCTCTACCCCTCCCCCTTGCATCCCCTCCTCCCACCGGCACCATCCTACACCTGTGTAGGGGCCCCAACAACCCCACTGCCTTGTGGGCGTCTCGGGAGAGACCAAGGCTAAGGGAGTAAACCCTAACAGAAAATCCGGAGCGGAACCCCGTAGGCGGTCATGTGTCACCTTTGGCATGTTTCCGGCAGTTCCTGCAGCCATACTGGTGCCAAACGTCGTGTCCTGCACTCCTTTGGACCCCACCAGAAAGGCCGAGAGGGGGGTTTTGACGACTGGGCAACTCTCAACCTCCATAAATTTGCCCAGCCATGCGCCATGGAGAGGTCACTCCATAGTTGCCTCACAGCGACTAAAACAACACGGAAGGCAGCAGTTACGGGTTATAAGTCCAGATAAATTGGCGTAGAAACTGGGCGCCACGGGTTGCCTTTGTCGGTGGGAGAGGTCATTGCACCTCACTGGACAGCTACCGCCCGCCTCAAACCGGGCAGCCCCCGGTCAATAAGGTTCTGTCCCGCCACAGTCTGCCTGCTTCAATGGGTGCTTGGAGCTCAGGGTCATTGCCCGAAAGGTGGACTGATACACCGCACCAAACAACATGAAAAAAGGAAAGAAGGTACCAGCCCTTCGCTTTGCAAGCTGGAACGTCAGAACTATGTGTCCTGGCCTGTCGGAAGACCTTACACAAATCAACGATTCTCGGAAGACCGCCATCATTAACAACGAGCTCAGTAGATTCAATGTGGACATTGCAGCACTTCAGGAGACTCGCCTCCCCGCGAGTGGCTCTCTAGCAGAGCAAGACTACACCTTCTTCTGGCAGGGCAGGGATCCTGAAGAACCAAGACAGCATGGAGTGGGCTTCGCCATCAGAAACTCCTTGCTCAGCATGATAGAGCCTCCCTCAAATGGCTCGGAACGCATACTGTCCATCCGACTGCTCACCACCTCTGGTCCAGTACACCTACTCAGCATCTATGCTCCAACACTCTGCTCCGCACCTGAAGCTAAAGACCAGTTCTATGAACAACTCCATAACATCATTAGCAGCATCCCCAACACCGAACACCTATTCCTGCTGGGGGACTTTAATGCCAGGGTTGGGGCCGACCATGACTCATGGCCCTCCTGCCTTGGGCGCTATGGCGTTGGAAGGATGAATGAGAACGGGCAGAGACTGCTTGAGTTGTGTACCTATCATAACCTCTGCATCACCAACTCGTTCTTTCACACTAAACCCTGTCACCAGGTTTCATGGAGGCACCCAAGATCACGTCGTTGGCACCAGCTAGACCTCATTGTCACAAGGCGAGCCGCCTTAAACAGTGTTCAAATCACACGCAGCTTCCACAGTGCGGACTGCGACACCGACCACTCCCTGGTGTGCAGCAAGGTTAGACTCAGACCAAAGAAGTTGCATCATTCCAAGCAGAAGGGCCACCCGCGCATCAACACGAGCAGAATTTCTCACCCACAGCTGTTACAAAAATTTCTAAATTCACTTGTAACAGCCCTTCAAAACACTCCCACAGGGGATGCTGAGACCAAGTGGGCCCACATCAGAGACGCCATCTATGAGTCAGCTTTGACCACCTACGGCAAAAGTGCGAAGAGAAATGCAGACTGGTTTCAATCTCATAATGAAGAGCTGGAACCTGTCATAGCCGCTAAGCGCATTGCACTTTTGAACTACAAGAAAGCCCCCAGCGATTTAACATCCGCAGCACTTAAAGCAGCCAGAAGTAATGCACAAAGAACAGCTAGGCGTTGCGCAAACGACTACTGGCAACACCTATGCAGTCATATTCAGCTGGCCTCAGACGCTGGAAACATCAGAGGAATGTATGATGGCATGAAGAGAGCTCTTGGGCCAACCATCAAGAAGATCACCCCCCTCAAATCTAAATCGGGGGACATAATCACTGACCAACGCAAACAGATGGACCGCTGGGTTGAGCACTACCTAGAACTGTACTCCAGGGAGAATGCTGTCACTGAGACTGCCCTCAATGCAGCCCAGCCTCTACCAGTCATGGATGAGCTGGACATACAGCCAACCAAATCGGAACTCAGTGATGCCATTGATTCCCTAGCCAGCGGAAAAGCCCCTGGGAAGGACAGCATTACCCCTGAAATAATCAAGAGTGCCAAGCCTGCTATACTCTCAGCACTACATGAACTGCTATGCCTGTGCTGGGACGAGGGAGCAGTACCCCAGGACATGCGCGATGCCAACATCATCACCCTCTATAAAAACAAAGGTGACCGCGGTGACTGCAACAACTACCGTGGAATCTCCCTGCTCAGCGTAGTGGGGAAAGTCTTTGCTCGAGTCGCTCTGAACAGGCTCCAGAAGCTGGCCGAGCACGTCTACCCTGAGGCACAGTGTGGCTTTCGTGCAGAGAGATCGACTATTGACATGCTGTTCTCCCTTCGTCAGATACAGGAGAAATGCCGTGAACAACAGATGTCCCTCTACATTGCTTTCATTGATCTCACCAAAGCCTTTGACCTCGTCAGCAGACGTGGTCTCTTCAGACTACTAGAAAAGATCGGATGTCCACCAAAGCTACTAAGTATCATCACCTCATTCCATGACAATATGAAAGGCACAATTCAACATGGTGGCTCCTCATCAGAGCCCTTTCCTATCCTGAGTGGTGTGAAACAGGGCTGTGTTCTCGCACCCACACTTTTTGGGATTTTCTTCTCCCTGCTGCTTTCACATGCGTTCAAATCCTCTGAAGAAGGAATTTTCCTCCACACAAGAGCAGGGGGCAGGTTGTTCAACCTTGCCCGTCTAAGAGCGAAGTCCAAAGTACGGAAAGTCCTCATCAGAGAACTCCTCTTTGCTGACGATGCTGCTTTAACATCTCACACTGAAGAATGCCTGCAGAGTCTCTCATCGACAGGTTTGCGTCTGCCTGCAATGAATTTGGCCTAACCATCAGCGTCAAGAAAACGAACATCATGGGGCAGGATGTCAGAAATGCTCCATCCATCAATATTGGCGACCACGCTCTGGAAGTGGTTCAAGAGTTCACCTACCTAGGCTCAACTATCACCAGTAACCTGTCTCTAGATGCAGAAATCAACAAGCGCATGGGTAAGGCTTCCACTGCTATGTCCAGACTGGCCAAGAGAGTGTGGGAAAATGGCGCACTGACACGGAACACAAAAGTCCGAGTGTATCAGGCCTGTGTCCTCAGTACCTTGCTCTACGGCAGCGAGGCCTGGACAACGTATGCCAGCCAAGAGCGACGTCTCAATTCATTCCATCTTCGCTGCCTTCGGAGAATACTTGGCATCAGGTGGCAGGACTATATCTCCAACACAGAAGTCCTTGAAGCGGCCAACACCCCCAGCTTATACACACTACTGAGTCAGCGGCGCTTGAGATGGCTTGGCCATGTGAGCCGCATGGAAGATGGCAGGATCCCCAAAGACACATTGTACAGCGAGCTCGCCACTGGTATCAGACCCACCGGCCGTCCATGTCTCCGTTATAAAGACGTCTGCAAACGTGACATGAAATCGTGTGACATTGATCACAAGTCGTGGGAGTCAGTTGCCAGCATTCGCCAGAGCTGGCGGGCAGCCATAAAGACAGGGCTAAATTGTGGCGAGTCGAAGAGACTTAGTAGTTGGCAGGAAAAAAGACAGAGGCGCAAGGGGAGAGCCAACTGTGCAACAGCCCCAACAAACAAATTTCTCTGCAGCACCTGTGGAAGAGCCTGTCACTCCAGAATTGGCCTTTATAGCCACTCCAGGCGCTGCTTCACAAACCACTGACCACCTCCAGGCGCGTATCCATTGTCTCTCGAGATAAGGAGGCCCAAAAGAAAAAGAATATAATTTTTAATGAGAATCTTTAAGTGGTAGGCTAGATTCAGACCTGAATGGGCATAAGTCTTTTCTTTTTAGTATATAGTTGATGTTTCCCTTGGCTTTGTTTTTTATTTTCTTGCTCTGTACTCGTCATTTTCAGTTGACCTAAGGAATTATGCAAACTGTTAAAAATATTTACAGCAAAGAGGGCACGAAAGGTACAGCTAGCTTATTCAAAGCTCAACAATTTATTTTCCTGGTCTAATTCAGTCTGCACTGAATACACACAAGTTCCCTGCAACACTTTATTTGTTGCAAAGAGACACTTACCCTTGAAGTAGAAAGGCAGGTTTGTGCAATGGACTTCTGACAAGAGGAGACAGTGTTCAGTCTGTCCTAACTAGCTTCACAGGGACGTTCGTCCTTTCAGTCCAGGCTTCATTTAAATCCATCTCTCCATCTCAGAGAGAAAAGAACATATTTGCCAGATCCTGCTGGAGCATGGCTTCTCACAAGATATGCTGTTAGTTAGACTTTTTCCTGCACCCTTCAGCTTGAAATTTTTTTCTACAGTAACTTGCTGGAAGTGCAAGCTGATAATCGCATGGCAAGGGTACCAAGACATCTGGGACTTTAACAAATGGTGGAACCAACAGTGTATCTCCTCAATCAATGAGATTTAAGGATTGAGAAAGAAACAGAGGAATGACGGAAAAGGAAATAGGGTGAATCAGAGTCTAATCAGGTACAGAAAGAGAAATAATGAGGAGAAAGGAAGATTGGATTAAGAGAGAGAAAAAAAGAAAGGAAAAGTAAGAAAAAAATGTAAGCATGTCAAATTTAAATGTTTTTAAATCTCTGAGAACTATTCACTAACTGGTGTGTCTGCTGAAAGTTGAATACCCAGAGTCCTGTCATCAGGGTCCTGTGTTGCACTCAAGTTGCCAGAATGAAGATGGTCACTGCACCTTTTACGGCACTGGACCCATTTACTCCATACCACACTTCGGCTGCTGACTGTCTCAGCCACCTCAATCCATGCCAACTTAGTTGACTGGGTGGCCTTCTCCCTCCACCCTCAACTCCATTTTCCTGCCTACCCCCGATACCCATTGTTTGTCCAGAATCTGTCTACCTCTGCCTTAAAAACATTCAATGACCCTGCCTCCACCACTCACTGGGGAAGAGAGTTTCACAGACTCACGACCCTCCGAGAAAAAAAAATTCACCCCATCTGTGTCTTAAATGGGAGACCGCTTGGGCTGGATTTTACCAAGCCCTCAATGTCGGACTCCATGGCTGGGTGGGGGGGTGGCCGAAAGATGGGGCCGGCAGCGGTCCGTTTGGAGCCCAACATAGATAGAGTCCGGCCCGATCCTCCTGGCGGCAGCAAGACTCTATGATGCGTCACCACCGCCCTCCCCCCCATCCCCCCCATCCCCCCCACCACCCCCACTGGGCAACGAGACCTGGATTTCAATATTTAAATTAACTCCATGCATAAATTTAAATGGACTTACCTTCAATTTTCCAGGCCTGCTGCAATCTTCGGTGCAGCAGCTGGCACTTCCATGCCGTCAATTCCCCATCCAGGGAAAGCCGGTGTGACACTGGTGGGGAGGAAAGTGCAAGGGGTGAGGGGGAATGGAGTCAAATAAACGTAATGGGGTGTAGGGGATTGTGGGAAGGGATGAGATTGGTGGAAGGTTCTTAAAATCCCGCCCCTTATTTTTAAACTGTGCCCCCTAGTTTTAATCTCTCCCGCAAGGGAAAACATTCTTTCAACATCTACCCTGTCAAGTCCCCTCAGGATTTTATATGTGACTTATAAGATCACCTCTCATCCTTCTAAACTCCAATGAATACAGACACAACTTGTCCAAACTTTCCTCAAAAGATAACCCTCTCATCCTTAGAATCAGTTGAGTGACCCTTCTCTGAACTGCTTCAAATGCAATTATATCCTTCCTTAAGTAAGGAGACCAAAACTGTACACAATATTCTAGATGTGGTCTCACCAATGCCCTGTACAACTGTAGCAAAACATCTCTACTTTTATATTCCATTGTCCTTGCAATAAGCAACAACATTGCATTTTCCTTCTGAATCACTTGCTGTACCTGCACATTAACATCTTGTGTTTCATGCACTTCTTTCTTTTGTGCCTCCTTATCTCGAGATACAATGGATACGCGCCTGGAGGTGGTCAGTGGTTTGTGAAGCAGCGCCTGGAGTGGCTATAAAGGCCAATTCTGGAGTGA
Source organism: Heterodontus francisci (assembly GCF_036365525.1). Taxonomy (NCBI): domain Eukaryota; kingdom Metazoa; phylum Chordata; class Chondrichthyes; order Heterodontiformes; family Heterodontidae; genus Heterodontus; species Heterodontus francisci. Next base: position 32,477,437 of record NC_090372.1, read on the forward strand.
CAGGCTCTTCCACAGGTGCTGCAGAGAAATTTGTTTGTTGGGGCTGTTGCACAGTTGGCTCTCCCCTTGCGCCTCTGTCTTTTTTCCTGCCAACTACTAAGTCTCTTCGACTCGCCACAATTTAGCCCTGTCTTTATGGCTGCCCGCCAGCTCTGGCGAATGCTGGCAACTGACTCCCACGACTTGTGATCAATGTCACACGATTTCATGTCGCGTTTGCAGACGTCTTTATAACGGAGACATGGACGGCCGGTGGGTCTGATACCAGTGGCGAGCTCGCTGTACAATGTGTCTTTGGGGATCCTGCCATCTTCCATGCGGCTCACATGGCCAAGCCATCTCAAGCGCCGCTGACTCAGTAGTGTGTATAAGCTGGGGGTGTTGGCCGCTTCAAGGACTTCTGTGTTGGAGATATAGTCCTGCCACCTGATGCCAAGTATTCTCCGAAGGCAGCGAAGATGGAATGAATTGAGACGTCGCTCTTGGCTGGCATACGTTGTCCAGGCTTCGCTGCCGTAGAGCAAGGTACTGAGGACACAGGCCTGGTACACTCGGACTTTTGTGTTCCGTGTCAGTGCGCCATTTTCCCACACTCTCTTGGCCAGTCTGGACATAGCAGTGGAAGCCTTACCCATGCGCTTGTTGATTTCTGCATCTAGAGACAGGTTACTGGTGATAGTTGAGCCTAGGTAGGTGAACTCTTGAACCACTTCCAGAGCGTGGTCGCCAATATTGATGGATGGAGCATTTCTGACATCCTGCCCCATGATGTTCGTTTTCTTGAGGCTGATGGTTAGGCCAAATTCATTGCAGGCAGACGCAAACCTGTCGATGAGACTCTGCAGGCATTCTTCAGTGTGAGATGTTAAAGCAGCATCGTCAGCAAAGAGGAGTTCTCTGATGAGGACTTTCCGTACTTTGGACTTCGCTCTTAGACGGGCAAGGTTGAACAACCTGCCCCCTGATCTTGTGTGGAGGAAAATTCCTTCTTCAGAGGATTTGAACGCATGTGAAAGCAGCAGGGAGAAGAAAATCCCAAAAAGAGTGGGTGTGAGAACACAGCCCTGTTTCACACCACTCAGGATAGGAAAGGGCTCTGATGAGGAGCCACCATGTTGAATTGTGCCTTTCATATTGTCATGGAATGAGGTGATGATACTTAGTAGCTTTGGTGGACATCCGATCTTTTCTAGTAGTCTGAAGAGACCACGTCTGCTGACGAGGTCAAAGGCTTTGGTGAGATCAATGAAAGCAATGTAGAGGGGCATCTGTTGTTCACGGCATTTCTCCTGTATCTGACGAAGGGAGAACAGCATGTCAATAGTCGATCTCTCTGCACGAAAGCCACACTGTGCCTCAGGGTAGACGCGCTCGGCCAGCTTCTGGAGCCTGTTCAGAGCGACTCGAGCAAAGACTTTCCCCACTATGCTGAGCAGGGAGATTCCACGGTAGTTGTTGCAGTCACCGCGGTCACCTTTGTTTTTATAGAGGGTGATGATGTTGGCATCGCGCATGTCCTGGGGTACTGCTCCCTCGTCCCAGCACAGGCATAGCAGTTCATGTAGTGCTGAGAGTATAGCAGGCTTGGCACTCTTGATTATTTCAGGGGTAATGCTGTCCTTCCCAGGGGCTTTTCCGCTGGCTAGGGAATCAATGGCATCACTGAGTTCCGATTTGGTTGGCTGTATGTCCAGCTCATCCATGACTGGTAGAGGCTGGGCTGCATTGAGGGCAGTCTCAGTGACAGCATTCTCCCTGGAGTACAGTTCTAGGTAGTGCTCAACCCAGCGGTCCATCTGTTTGCGTTGGTCAGTGATTATGTCCCCCGATTTAGATTTGAGGGGGGTGATCTTCTTGATGGTTGGCCCACTAGGACACGCAGATACCTCTGCATCTCGGAGTTCTGCAATCTCTCGCCATTTAAATTATATGTTGCTTTTCTATTTTTCCAGCCAAAGTGGACAGGTTCACACTTTCCCACATTATATTCCATCTACCAAATCTTTGCCCACTCACTTAACCTATCTATATCTATTTGCAGACTCCTTATATCCTCTACGCAGCTTACTCTCCTACCTATCTTTGTGTCATCAGCAAATTTAACAACTATACATTCTGTGTCTTCATCCAAGTCACAGAATCACAGAATTGTTACTGTGCAGAAAGAGGCCATTCAGCCCATCGTATCCGCACTGGCTCTCTGAAAGAGCAATTTACTCAGTTCCATTCCCCTGTCTTCTCCCCGTAACCCAGCACATTCTTCCTTTTCATATAACAATCTAATTCCCTTTTGAGTGCTTCAATTGAACCTGCCTCCACCACGTTCTCAGGCAGAGCATTCCAGACCTTAACCACTCTCTGTGTGGAAAGGTTTTCCCTCATGTCACTTTTGCTTCTCTTAACAAATACTTTAAATCTGTGCCCTCTCGTTCTTGATCCTTTCACAAATAGGAACAGTTTCTCTCTATCTAGTCATGATTTTTAATACCTGTATCAAATCACCTCTCAGTCTTCTCTTCTCCAAGGAAAACAGCCCTAACTTCTCCAATCTATCTTCATAACTGAAGTTCCTCATCCCTGGAACCATTCTCATGAATCTTTTCTGTACTCTCTCCAATGCCCTCACATCTTTCCTAAAGTGCGGCACCCAGAACTGGATGCAAAACTCCAGCTGAGGCCGACCTGGTGTCTTACACAAGTTCAACATAGCTTTCTTGCTCTTGTACCCTGTGCCCCTATTAATAAAGCCCAGGATACTGTATGCTTTATTAACCACGCTCTCAACCTGTCCTGCCACCTTCAATGACTTATGCATATATACACCCAGGTTTCTCTGCTCCTGCACTCCCTTTAGAATTGTACCCTTTATTTTATATTGTCTCTCCATGTTCTTCCGACCAAAATGAATCACTTCACATTTCTCTGCATTTAATTTCATCTGCCACCTGTCTGCCCATTCCACCAACTTGTCTTTGTTCTTTTGAAGTTCATCACTTTCCTCCACACAGTTTGCAATGCTTCCAAGTTTCATATCATCTGCAAACTTTGAAATTGTGCCCTGTTCACCAAGGTCTAGGTCATTAATATATATCAGGAAAAGCAAGGGTCCCAGCACTGACCCCTGGGGAACTCCAATACAAACTTTTCTCCAGCCTGAAAAACATTCATTAACCACTACTCTTTGTTTCCTGTCACTCAGCCAATTCTATATCCATGTTGCTACCGTCCCTTTTATTCCATGAGCTACAAGTTTGCTCACAAGCCTGTTGTGTGGTACTGTGTCATATGCCTTTTGACAGTCCATGTACACAACATTAACAGCATTTCCCTCATCAATCCTCTTTGTTACCTCCTCAAAAAACTCCAGCAAGTTAGTTGAACATGATTTTCCCTTAAGAAATCCATGCTGGCTTTCTTTAATTAACCCGCCATGTGACTATTAATTTTGTCCCAAACTATTTTTTCTAGAAGCTTCCCCACCACTGAAATTAAACTGACTGGCCTGTAGTTGCTGGGCTTATCTTTACACCATTTTTTGAACAAGGGTGTAATGTTTGCAATTCTCCAGTCCTCTGGCACCACCCCCAAGCCTAAGGAAGACTGAAAAATTATGGCCAATGCCTCTGTGATTCCCACCCTCACTTCCCTTGCTATCCTCAATGCATCTCATCTGGGGTCCTGGTGTTTTATCCACTTTAAGTACAGACAGCCTATCTAATACATCCTCGTTATCAATTTTAATTGCTTCTAGTGTCTGAACTACCTCCTCTTTCAACATTGTCTGGGTTGCATCTTCTTCCTTGGTAAAGACAGATGCAAAGTATTCATTTACTACCTCAGCTATGCCCTATCCCTCCATGTGTAAATCCCCATAATGGTCCCTAATAGGCCCCATTCCTCCTTTTATCACCCTTTTACTATTTATATGTCTAAAGAAAACTTTGGGATTTCCTTTAATGCTAGCTGCCAGTCTCTTTTCATGCTCTCTCTTTGCTTCTCTTATTTTCTTTTTCACTTCCCCTCTGGACCTTCCATATTTACCCTGGTTTTCAATAGTATTTTCTACCTGGGATCTGTCATAAGCACACTTTTTCTTCTTTATCTTAATCTCTAACTCTTTTGTCATCCAGGGAGCTCTGGATTTGTTTGCCCTACCTTTCCCCTTCGAGGGAACATGCCTGCCATTCAAGGGAACTGTGCCTGAACTGTCTCTTCCTTGAAGGTAGGCCATTGTTCAGCTACCAGTTTTCCTGCCAACTTTTGATTCCAATTTATTCACCCCAGTTTCATTCTTACCCCATTGAAGTCATTGATATAGATTGTAAATTGTTGAGGCCCAAGCACTGATCCTTATGGCAGTCCACTAGTTACAGCTTGCCAACCCGGAAAAGCCCCATTTATCCCTACTCCCTGCTTCCTATTAGCTAACCAATTCTCTATCCATGCGAATATGTTACCCCCCTATAGCCTGGGCTCTTATTTTGTTCAATAACCTTTGATGTGGCACCTTGTTAAATGCCTTCTGGAAATCCAAGTAAACCACATCCACAGGGTCCCCTTTATCCACGTTGCTAGTTACTTCTTCAAAGAACTCTAATAAATTAGTCAAACAAGATGTCCCTTTCACAAAACCATGTTGACTTTGCCTGATCACATTGAGATTTTCTAAATGACCTGCTGTAACCTCCTTAGTAATAGATTCCAGCATTTTCCCTATAACAAATGTAATCTGCCTGTAGTTTCCTGCTTTCTGTCTTCCTCCTTTCTTGAATAGCAGAGTTACATTTGCTATTTTTCAATCTGATGGAACTTTTCCAGAATCTAGGGAATTTTGAAAATTTGGAACCAATGCAGCTATCCATGCATTAAATGCATTCCCACAGTGCTGTTAGGAAGTAATTTCCAGGATCTTGACCTAGCGACGATGAAGGAATGGCAATGTATGACCAAGTCCAGATGGTTTGTGATCTGGAGCAGTACTTGGAGGTGATGGTGTAATCATACAACTGCTGCCCTTGTTCTTCTACATGGTGGAGGTCGCGGGTTTGGAATGTACTGTTACACAAACCTTGGTGAGTTGCTGCAATGCATTGCACCAATGGTGGAGAGACAGGATGTTTAAGGTAGTGGAAGAGTTGTTGATCAGGTGAACCGTTTTGTCCTGGATGGTGTTGCGTTTCTTGAGTGTTGTTGCAGCTGCAGCCATCCAAGCAAGTGGATAGCATTCCATCACACTCTTGCATTGTACCTTGTAGGTGGTGGACAGGATTTGAGGAGTCAGGTGGTAAGCCACTCACCATGGAATACCCAGCCCATGACCTGCTCTAGTACCCAAATAATTCACATGGCTTACACAACAGCAAAATACTGCGGATGCTGGAAATCTGAAACAAAAACAGAAAATGTGGGAAATACTCATCAGGTCAGGCAGCATCTGTGGAGAGAAAAAGTTAATGTTAATGTGGAAAGAGTTCATGTTTCAAGCCTGTGTGACCTCTCATCAGAACTGGCAAAAGTTAAAAATGTAATAGGTTTTGAGCCAGTGAAATGAGGGAGGGGGGGTGAAGAAAAACAAAAGGTAAGGTTTGTCATAGGGTGGAGGGCAGGAGGGATTAAATGACAAAAGGTTTCATGGTACAAAACCAAGAGGTGTGGTAATTGGACAAGTTACGAGACAAAAGATTTGTCTGGATAAGATGTAAACGGCAGCATGGTTTCTGAACACGGCTCATGGTGTAGGGGTAACATATTAGCATGGGTATTGCTGAAAATAGAGACATGTTGTCAAAGATTTTTGTCTTGCACACATCAGGACAATCCACAAGAATACCAATGTAAGGGAAAACAACAACTTTATACTGTATGGGAAGAGAGTGCTGATTGGTTGGCAAGTGAACTCTGATTGGTAGAAGCGTTGCCATGGAGAATGCACCAGCTTACAGTAACTGACAGTTAAGTGCCAAGCTTTGTTTGACATTTAACCAGGCAGCTTGACTCTGATTGGGCAAGGCATTGCCCTGAGGAATAAGCCAGCAAATGGCTGTCACTTATTTTGTTTAGCTGAAACAGGCACAATGTTTGTACATGTTCTTTCTGTCTGCAAAGAACAGGGCCCTGTGTATTAATATATGTAGCTTCCAGTACACGCAAATGAGCCAGACTGCAAGTCCGACTGACAATCTTAAATTGGTTGTCAGCGTAATTCTTAGCACACTGAGGATTATTTAGCAAATGTTGTCCAATTGTAGAATCACATCTATTGTTGGACATTGTGTTTTGAGTTTTGCAAGCACGGACTGGTTGGGTATGGCCTGTACCTTGCCTGTTGCAAACAGCGGAAGGGAAAAATAAGACTACAGATGTGACCATAGATCTACAGGTCGACCTGCTCGACATTGAACATGAAGATATTCTACACATTGACCTGATGAGTTTTTCACAACAGAAGTGTTAGCAAGTACAGGTGGAGACAGCGAATGATTCAATGCTGCAGGAACTCTGGAAAATAATCCATGGACATCCATGAGCATCTAAGACAGTTTGGGCTATTTTAAATTCATTCATGGGATGTGGGCGTTGCTGGCTAGGCCAGCATTTATTGCCCATTCCTAATTGCCCTTGAGAAGGTGCTGGTGAGGTGCCTTCTTGAACTGCTGCAGTCCATGTGGGGTAGGTGCCGTAAGGAAGGGATTTCCAGGATTTTGACCCAGTGACAGTGAAGGAACAGCGATATAGTGCCCAGTCAGGATGGTGTGTGGCTTGGAGATGAGGTTGCAGGTGGTGGTGTTCCCATGCATTTGCTGCCCTTGTCCTTCTAGGTGGTAGAAGTCGCGGGTTTTGAAGGTGCTGTCTAAGGACCCTTGGTGCATTGCTGCAGTGCATCTTGTAGATGGTACAAACTGCTGCCACTGTGTGGCAGTGGTGGAGGGAGTGAATGTTTGTGAATGCGGTGTCAATCAAGCAGGCTGCTTTGTCCTGGCTGGTGTCAAGCTTCTTGAGTGTTGTTGGAGCTGCACCCATCCAGGCAAGTGGAGAATATTCCATCACACTCCTGACTTGTGCCTTGTAGATGTTGGACAGGCCTTGGGGAGTCAGGAGGTGAGTTACTCGCCGCATGATTCCTAGCCTCTGACCTGCTCTTGTAACCATGGTATTTATATAGCTACTCCAGTTCAGTTTCTGGTCAATAGTAACCCCCAGGATATTGATAGTGGGGGATTCAGCGATGGTAATGCCATTGAATGTCAAGGGGAGATGGTTAGATTCTCTCTTGTTGGAGATGGTCATTGCCTGGCACTTGTGTGGCATGAATGTTACTTGCTACTTATCAGCCCAAGCTTGGATATTGTCTATTTGGACTGCTTCAGTATCTGAGGAGTTGGGAATGGCACTGAACATTGTGCAATCATCAGCGAACGTCCTCACTTCTGACCTTATGATTAAAGGAAGGTCATTAATGAAGCAGCTGAAGATGGTTGGGCCTCGGACACTACTCTGAGGAACTCCTGCAGTGATCTCCTGAAACTGATATGATTGACCTCCAACAACCAAAACCATCTTCCTTTGCGTTAGATTTGACTCCAACCAGCGGAGAGTTACCCCTCTGATTCCCATTGACTCCAGTTTTGCTCGGGCTCCTTCATGCCATACTCGGTCAAATGCTGCCTTGATGTCAAGGGCAGTCACTCTCACCTCTTGAGTTCAGCTCTTTTGTCCCTGTTTGAACCAAGGCTGTAATGAGGTCAGGAGCTGAGTGGCCTTGACAGAACCAAAACTGAGCGTCACTGAGTAGGTTATTGCTAAGCTTGATAGCACTGTCGACGACACCTTCCATCACTTTACTGATGATCGAGAGTAGACTGATGGGGCGGTAATTGGCCAGATTGGACTTGTCCTGCTTTTTGTGTACAGGACATAATTGGGCAATTTTCCACACTGCCGGGTAGATGCCATGTTGTAACTGTACTGGAACAGCTTGGCTAGGGGCACGGCAGGTTCTGGAGCACAGGTCTTCCGTACTGTTGCTGGAATGTTGTCAGGGCCCATAGCCTTTGCAGTATCCAGTGCCTTTTGTCATTTATAGATATCGTGCGGAGTGAATCGAATTGGCTGAAGACTGTCATCTTTGAAACTGGGGACTTCAGGAGAAAGCCAAGATGGATCATCCACTCAGCACTTCTGGCTGAAGATTGTTACAACTGCTTCACTCTTATCTTTTGCACTGATGTGCTCGGCTCCCCCATCATTGAGGATGGGGTTATTTGTGGAGCCACCTCCTCAAGTTAGTTGTTCAATTGTCCACCACCATTCATGACTGGATGAGGCAGGACTGCAGAGCTTAGATCTGATCTATTGGTTATGGGGCTGTTTATCTCTATCTATCGCATGCTGCTTACAGTGTTTGGCATGCAAGTAGTCCTGGGTTGTAGCTTCACCAGGTTGTCACCTCATTTTTAGGTACACCTGTTACTGCTCCTGGCATGCCCTCCTGCACTCTTCATTAAACCAGGGTTGGTCCCTTGGCTTGATGGTAATGGTAGAGTGGGGGATATGCTGGGCCATGAGGTTACAGATTGTGGTTGAGTATAATTCTGCTGCTACTGATGGCCCACAGAGCCTCAGGAATGCCCAGTTTTGCATTGCTAGATCTGTTCGAAATCTATCCCATTTAGCACGTGGTAGTGCCACACAACACTATGGAGGGTATCCTCAATGTGAAGACGGGACTTTGTCTCCACAAGGACTGTGCGGTGGTCACTCCGACCAATACTGTCATGGACAGGTGCACTTGCGGCAGACAGATTGATGAGGACAAGGTCAAGCATATTTTTCCCTCTTGTTGGTTCCCTCACCACCTGCCGCAGACCCAGTCTCGCAGCTATTTCCTTTAGGACTCGGCCAGCTCAGTCAGTAGTGGTGCTACCGAACCACTCTTGGTAATGAACATTGAAGTCCCCTACCCAGAGTACATTCTCTGCCCTTGCGTCCCTCAGTGCTTCCTCCAAGTGCTGTTCAACATGGAGGAGTACTGATTCATCAGCTGAGGGGGGTGGGGGATGGGGGGGTGGGGGGATGTTTGGTGGTGTTAGGTGGTAATCAGCAGGAGGTTTTCTTACCTATGTTTGACCTGATGCCATGAGACTTCATGGGGTCCAGAGTCGATATTGAGGACTCCCAGGGCAACTCCCTCCCGACTATGTGTGCCGCCACCTCTGCTGGGTCTGTCCTGCTGGTTGGACAGGACATACCCAGGGATGGTGATGGCGGTGTCTGGGACATTGTCTGTAAGTTATGATTCTGTGAGTATAACTATGCCAGGTTGTTGCTTGACTAATTTGTGGGGCAGCTCTCCCAACTTTAGCACAAGCCCCCAGGTGTTAGTAAGGAGGAGTTTGCAGTGTCGACAGGGCTGGGTTTGCGGTGGTCATCTCCAGGGCCAAGGTCGATGCCGGGTGGTCTGTCTGGTTTCATTCCTTATTGACTTCGTAGCAGTTAGATACAATAGAGTGGCTTGCTAGGCCATTTCAGAGGGCATTGAAGAGTCAGCCACATTACTGTGGGCCTGGAGTCACATGTAGGCCAGACCAGGTAAGGACAGAAGATTTCCTTCCCTAAAGGACATTAGTGAACCAGATGGGTTTTACAACAAAAATCGACAATGGTTTCATGGCCATCATTCGACTAGCTTTTTTTAAAATTCCAGATTTATTAATTGAATTCAAATTCCACCTTCTGCTGTGGTGGATTGGAACCCATGTCCCCAGAGCAATACCCTGGGACTCTGGGTTACTAGTCCAGTGACAATACCAATACGCCACCGCTTCCCCACCTAGAGTACATTCTGCGCCCTTGCCATCCTCAGTGCTTCCTCCAAATGCTGTTCAACATGGAGGAGTACTGATTCATCAGCTGGGGGGTGAGGGGGGTTGGTGTGGTGATAGGTGTTAATCAGAAAGAGCTAGGCATCACCCGGGGGTCATCTTCAAGGGCAAGCAGGTCATCATACAGAATCATTGTGACATTTCATACTGCAGCAACTTCATCAGTCACACATGGACATAGATCATACGAGGATTCTAGCGAGAGAGAGTCTATTGGCCGAGTTTGAACGATGACATTGAAGTCACAGTTAAGGAGTGTGAGGCATGTCAGGAAAATATGCCAAATCAGCACAAGGAACGGCTTTTACCACACGAAGTTCCTACACATCCTTGGTCCAGGATTGCTTCCAACCTCTTCCACGTGCATGGGGATGATTTCTTAGTTGTCACTGATTATTTTTCTAAGTATCCTATCATCCATCAATTGCACGATACATCAAGCACAACTGTAGCACACACACCAAGTGCTATTTTCAGTTTATTTGGGACACCAAGGGAGATAATCTCAGAGAATGGGCCTCAATTTGCTGGAAAGCCATTCAGGGACACGCGAGAAGTGGGGAATAGATCACATTACTTCATCTCTGCACTGCTCCAGATCTAAAGGCACAGCCGAAAGAATGGTTTGTGCAGTGAAATTGTTAATTCTGAAGTGCAGACAGACCAAACAAAATCTACACATTGCAATGCTACCTGTTAGGGTAACACCTCAAAGTGCAACCATCCCATCATCGGTGGAACTCATGCTTGGCAGACCCAGTGCGAACAAATCTACCTAGTTTTCATCAATCTACCCTTCCAGAAGCCAAAGAAGAATTTTTGAAAGATGTACATGACAGGAATACAGGCAAAGAGTTGCCAAGTTTAAAGATAGGACAATATGCTCAAATTCAGCATCCCACGGAAGGTATGTGGCAACCAGCTGTAGTGACAAGGATCTGTCTGGAGTTGAGATTATACGAGGTCATCACACCCAATGGTGCCACGGTGAGATGGAAAAGAGGGCAAATCAGGGAAGTACCTAATCCTCAATCATTATTGCATCCAGGACAAGATCCAAGGCAAAATCCAAAGCAACATCCAAGCATGATATTCCCACAAACCACTGTGAGAAAATTTAACAATCTCAAGCTAACATTACAATCACTAAGTCGGAGTGTGTAAGTAGACTGCCACTGCACTTCAGGGATTTACAAGTTTATGAGTTTCTTAGCTTGTAACACTGTAATGTGTAAATAAGCATTTCCATATGTTGTAAAAAGTTATGGTTATTTGTAATGGAGAGCTGTTTATTTGGGAAAAAGAGGGGATGTTGTGGTACACCTTTAAGTGGGTGTGGTTATGTTTTCTGTATACACTATTAGAGAGGAAATGATTCAATGTATCATGTGACTCAGACTCTGTCTTAGTCTGCTGTGAGAGAGCAACCAGATGAGATGTGTGTACAAGTTCTCCTACTTTGTAATTCTGCTACCAACTCTTCAACTCCTTAATAAATGAACCTACATATTTGTGTGTTAACCAATCCCTTATGCGTGGTTGGTGCCTTGTTAGTAAGCACAAAGAGAAGAAAACACAACAGGGACCTCCCTCCCACTCTGCTGCACCTCCACTTCAATGGGGTCCCTGAAGCCTGGATGAATGAGGTCCATGATAGGTGGCCTCTCCCTTAGTGCAAGTCCTTCCCTGCCAGTGACCCCCCTCCTTCCCCTCGACTTGTCAGCGCTGACAAGCTGGCACTTGCCTGTTGCCCCCCTTGGAATGGCGCCCCCACAATTCTGGAACCTTGACCCCCACATCTCAGACGATGCCTGATGCCCTCCCTTCTCCACCCTGCCTGGCAGTCGATGCTGCCTCTTCCCTTTGCAGCCAGCAATGAGCTCCTGCTTCCACGTTGCCTCCATGAAGCAGGCGAGGCTCTGAAGACCTATGAATCCTGTACAGTTTATAAAATTTAAAATGACGATTAAAATCACTGTCAAGAGGTCTCTTAAATACCTTAATTGCCTACCTGCCGCATCGCCATCTGATCTTCACCCTCCAGGTTTGCCACCATGGCCAAAATCGAGATGGGACGTCATGATGTTGGACTTCCTCTCCAACATCTCCCGTTCCAATTTTATGCCCCTCCCCACCTCTGTTCCCATCCCCAAGGTTGGCACAAAATTCAGCCCTTTGTGTGTGTCTTCACAGTAGAAGACAAGAAAAATACCAGAAATAGTGGAGAACCAAAGGTCCAATGAGAGTGAGGAATTTAAGTAATTAATTAAAGTAATTAATATTAATAAAGAAAAGTTACTGGAGAAATGAATAGGACTAAAAGCTGACAAATCCCTTGAAGCTGATGGCCTATATCCTGGGGCTTTAAAAGAGGTTGCCTGCGGGGATGGACTGGTTTTGAACTTCCAACATTCTCTGGATTAAATGTAACAATGCTATTCAAAAAAGAGGGAGAGAGAAAACAGGGAACTACAGACCAGTTTGCCTGACATCAGCTGTTGGGAAAATGTTGTAAACCATTATTAAGGAAGTCGTAACAGAGCACTTAGAAAATGATTAGGCAGAGTCAACTTGGTTTTATGAAAGAGAAATTATGTTTGACAAATCTATTAGAGTTTTGTGAGATAGTAACTACCAGGATAGATAAAGGGGAACCAGTGGGTGTAGTATATTTGGATTTTCAAAAGGCATTCCATAAGTGTGCCACATGAAAGGTTGTTGCACAAGGTAAGGGCTCAAGGGGTTGGGGATTAATGAATTAGCATGGATAAAGGATTGGTTAAAGGACATAAAACAGAAAATAGGAATACATATGTCATTTTCAGGTTGGCAAGCTGTTATTTCTGGGGTACTGCAAGGTTCAGTACTGGGGCCTGCACTAGCTACAATCTATATTAATTACTTAGATGAAGGGGCCGAGTGTACTATATCCAAGCTTGCTGATGATGCAAAGGTAGGTGGTAAAGTAAGCTGTGAGGAGGACACAAAGAGACTTCAAAGGGATATAGATAGATTAAATGACTGGACGAGAGGTGGCAGATGGAGTGTCATGTGGGGAAATGTAAGCTCATTGGACTAGTAATCCAGAGCCCTGGCTAATGCTCTGAGGATATGGGTTCGAAACCCACCATGGCAGATGGTAGAATTTGAATTCAATTAATAAATCTGGAATTAAAAGCTAGTCTAACAATGACCGTGAAACCATTGTCGATTGTTGTAAAAACCCATCTGGTTCATTAATGTCCTTTAAGGAAGGAAATCTGCGGTCCTGACCCACAGCAATGTGGTTGACTCTTAAAAAATGGCCTAGCAAGCCACTCAGTTCAAGGGCAATTAGGGATGGACAATAAATGCCAGCCTTGCCAGCGATGCCTACATCCCACAAATGAATAAAAAAATTACTTTGGTTGGAAGACTAGAAAAATTTAATATTTTTAAATGGTGAGAAACTATTAAATGCTAATGTTCAGAGGGATTTGGTTGTCCTTGTACAAGTTAACATGGAGATACAGCAAGAAATTAGGGAGGCAAATGGTGTGTTGGCCTTCATTGTAAGGGGGTTGGAGATAAAAGTAAGGAAGTCTTGCTGCAATTGTACAGGGCTTTGGTGAGACCACACCTGTGTACAGTTTTGATCTTCATACTTAAGAAAGGATACACTTGCCTTAGAGGGGGTGCAATGAAGATTCACTAGATTGGTTGCTGGGATGAGAGGGTTGTCCTGTGAGAAGAGGTGAAGTAGAATGGAGTATACTCTCTGGAGTTTAGAACAAGGAGAGGTGATCTCATTGAAACATATGTGATTCTAAAGAGTGATTGACAGGGTAGATGCTGAGGATGTTTCCCCTGGTTGGAGAGTCTAGAACTAGGGGGATATTCTCAGGATAAGGGGACAACCATTTAACACTGAGATGAGGAGAAATTTCTTCACCCAGAGGGTGGTGAATGTTTGTAATTCGCTAGCCCAGAGGGCGATTGATGCTCAGTCGTTGGGTTTATTCAAGGCTGAGATCGGTAGATTTTTGTACTCTAAGGGAATCAATGTTATGGGGATAGGGCGTGAAAGTGGAGTTGAGGTTGAGGATCAGCCATGATATTATTAAATGGCGAAGAAGGCTCGAGGTGCTGTATGGCCTACTCCTACTCCTAATGCTTATGTTCTTATGAGGATGAATTATGACTTGGAGACATTGGGGGACCAACAGCCAATGTAAATCATAAAGGACAGTTGTGATGGAAGCATGGGACATAATGCAGGGTAGGATACAAGTAGCAGAGTCCCAAATGAGCTGATGTTTATGGAGGATGGCAGATGGAAGGCCATCTAGGAGTGCATTGGAATAGTTAAGTTTGGAGGTGCAAAGGCAGGGATGAGCTCAGACCTGAACCTGGCCAACTGTTAAGACTTCATCCATCGTGCTGCACTGCTGCAATAAAATATGAAGGCAATCTTATCAAAAAATATATTTTTGGCTTTCAGTGTGGGCAAATAAAAACAACTGCACTCTTCAAAGTCCAACAAAGGAAAGCTTAATTTTTCCTTGATACAATTGAACTGGTCAAGTTTGTGTGAAGTGGGGACACTTATAAACCAGGCTCACATGTTTCTCGATTTTAAAATTCTAATCCTTGTTTTAAAATCCCACCACAGATTCACCCTTCCTTATCTCTATAATGTCCTCCAACCCTACAACCCTTCCATATCTCTGTGCACCCACAAATATCTTTGTTCCACCATTGACAGCCATGCCTTCAGCTGCCTTTGAATTCCCTCCATAAACCTCTCTGTTTCTCCTCCTTTAAGAGGCTCCTTAAAACCTACCTCTTTGACTAAGTTTTTGGTTACCTATCCCAGTGTCTCCTTATGTGGCTCAGTGTCCAATTTTGTTTGATAACACACCTTTGAAGCACCTTGGAATGTTTTACTACTTTAAAGGCATGATATAAAATGCAAAATTTTGTTGATTTTTTGTATATTCTACACAATATCATCCTTTGTTCCAATTATGTCGTTTAGACACACCATAGTGCTGGCAAGAACCAAGAACTTAAATATTGCTATTCATTTTGCACATTGCACTCCAAATACATATTTCATTAAATCATGAAGATATCAGATCAAAAACGATTTCCTCAATCACCCCTATGTTCCCCAATGTAGAACTTTGGCAATGCCAAACCAAACAGATTCTAATACGATAACTCTAGAAAATATATCAACTAGAAATGACCAGACAACCCTAGTTACACAAGACTTCACATTCCTTAATTACATTAATCACTATCTTGGGCATTGAAAGTCTTCTTCATAAGTAACAGCTCATAAGACATCTTGCTGCTCCACTCTGTCTAAAATTGTCATTATTTTAGTGTTTGACAAAATTGTTTTGCATTGTTTGAAAAGGAAAATCTAGGGTTCATTTTATCATAATGACTTTAACTTCAACTGATTTGATGGTGTGTTTTGAAATTGTTGACGTCATTTTGCATGTAAAATAAAACAGAGTTGCCAAAAAAACATGAAGATGGTAGCCCTTTAAAATCATTGATTAAATAATAAACGTTTTTCAGGAATATTTGTGGATCAGCCTTTACATTAGATGAAATAAAAAGAATATCCTTATGAGGCCGGTTTATTCAGGAAAAGACTTAATCAACTTGCACTTTTGAATGGTGGATGAACATATTACCAATTATGACAGCTGCAAAATATTCTTTCTTTTTTTCTTTTGGGCCTCCTTATCTCGAGAGACAATGGATACGCGCCTGGAGGTGGTCAGTGGTTTGTGAAGCAGCGCCTGGAGTGGCTATAAAGGCCAATTCTGGAGTGACAGGCTCTTCCACAGGTGCTGCAGAGAAATTTGTTTGTTGGGGCTGTTGCACAGTTGGCTCTCCCCTTGCGCCTCTGTCTTTTTTCCTGCCAACTACTAAGTCTCTTCGACTCGCCACAATTTAGCCCTGTCTTTATGGCTGCCCGCCAGCTCTGGCGAATGCTGGCAACTGACTCCCACGACTTGTGATCAATGTCACACGATTTCATGTCGCGTTTGCAGACGTCTTTATTGCAAAATATAAGCAAAGCTATATAATTCAGAAGGTACCAATATAAATTATCAATGACAAGAATCTAAGTCTTGAAAGCTACTATCAAAATGGTAGTCTAACTGCATGAAAATATCAAAACATGTCTTGCCTCTTTGGGTATCCATTTATATTTATTAATGTGAGGGACGTCAATGGAGCACCTTTTAGCTTTGATATTCAATCTCGTAATTAAGAATTCACAGATCAGGCATAGTGCATACTAAATTCAAGTCAAATTCCCAAAACACTACTTCAGCATTTATCTACAATAAAACACATGTCGCTGCACTTCTGAAGTAACTTATTATACATGGAGTGCTTTGAAATGTTTCTAAGAAACATGCTGAGGTGCTAAATAAATGCAGATTTTTTCATCAATTCCCAGCCTCAGAAGAGGATCCCTCACCTAATGTGAAATTTCTATTTCCTCTGAGGAAAATGGTCCACTGTTGCCACTACTAGAGCTCCAGTTTATTTTCTTGGCCCAAAAGGGCGGCACAGTGGCGCAGTGGTTAGCATTGCAGCCTCACAGCTCCAGGGACCCGGGTTCGATTCTGGGTACTGCCTGTGCGGAGTTTGCAAGTTCTCCCTGTGTCTGCGTGGGTTTCCTCTGGGTGCTCCGGTTTCCTCCCACATGCCAAAGACTTGCAGGTTGATAGGTTAATTGGCCATTATAAATTGACCCTAGTATAGGTAGGTGGCAGGGAAATATATAGGGACAGGTGGGGATGTGATAGGAATATGGGATTAGTGTAGGATTAGTATAAATGGGTGGTTGATGGTCGGCACAGACTCGGTGGGCCGAAGGGCCTGTTTCAGTGCTGTATCTCTAAACTAAACTAAACTAAACCCTGTTATGTTAATCAGATAAGTTAAATTTCTTCTGGAGTCAGAAGCAAATTAAAATATACAAGTTGCTGATGCCAGCATTAATACAGTTCAGCTATGTTATCATTTCTGGATGGTCCCAAATGTTTGTTCGATCTCCAAATATTGGCAATATATAATAAAAAGAATAAAAGCAAAATACTGA
This sequence comes from Heterodontus francisci, assembly GCF_036365525.1. Lineage (NCBI taxonomy): Eukaryota > Metazoa > Chordata > Chondrichthyes > Heterodontiformes > Heterodontidae > Heterodontus > Heterodontus francisci. The sequence continues at coordinate 32,494,435 of NC_090372.1, forward strand.
GGATGCTGGAAATCTGAAATAAAACATAATGCTGGAAATACACAGCAGGTTTGGCAGCATCTGTCGAGAGAGAGAAACAGAGTTAACATTTCAGGTCTGTGACCTTCCATCAGAACTGGCAAAGGTAGGAATGTAATAGGCTTTGAGCAAGTGAAAGGGGTGGGGTGGGGGGCTGGGGAAGAAGAACAAAATGAGAAGTCTGTGTTCGGGCAGAGAGCAGGAGTGATTAAATAACAAAGATGTCATGGATTGAAAGACAAAGGGAATAGTAAAAGCTGTAGTAAAAGACAAAGCATTTGTCCGGAGAGAGTGTTAATGGCAGAATAGTGAATAGCTTTGTTGAAAGTAAAAATCATGAAAAACAAGTTTATGATTGGTACATGGTAAAAAAAAACAATCAAAATGGCTGTCATGCTCTGAAGTTGTTGAACTCAATGTTGAGTCCAGAGAGCAGTAGAGCGCCTAATCGGAAGATAAGGTGCTGTTCCTCAAGCTTGCATTGAGCTTCACTGAAACACTACAGCAGGCCGAGGTGAGACATGTGGGCAAGAGAGCAGGGTGATGAATTAAAATGGCAAGCAACCGGAAGCTCAGGGTCATGCCTGTGGACTGAGTAGAGGTGTTCCGCAAAGCGGTCGCCCGATCTGCGTTTATTCTCCCCAATGTAGAGGTGGCCGTATTGTGAGCAGCGAATACACTATACTACATTGAAAGAAGTACAAGTAAATTGCTGCTTCGCTTGGAAGGAGTGTTCGGGGCCTTGGATGGTGAGAGAGGATGGAGAGAGGAGGTAAAAAGGCAGATATTACACTTACTGTGATTGCATGGGAAGGTGCCGTGGGAAGGAGATGAGGTGTCGGGGGTAATGGAGGAGTGGACCCTTCAGAATGCTGACAGGGGAGGGGCAGATATGTTTGGTGGTGCATCATGCTGGAGGTGTTGGAAATGGCAGAGGATAATCCTTTGGCTGTGTAGGATGGTGGGGTGGAAAATGAGAACAAGGGGAACCCTGTCGTGGTCCTGGGAGGGAGGAAGAAGGGGTGAGGGCAGAAGTGCGGGAAATGGGTCGGACAGAGTCAAGGGCTCTGTCAACCACCGGGGGGGGGGAAATATCCTCAGTTGAGGAAGGACATATCAGAAGTGCTGTTGTGAAAGGTTGCATCATCAGAACTGATGCGACGGAAAAACTCGGAAAATGGGTTGAAGTCCTCACTGTATGCAGGGTGTGAGGAAGTGTAGTCGAGGTAGCCGTGGGAGTCAGTGGACTTATAATGGATAGACAGCCTATCCACAGAAATGTAGACAGAGAAGTCGAGGAAGGGAAAGGAAGTGTCAGAGATGAGAAGGTGAGAGAAGGGTGGGAACTGGAAGGGAAGTTGATGAAGTTTTCCAGTTTGGAACGAGAGGAGGAAATGGCACCGATACTGTCATTATGATAAAAGCAACTTTTATAATCCAACTAGTAACAGTTAATGAAGTCTGAGTAATGTCATCTAATAATTCCATACAATGTACTCTGGGCATTATCCATCCCCTGCCACCGTCCCCCCCATCCCCCCACCACCACCGCACCACATACTCTGGGAAACCCCAAACATACTATGTAATCTGGGCCCCCACTGCACCACCAACTCTGGACTCCACCACTCCCACTGCATATGGAGCAAGAACATTGCCAAATGTTCTTGATGGGCCGAATGGCCTCCTGCTGTGCCATAAATGGCTCTATGTTACAAATTGCATTGGAATGGCAATGATGTTGGCATTAACATGCTCAACAAGACTGCTCATGATTTTAGTGTTTGCATGTCAATAAGTCACTTCATGGCAGAATCATTTTGTAGTGCATGTAAAATGATTATCCTTTTTTTATTCATGGCATGTGGGTGTTGTTGGCAAGGGTAGGATTTGTTGCCCATCCCTAATTGCCCTTGAGAAGGTGGTGGTGAACAGCCTTCTTGAACCACTGCAGTCCATACGGCGTAGGTACACTGACAGTGCTGTTAGGGAGGGATTTCCAGGATTTTGATCCAGTGACAGTGAAGGAACGGCGATATAGTGCCAAGTCAGGATGGTGTGTGACTTGGAGGGGAACTTGCAGGTGATTGTGTTTCCATATGTCTGCAGCCCTTGTCCTTCTAGGTGGAAGAGGTTGCAGGTTTGGAGGCGTGGTGAGTTGCTGCAGTGCATCTTGTAGATGGTACACACTGCTGCCATTGTGCATCAATGGTGGAGGGAGTGAATGTTTAAGGTGGTGGATGAGGTGCCGATCAAGCAAGCTGTTTTGTCCTGGATGGTGTAAACCTTCTTGAATGTTGTTGGAGCTGCACCCATCCAGGCAAGTGGAGAGTATTCCATCACACTCCTGACTGCCTTGCAGATGATGGACAGGCATTGAGGAGTCAGGAGGTGAGTTACTCGCCACAGAATTCCCAGCCTCTGACCTGCTCTTGTAGCCGCAGTATTTATATTTCTGGTCTAGTTGGGTTTCTGGTCAATGGTAACCCCCAGGATGTTGATAGTGGGGGATTCAGCGATGGTAATGCCATTGTGTGTCAAGGGGAGATGGTTAGATTCTCTCTTATTGGAGATCGTCATTGCCTGACATTTGTGTGGCACGAATGCTCCTTGCAACTTATCAGCCCAAGCCTGAATGCGGTCCAGGTCTTGCTGCATATGGACATGGACTGCTACAGCATCTGAGGAGTTGCGAATGGTACTGAACATCGTACAATCATCAACAAACATCCCCACTTCTGACCTTATGATGGAGGGAAAATCATTGATGGAGCAACTGAAGATGGTTGGGCCTAGGACACTACCCTGAGGAACTCCTGCAGTGATGTCCTGGTTCTGAGATGATTGGCCTTCAACAACAACAACCATCTTCCTTTGCGCTAGGTATGACTCTAACCAGAGAAGAGTTTTCTCCTTGATTCCCATCTACTTCAGTTTGGCTCGGGATCCTTAATGCCATACTCAGTCAAATGCTGCCTTGATACCAGGGCAATCACTCTTACCTCACCTCGAGTTCAGCTCTTTTTTCCATGTTTGGATCAAGGCTGTAATGAGGTCAGGAGCCAAGTGGGCATGGTGGAACCCAAACTGAGCAGGTTATTGCTGTTTGATAGCATTGTCAATGACACCTTCCATCAATTGCTGATGATTGAGAGTAGACTGATTGCATGGTAGTTGACCAGATTGGATTTGTCCTGTTTTTTGTGGCTAGGACAAACCTCGGCAATTTGCTTACCATGACTAGTCGTAAAATTGTTTTCTCAGGGAGTTTTAATTCACAGCAATTATCGATTGATGGGATATTCCTTGAAAACATAATGGAGGGAATTTATGCTGTCCGCCACGGATAATTTGGTGGCATGCGGGGTGATATAATTAGGCAGGATTCCTGACGGTGGGATATTTTGGAAAAATTAAGTCAGTGGTGTTCCAGCATGGTGGCAGATTGCAGTTTTGCATTCATTTAAATAACATGAATACTAATTATCCTATGTATAGTTACGATTTAATCCTACTTGCCAAATTAAGTGAACGGTGAGCAGTATTCCTGTGCCACACAGTTCACAAATGTTTCAATGTGGCATGCAACAGTCGGATCTGTGCAGTTGAGCCTCAGGGCTGTGCTCTTCTCTCTTTAGCTCATCCGCTAAACTAATGCCAGCATCAGAATGGATGTTTGCCTCCAGGCTTGGCACCAGCGAGGGTCAATCTTCTCAGGCGATTGTGGCGAAGGCCTGGCGGGGGCTACAGGGAGGAGCAGGACAGGGTAGTCGGGGAGAGAAGGGTGGGGTTGATCAGGTGCATGTTCTTATGGAGGAGCAGGACAGGGTGGAGTGGAGCAGCCAGGTTGTTGAATGGTTGCTGTTGATGGTGAAGATGTATTTTGTTGGCTGCAGGGATGGTGGGTAGATTAGATCAGTACTGTGTGAAGATATTTAGCAAGGCCCTAAGGGAGGGATGAGTGCTGTCGACACCGGGGAGTTGTGGCGCAAATTGAGGGTATTGGCTAGCAGAGAGAACGGTCACTGTCAATGGGGGCAAATGGATTCTGTAGCAGGGGGAAGGTCAAGACTAATGGATGGGTAATTGGCAGTTTCATATGGAGGGGATCGGGACTCAGTAACAATGGTTGGTTCGATGTGAGGAAGTTCAAGGGTCAGAGTCGGCATGTCGAAAATAACAGGGGTAGGAACGACGGGATAAGATGGTATGAATATATTGATGATTACGCTGTGCACGGTAATGGGGGGAGGCTCAATGGTAATGGAGGGAAGGGTAACGGTAACATTGGGTGGGTCAAGGGTAATGGGTTCAGGCTGGTAGGTTGCAGGAGGAGGTTGGAAGGTGGGGAGACTTGCCGTGAATTCCATGCGCACTATTTTCTCCAACGATAATGGGAACCATGTGGACACTCAAGGACAGCAAGGAGAGTGGGAGGAGGCAAGCAATAGTGGGTGTGTCTTCTATCTGGCTGTAGTTTGAAGGCAGATATAAGGGAGCTGTTCATTCCCTCAGTGTTTTAGCTCACAAGCAACAGAGGGCTGAATCGCCCCACTCTGCTGATTTATTGCTCAGAAAAATCACAGCAACATACACCCAATTCGTCTAGTACCACAGGAAGAAAAACAAAGAGAGAGACTAAGGAGGGCTCTTCTCCCTCAACTCATGATGCCTGAATGCCAGCATCAGGCAGAATAGGAAGGTTCGGATGCTCTGAATGATAACATCAAGGAGCGGCCTAATCGAAGACAGGCACTGGCATGTCATCGTATGCTCAGGACAAGGACAAATTACTTTCAAATGTCAGAGAGGCAATGCCAGAGACGCCTAAGGATGTCACCTGAAATGGTCGCAGAAAAATGTAGGATCCTGCAACATGACCTGCAGCCGCTTGGCTTCAATGGGAATCCCATGCCAGTTGCCCTCAAGGTAACTGCTGCACTCAATTTTTTCTCCAGCGGCTCCTTCCAGGGATCCTCCTTCTTCTTTGGCCTCCTTGTCTCAAGAGACAATGGGTATGCGCCTGGAGGTGGTCAGTGGTTTGTGAAGCAGTGCCTGGAGTGGCTATAAAGGCCAATTCTAGAGTGACAGACTCTTCCAAAGGTGCTGCAGATAAAATTGGTTGTCGGGGCTGTTACACAGTTGGATTTCCCCTTGCGCTTCTGTCTTTTTTCCTGCCAATTGCTAAGTCTCTTCGACTCGACACACTTTAGCCCTGTCTTTATGGCTGTCCGCCAGCTCTCGCAATCACTGGCAACTGACTCCCATGACTTGTGATCAATGTCACAGGACTTCATGTCGTGTTTGCAGATGTCTTTAAAGCGGAGTCATGGTCTGATACCAGTGACGAGCTCGCTATACAATGTGTCCTTGGGGATCCTGCCATCTTCCATGCGGCTCACATGGCCAAGCCATCTCAAGCGCTGCAGGCTCAGTAGGGTGTATATGCTGGGGATGTTGGCCGCCACGAGGACTTCTGCATTGGAGATAAGGTCCTGCCACCTGATGTCAAGGATTCTCTGGAGGCAACAAAGATGGAATGAATTGAGACGTCGCTCTTGGCTGACATACGTTGTCCAGGCCTCGCTGCCGTTGAGCAAGGTACTGAGGACACAGGCTTGATACACTCCGACTTTTGTGTTCCGTGTCAGTGCGCCATTTTCCCACACTCTCTTGGCCAGACATAGCAGTGGAAGCCTTTCCCATGCGCTTGTTGATTTCTGCATCGAGAGACAGGTTACTGGTGATAGTTGAGCCTAGGTAGGTGAACTAGGTAGGGATCCAAGAGCGACATATGTGGCATCTTGTAGTCTGCAACTCACAGGTGTATCAAAGAGGTGACCAATGCCCTTTTTCGACATACCAATGATTTCATCTACTTACCTGTAGACGAGGACAGCCAGGCAGCAAGGTCTGCAGCCTTCGGCACCATCGCTGGTTTCCCTAGAGTGCAAGGGGTGATTGAATGTACTCATGTGGCCATTAGAGCTCCCTGAGACCAGCTTGTTACATTTATCAATCACAAAGACTCCCACTCTTTAAACGTACAGCTGGTTTGCAACCACAGGAGAAGAATCATGAATGTTTGCTTATGTTTCCCAGGGAGCTGTCATGACTCCGACACTGAGTAACTCTCAGCTGTCAGCAGTTGTCGAGAAACCAGCCAAAGTGGACGGATGGATCCTGGGTGACAAGGGTTACCCACATTGTGCATGGTTGATGACACGAGTAAGTTATCCCCGAAGCACTGCTGAAGAGTGGTACAATGTAGCTCACGCATCCACCAGAACCACCATTGGCATGCTGAAAATGCGATTCCGTTGCCTGACCAGTCTGGAGAGGCTGTTCAGTACATGCCACAGAGGATGTCACAAATAATCGTTGTCTGCCGTGCCTTGCACAACCTTGCAATTAGACGCAGCAACATTCCGCAGGCGCAGGAACACCAGTCCTCCTCAGATGAGGTTGAGGATGAGGACAACAATGCCAATGATGCCGTCATCGATGAGGGTCATGGAGAGACATGCAAGGGATATCAGGGAGAACCTAATTTATGCACGTTTCAGCCAACAATAAGCCACATGATCAAGGAACGTTGGGAGGAGAAACATAACAAAATCCCCACAGACATTCCCTTTTGTCTGAGGTCTTATTCATCTCTGCAATCTTAACAAAGCATTGCTGCACTTTCAAGAAGGTGGGGGAAGGCAGAAAAAAGGTAACTATAGGCCAGTCTGTTGTGGGGAAGGTGTTAGAATCAATCATTAAGGAGGCTGTAGCTGGGCACTTAGAAAAACTCAAGGTAATTGGGAATAGTCAGCATGGTTTTGTGAAAGGGAAGTCATGTTTAACCAAATTATTGGAGTTCTTTTGAAGAAGTAACATGTGCTGTGGATAAAGGGCAGCCTGTTGATGTACTGTACTTGGATTTCCAGAAGACATTTGGCAAGGTGCCACATAAAAGGTTATTGCGCAAAGTAGGAGCTCATGGTGCAGGGGGTAACATATTAGCATGAATAGAAGATTGGCTGGCTGGCAGAAAATAGAGACCACGCATACATGATTGGCAAAATGTGATGAGTGGAGTCCACAGGGATCTGTGCTGGGACCTCAACTTTTTACAATTTATATCAATGACTTAGATGACAGGAGTAATGGCATGGTAGCTAAATTTGCAGATGACACAAAGGTAGGTAGGAAAGTATGTTGTGAAGAGGGCATAGGAAGTTGCAGACCGATATAGATAGGTTGAGTGAGTGGGCAAAAATCTGGCAGATGGAGTACAACGTGGCAAAATGTGAAGTTGTTCACTTTGGCAGGAAGAATAAAAAAACAGAGTATTAATTAAATGGAGAATGACTGCAGAATTCTGAGGTACAGAGTGATCTGGGTTTTCTAGTGCATGAGTCACAAAAAGTTAGTATGCAGGTACAGCAAGTCATAAAGAAGGATAATGGAATGTTATCCTTTATTACGAGAGGAATTGAAAAGAAAAGTAAGGATGTTATGCTTCATTTATACAGGGCATTGGTGAGACCACATCTTGAACACTGTGTGCAGTTTTGGTCTCCTTATTTAAGGAAGGATGTAAATGCATTGGAGGCAGTTCAGGGGGGGTTTACTAGATTGATACCTGGAAGAGTGGGTTGTCTTATGAGGAAAGGTTGGACAGACTGGGCTTGTTTTCACTGGAGTTTAGAAGAGTGAGGAGAGACTTGATTGAAGTATACAAGATCCTGAACAGTCCTGACAAGGTGGATGAGGAAATGATGTTTCCTCTTGTGGGTGAGTCCAAAACTAGGGGGCACTGTTTGAAAATTAGGGGTCACCCTTTTAGGACAGAGGTGAGGAGTAAAGCCTGGCTACCCGACTCGAACCCGACTAGACCCGACTACATGTGTTGGATTCGGGTTGGGTCGGGTCAAAATTCCGAATCCAGCATTCGGGCTCGGGTCAGGTCAGGCTGGATACTGCTTCTGGGAAGTCACTGGATCAGGCTTACCCATGATTCCCCACAACTTCAGCTGCAGGAATAGCCTGCTGCCAGAACAAATGAAGGAGATTCGTGTCAGGTCAGGTCAGGTCAGGTCGGGCACGAAAAAAATTAAAGGGCTCGGGTTGGTTGTGGTCGGGTCAGGCCCGGGTTGGGTTTTAATTTTATACCCGAGTTAGGCTTTAATGAGGAGAAATTTTTTCTCTCAGAGAGTTGTGCGATTTTGGAACTCTCTACCTCAGAAGGTGGTGGAGGCGGGGTCATTGAATATTTTTAAGGCGGAGGTGGATAGATTCTTGTTAGGCAAGGGAATCAGAGGTTATCGGGGTAGATGGGAGTGTGGAATTCAAGACACAAACACATCAGCCATGGTCTTATTGAATGGCGGATCAGGCTAGAAGGGCCAAATGGCCTACTTCTGCTCTTAATTCATATGTTCGTATGTGATTGGCTATGATGAATGCGACTACACACCATTGCAAGCAGCATTAAGTTATGACTGTAGAAAACAAAAGTAAGGCATGACAGTATTGGAAAAAGTTATTAATCATCAATAGGAAAAAAGCCATCATTGTAGAGTGAAGGCTCAAATTCCAATGGGATATGGATACTGGTCATTTCCTGAGATGCTTTGCAAGCATCATTGCATTCCTACCATAGGCCTCCAAAAACCTCTTTGTATCTATTTGTAACCAAGCAAAACATTACCAAGAGTGGATCAAATTTTGCATGAAATAAAAATGTATTAATAAATTTTCTCAATCATGGCAATTTGTACAGCACCCATGTAATCAAAACTCTTTCAATTTCCTTTTTCTCCCACTACGTCTAAGTGCTACCCCAAAATTAGCAGCTGAGGTGTACTCAGTGCACTGCCCCGTTGCTGTGGATGACTGTGGCAGGCGTCCTCTGGAGGTACGGGGCCTTGATGGCTCCATCCTACTGGGGGTCTGCAGCAATGGTGCTTGAATATCCCCCGTGCATTCGCCTGCTGGAGGTAAGGGGGCCAATGTCAGGAGGTGGTGGCAGGTAGGGGGGAGGACCAGATGCCACTTACCCTGGGGATGTCCTGAGAGGAAGGCCCCGGGGCAGCTGGCACGCGTTCCTCCTCCATCTACGTGCACGATGGTACCTGCCTGTCTACAAGGGGAAGGAGCACCTGGAGGGAGGCTCAGATTCCTCGTCCCCCTCTTGCCTAGACTCTGCTGCATGGTGCCCACGGCAACAGCAATACAGGTCAGATCGCATACAGCTTGAGTGCTCAACCAGGCTCGCCACGGAGCTCGCCAGGCTCTTGACTGAGGAAGTCATATACTCAAATGCCTGGGATATGGCAGACATCATGGCTTGAATGGACTCCTCCGTGGCACGTGGAAAGCCATGGATGACCAGGCATCTCCGACATATTTTCCACATGGTTCTGCTGCACATCCAGCAGACCTCTCGTAGCTACAAAACAGAGGATCATTATGAGCGTGGGGCTGAGCAGGGGTCTGGTCCACAGCAGTCTTCTGGTTGTCAGGGGACATAGCTGGTACATGTCTGTGTCATGACTACCAGCTTGTGACCTAGATTCTGCCCTTACTCCCCCAGCAGACCATGTGGATGTATTGGCGCTGGCGGAGGTGAAAGAAGAGGCAGGTGACAATGCACCCTCTGGGGCATTGGCTTCTTCTTCCTCCCCAGAAGTGGATTCTTGGGCCCTGCAACATTCTGCGACTCGAGTATGGACACCTACAGTGGAGACACAAACACAGGCACATTAAGCATGTGCTTGACGTGAGTTCACACAATTTCCATCAGTTTCCACTAATGGCTGCAAGAGTGGAGATGCCACTCAGCGTTACACCTTGTGGCTCCTGCCTCGCCATCTCCGCTCGCCCTGCCTCCCTCGTGACCTCCAACGCCTCCTCCTCAGTTGTGGTCAGCAGCCTTATGTCAGGAACCCCTCCTCCCATTCTAGCAAGCTCACGCTGGTTATGGCTTCGTTTATTCTGCAGCAGACAGTGCAGATTTATTGACATGACAAATGATGCATCACAACCATTGCATATATGCATCAACATCACTCATTCTGCAGTGGCTTTCGCAGGACACATCCAATCACATAAACAATGCCAATCTTCATCTTGGCACAACATCATTTAGTGAATGGCACCAAGGCTGCTCACGTATTCCACTGCATTCCTTGCATATCCTGTGCCTTAAAGAAATGGAGCCATGGAAGAAAACAATGGAGCAGCCTCACCAGGACCACTTACCCTTGCCGATCTGAGCAAGTCATTGATTTGCTTGCGGCACTGCACCCATGTTCTAAGAGTCACCCTACGCTTCAAGACCTCCTCTACTACCTCCATCCAGGTTGCCTTGGTGAGGCGAGAGTCTTTGGACTCCATCTGCAGGGAAGAAGACCTCCTGCCTTTCCCTAACAGCCTGGAGGAGAAGCTGCAGGGAGGCATCATTGAAGGGGTGGCGCAGTGGTGAGCATTGCAGCCTCACAGCTCCAGCAATCAGTGTTTGGTTCTGGGTACTGCCTGTGCGGAGTTTGCAAGTTCTCCCTGTGATCACGTGGGTTTCCGTCGGGTGCTTTGGTTTCCTCCCACAGCCAAAGACTTGCAGGTTGATAGATAAATTGCCCCTAGTGTAGGTAGGTGGTAGGAGAATAGTGGGGATGTGGTAGGGAATATGGGATTAATGTAGGATTAGTATAAATGGGTGGTTGTTGGTTGGCACAGACTCAGTGGGCTGGAGGGCCTGTTTCAGTGCTGTATCTCTCTAATCTAATCTAAAAAAAACCATGGGGCAGGTCTCTGCCTATTGGCTGCCATGTCATTCACTTTGGCTGCAGGGAAAATAAATGATATGAATTTGGAGGTGACTTTTACAAATTAAGGGAGGCAAAAACATTTTGATTTATGTAAAGGCTTCAATTTAGGTTAATCTGAAGATACATGAAAGGAAAGCTGCTGATCCTTGAGGCTGCAAGCACAGAATGGTTTATATCTGTGACGATCCTGGTGCTTGGGGCAGTGATGGCAGGTTCCACCAATGAAAGGCCGCCCCTGCCATATGATCCCACGTGTTCCCCGTGCCCACAAAATCACGTGGGAAACTGGAATTGCAGTGGAAGCAGAAGTTACAACTTCCAGCCCCGCCGTTGGGAACACTGCGGCACTCATAAGATTCCACTGAATGTCCATCTGTACTCTGTGAAATGCCACTTTTATTGTCAATTATAACAATTCCTAAACATCACTGCCAGAGGTACAAGTTGGTAATGATTGTCTTCTATCTCTTGATTGAGTTCATCTATTTCTGCTGAAGACAAAAGCTACTGTGGTGTAGTGGGTATAATGGACAACATGGCAGTGGATTCGCAACCCAGAGGTTACGTCTTGAATTGAATAAAATCTTGCAATTTGTGGGATAGCACAAGCAAAAGGTTGTAAAACCCCAACTGATTATTTCTCTTCAGGGCAAGGAACCTAGCAGCCACATGATCTGGCTTATATGTGACTCCAGCCCCATATGGGGTTAATGCTTAATACCTTTAGGGAAACTTGGGATGGGCAATAAATACTTCATTGTCGGTTTTGCCCACATCTCAAAAGCATATTAAAAAATAAAATCAAGCTCTGTACCTGGAAATTTTGTGGTTGCTGATTTGTGATGTTTGGTAAAAAAGTTAAAACCGTAATCTGTGGGATAAGGACTCCAAGTTAAAAAGTATTGTGGTATTGTCCTGGCAAATTAAGGATAAAAGACTAACAGACTTGACTTTCAATCTAATCTCACTCCATTGTTTAAGTGTTATGTTGTACGATAGTCCAAGTCAAGGAACGTTTGCATATTAACTTATCCAGTTAAATCCCCTGGACCTGTTGATCGACACTCTAGGGTTTTAAAAGAGATGGATGCAGAGTTAGTGGATGCCTTGGTTTTGATCTTCCAAAACTCCCTCGATCCTAGAATGATCTCCATGAAACCCAATGTTCAAGAAAGGAGAGGAAAACAGGGCATGAAAGATCAGTTAGCCTGATATTAATAGGGAAATGGTAGAATTTATTATTAGGGACGTGGTAATAGCACACGTGAAAAATCACAATGTGATTAGACAGTCAACATGGTTTTATGAAAGGGAATTATTGCTTAACAATTTAGAATTTGAGGGTCAAACTAGCAGTGTAGCTAAGGGGAAACAAGTGATGCAGCATATTTGAATTTTCAGAAGGAATTCAATAAGATGCTACACAAAGAGGTTGTTACACAAGATTGGAGTCATGGAAATGGCAATAATATATCAGCTTGGATTGAGGATTGGTTAATGGATAGAAAACAGAGAGTAGAAGAAAAAGTGTCATTTTGGGGAGGGCCGGGTGTAAGTAGCAGAGTGGCACAAGGATCAGTGCTTGGGCCTCAGCTATTTGCAACTATATCAATGTCTTCGATATATGGGTTGAGTATAATATATTCAAGTTTGCTGACAATACAGAGGTGGAACAGTAAGCTGTGAGGAGGGTTCCAAAAGATACTGACTCATTAAATGATTGGGCAAGAATGCAGCACTCTCCCTGCAAGGTGCATTGTTTCCCTTCATGACACTTTCTAAACATCTTTGATGGCCGGAGAACTGACAGAATTTGAGTGATTAGTCTGCCACCCATTGGCGAATAGTAGCACTACACTATTGCAGATGTGCATACATGTAGAATTGACAGCACAGAAACAGTCTAATTCTCCACAAATGCCCTCAATTCCTCTCCTGAAAGCATTGAGCTCTTGTTGCAATATGATTTCAGTATTGGGCATCTTGTATTCTCTAACCCAAGGCGGCAATTTTAAGTTATGAACCATTCTTGCCCAATCATTTAATGAGTCAGTATCTTTTGGAACCCTCCTCACAGCTTGCTGTTCCACCTCTGCATTGTCGGCAAACTTGGATATATTATACTCAACCCATATATTTGACTGCTGGGAAGGGGTTTATAGTAAATTTGATCTTGACATCCACTCACGTCCTTCCAGCAGGGATCACTGGCAAGTATTCAGAATTCTGCCCAATTTCCCCCCCTCTCACATTCAGGAATAGTAAAGTCAATTATAACACCCTAGTTGACTAACCTCAAGTGTATCATTATGACACATTTGTATGGCTCAGCTATGCACCAGATAAGTTGGTTGAACCTCATTTTAATGCAGATTTAAAAAAAAACTAATTTAGATCAATGTAAGCAAAACTGATGAGTAAAATAGGAGATCCTTCTTAAAGGCGTGCGATATAGTTGGAGCAAGCAGGAGGGTAAGGGATTGACAAGTGCTACAAACCTGATAGAACTAAAATCAAGTATTAAAAAGGATGTTTGAGGAAAGATGAATTGTTTTTTTCTCCACAGATGCTGCTTGATCTGCTGAGGATGTCCAGCATTTTTTGTTTTTATTTTCAGACTTTCAGTATCTGCAGTATTTTGCTTTTGTATATTCAGCATCATCTTCGTATTAGTCACAGTATACATTGGGCCAAATGTAACAGGGTAGCAACAGAACCCTTGGGTTGAACACATCAATTGCTAGACAGAAATAAGTTCCATGCGGATAGTCAGGACCTACTAACAGAGATTAACTGCCAAGATTAGTTAATTAGTCTACAACAAACTTAGACATGAGGCAAAGAAATCAGTGAACAGCTTTGTCAGCCATAGACTCAGTCACCATTTCTGCCCAAGCATACTATACTTACCATAACTCATGTCTCAAATTGCTCATAACCGCAGTGACTTGGGATGATATATGATAAAATCACTATAAAATTCAAGTAATTGTATCCCAAAATATTAAATTAAATTTGCATTTGAATGAATCAACATTCTGTTGCCACCATCTCCCAGGGGAGCCTATTCCATAGAAGTATTAATCACTCACTGAAATAATGCTTCTGTGGATTAAATTTGAATTTAACACTCCTTGAAGTGCAGGCTGTGTCCTGTGGATCTACTGTTCTGGCCAAGATGAAACAGCTCATTGTGGTCTACATTATATGGTCTCTTTAGAATCCTAAAATCATATTAGAAGTCTTAAATTTCTCTTTTGCAGAAAGAATATGCTCAACATATATAGTCAGTCCACATAAACCAATCCCTCTATCCTCTCAATCATTCAGGTTGTCCCCTTCTGTATCCTATCAATAGCTGCAGTATCCTTTTTGTACGATGACCAGAACTGTACCGTTACAGTTGCAACAATTTATAAAGTGGTAGGATTACCTCACTATTTTGACACAATACTGATCTTTCAATACATCCCAAATCTGATTTGCTTAACTCACTTATCAAGCTTTGTTGCTATAGCTTCAGTTTGTTAGTCAGGGTCACCAGATAAAGGAGGGTCTGATGAAGGATCACTGACCTGAAACGTTAACTCTGCTTCTCTCTCCACAGATGCTGCCAGCCCTGCTGAGCATTTCTTGCTTCTATTTTAGATTCCCAGCGTCTGCAGTATTTTGCTTTTATTATACCACCAGATCTCTCTCTCTCATTATTGAAACTGTTGGAAGCTTTGCAAGTTAAAAGTCCAGACATCTTACCCCTGGTCAATACGTAAAGTGACTCAACCTGGGTTTTTGAGGCCAACCTATAACACAAAACTACCAATGAGCTGAAACCCAATGTACTGAACTTGGACTACTAGAGGATATTGAAGACACATGGATTATAATGGCAGGGAAGAAGGGGTCATCAACAACGCTATGCTTTTTGTACAGGCACATAAGCATCAAAACACTGATGCCCAAAAGATCTTAAAAGGACATTACTTCTGCTGCAATTCTTATACAAGATGGTAGATTGAGGATACAAAAGAATGCCACTGCTGCATTCAAAGGGTTAAGTTTGTTTGAAACCCATTTTCAAATGAAATTGAATTTAATACCAGTTTTAATACATTTCCCCCCCATAACCTTGGTCATCCAAGACTCGACTGTCCATGTCTACATCACCCCTGTGCTCACTGACCTACACTAGCTCCTGGTTCAGCAATACCTCCATTTTAAAATTCTCATCTTAGTTTTCAAATCCCTCCATGGCCTCGACCCTCCAAATCTCTGTAATTTCCTCCAACCAGATAACCTGGGAGATATCTACACTTCTCCAATTATGGCCTCTTGAACATCCTGATTTTAATCGCTTCACCATTGGGGGCCAGGCCTTCAGCTCCCAAAGCCCTAAGCTTTGGAACTAAACCTCCCTTTCCTCCTTTAAGATGCTCCTTAAAACCTACCTCTTTGACGAAGCTTTTGGTCATCTCCCCCCTTAGCTCATGTGACTGTCAAATTTTATTTGCTAATGGGGATGTTTTACTATGTTAAGGATACTATATAGAGACAGAGATGGCATCCTGAGCTTGGGTTCTGATGAAGGGTCACTGAAATGTTAACTCTGCTTCTCTATCCCCAGATGCTGCCTGACCTGAGTATTTCTAGCATTTCTTGTTTTTATTTCAGATTTCCAGCATCTACAGTATTTTGCTTTTATTACTATATAGAGACAGATTGTTGCTGAATTTTAATCAATCCATGAGCATAATATCTTTGCGATGGTTATGTATTTTGAAGCAGTTTAATTTTAAACTGTGCATACGATGGTCTTGTAATAATACAATAAAACATTAAGAAATGAAACTAGGTATAATAGCCAGATTCAACAGACAGGACAAAGATAGAGGAGAAAAAGAATATTGACCTACTAGAAATAGAAACAGTACAATAATTTTTGCATTTAATATTTTACAAGTTTGTTAGTGTGATATTACAGTACTTATTTGGTATACATTTAAAAGCTGTAAAAATGATAGCTGGGGCAACTATAATGTGAATCCTTTTCAATACATTCTATGATGGCATCCTGAGCTTGGGTTCAAAATCATTGTGTGCCAGTTATAAGTGTAATCCAAAAAAATAACCCTCTTAAAATTCATACAACTGGAGTTCACATATTCTTGTAGCACAATGTAGCTTAATGCACGGTGAACAAAAATTCAGGCCTGAACATATTTTAAGTAGGATTATTAAATAATTCAAAATGATGTTCACAAAAGACATATAATTAGTGGAGTTTAATAAATCTCTCAAAAATGGCCTGTGTAGAATCTTATTAAAATGCTTTTTGCTAAAGATAAATGTCACAGCCTGCAAGCATCAAGCAGGTAATATATAGCAGCATAATTGAAAATATATGTTTGAAATTATTGCATAGTGTGTTCTAGTACCTCTAAAACTCCAGTGTTTTAAACTACAGAAAAAAGTGTTCCCATATTTCAACTTGACATTTTCTGGAATCAGTTCATGAGCCAGGCCAACAATCTTAAGATCCATGGAGTGACAGCCCAATAGACTGGGTAATGTGCAGATCTCTTCTCAAGAGGGCTTGGTACACTTGTAAGTCAGTTGCCCTTGTGTGCAAACTTTACTAGTTGTTGGCTGGACTACTAAATAGAAATTGTTTCCTGTGGTGAAGGACATGAACTGAGACTTGTGCCATTGTTAAAAACATGCGTTGGCGGATATGGAGAAACATAATTGGTGGCGGCTATGTCATCATTCTGGACCCAGTTGGCTCTTCCTCATATATTAATATATTTTATAGGTCTGGTTTATAAATTCAGCTCCTCTTATTTGCAAGTAGTTGCTGTCCGCAGTTCCTTAATTCCCTCAGTGACAAATATTTTACAAATAAAATCCTAACCATGAAAGTTACAGCTATTCTTATGATCAGATGTTGAGTTCTTAGACCTGTAGCATTCTTTCAAAAGAACAGCTGTAACTCAATAAGCTCAAGGCAAAGCTATTTTTAACAAACATTATATCAAGGTCCTCCAAAATGATTTATCTTCCCTCTTTCACCAAATAATGTTACTGCTGGACCAATCTAGGACCATCTTTTCTGCTTTTAAACACATTTTCTTCAGCTACTGCTGTGCATTGGTTATTGCGTGTGTACTGACTGTTCAGGAACATTTAATGTACAAAATGACAAGAATTTGCACTTGTTCAATGCTCATAATGTTTCAGTCCCACTCAAGGACTTAAATGGTAAATAAAATTGGTTAATAATGATGTTCAATCTCCTTCAACAGGACATGAGGCCTGTAGCAGGCATCAGGTTGCCAGGTCCGCAGATCAACTAGAGCCCGATTCAGCTTCTGCATCCAGAGGTTGCGTTCATCCTTGGTATCAGCAGATAGCCAGTTCCTGGAATTGGTGGGGGTGGGTGGTTGGAAATTGGTAAGATTGTGTTAACAGTGTCATAAGAAAACATTTAAACTGCATATCATTATTCAATTCTTATATTGTAATTCATAGAATCTTACAGCACAGAGGGCAGCCATTTGGCCCATCGTGTCCATGCCAGCTCTCTGGAAGAGCAACTCACCTAGTCCCACTCCCCTGCCTTTTCCCTGTAGCCCTGCAAATTTTTTTCTCTTTAGATAATTATTCAGCTTTCTTTTGAAGGCCTCGCTTGAATCTACCTCCACCACACACTCAGGCAGTGCAATTCAGATCCTAACCACTCACTACATTAAAAAAAAAACTTTTCCCCATGTTGCTGTTGCTTCTTTTGCCAATCACCTCCTCTGGTTCTGGATCCTTTGGTCAATGGGAACAGTTTCTCACTATCTACTCTCTCCCGACCCCTCAAGATTTTGAATACCTCTATTAAATCTCCTTTTAATCTTCTTTTCTCCAAGCAGAACAGACTCAGCTTCTCCAAACTAACCACGTAACTGAAATTTCGCATCCCTGGAACCATTCTCATAAATCTTTTCTGCACCATCTCTATTGCCTTAACATCCTTCAGAAAGTGTGGTGCCCAGAACTGGACACAATATCCAATTGAGGCTGAACCAGTGTTTTAAACAGGTTTATCATAACTTCTTCATTTTTGTACTGTCTGCCCTATTTATAAAGCCCAGGATCTCTCATGCTTTATTAACTGCTTTCTCAACCTGCCCTGCAACCTTCAATGATTTGTGCACATATATCGCTAGATCCCTCTGCTCCTGTAGCCCCTTTAGAATTGTATCCTTTAATTTATATTGCCTCTTCTCCTTCTTCCTACTAAAATGAATCAACACACTTTTCTGCATTAAATTTCATCTGCCACGTCTGCCCATTTCACCAGCCTGTCAATGTCCTCTTGAGGTTTATCACTATCCTCCTCACAATTCAGAACACTTCCAAGTTTTGTGTCATCCACAAATTTTTAAATTGTTCCCTGCACACCCAAGTCCAGGTCATTTATACCTAGAAAAGCAGGGGTCACAATAGCGATCCCTGGGGAACCCCACTATATTCACCTCCTTCCAGTCTGAAAAACAACTGTTCACCACTACTGTTTCCTGCTACTCCGCCAATTTTGTATCCATGCTGTTACTGTCCCTTGCTGACAAGTCTGTTATGTGGCATTTAATTGAATGCCTTTTGGAAGTCCATGTACACCACCTCAACCGGATTACCCCTCTCGGTCATCAAAAAAAATCAAGCTAGTTAAACACAATTTGTCTTTAACAAATCCGTGCTGAAATTCCTTAATTAATCCACATTTGACCAAGTGACTATTAACTTTCTCCCAACTTATCGTTTGTAAAAGCTTTCCCACCACTGAGGCTAAGCTGATTGGCCTGTAGTGGCTGGGCTTGTCCCTACACCCTTTTTTGAATAATGGTGCAACATTTGCAATTCTTCAGTCCTCTGGCACCACACCTATATCTACGGAGGATTGGAAGATTATGGCCAGTACCTTTGAAATTTCCACCCTTAATTCCCTAAGTATCCTTGGATACATCTCATCCGGTCCTGGTGGCTTATCAACATTTAGTACAGTCAGCCTATCTAATACCTCCATCAACTTTTAGCCGATCCAGTGTTTCAACTACCTCCTCTTTCACCATGACTTGGGCAGCATCTTCATCCTTGGTAAAGCCAATTCAAACAAGTTTACATCCAATCACTTTTAACTTTGGCTTTGTTTCTCTCTCAACAGATCTAGTTAATTTTTCCTTACCCTAGCCACTTGTAGTGCTTCTCCAGCTGCCAGCTATGACGAATCAGCACTCTAATTTCTGACATAGGGAAATCATTTAACCAACCAGAGTCAAAGTACATTGATTATAGAAAATATGCTTAATTGTCTCACAAATACAAAGCAGAACTATGGTGGAGTGCAAATACATCATTCTAGTAAAGTGTATGGGCACACTGTTGTTTAAGCACGATACCTAGAAGTTAACGACTGCAATGAAATATCTATTACACAAAACAATCTGTATACAAAACTTTTTTTTTAACAAATTCTGTGATAAAGAAACTAATCTGAACTGAGGTTTTTTTTGTTTGAAACTGTGCACCAGGAGTACTAAGAATACTGTCTCTATCCATTTGCACCACATCTCTTCGACTATGGCTCTCAGCAGACTTGCTGCATCGTGTGCATCAGGTTTCCCGTCAGATACACATATCTTAGATATGGAATGTTGGCAGAGCTGTATCTAGTGATGTTCCCTCTCCTTCTCTTGCTCTCCAGTAAAAGGAAGTAAGGGAATAGTATTAACAGATAAGGGTTATTCCAGCTTCTATACAGCAAGTGAAAGGATCCTATTAAAACAGAAGACTTAGAAGTTAGTCCTCTTTTTTACTGCCTCTTCCTGTGGGGAATTTCATGGTCCACAGCAGCATGATTAAAATCAGAAGCACACTGTTCAAGAATTTACAAATGAAGACCACTGTCCCATCACTCCATGGTACAGCATTCCTGAGAGAAGCCCTCAAGTAAGATTGTGATCTCAACAGAAGTTAACAACAATAGGAATTGGAGTCAGCTGTTCAGCACCTCTAAATCTGCTCTGCCATTCAACTAGATCATGGTTGATCCGTACCTCAATTCTATCTACCCACTTGACACGCTTACCTAACAATAATCTATCGATCTAAGTCTTGACAACTTCAACTGTCCCAGCATCCATAGCCTTATGGGAAAGAGAATTCCAGATTTCTACTATACCTATGTGAAAAAGTGTATCCTGATTTCCCTCCTAAATGCCCTAGTTCTAATTTTAAGAGTACATCCCTTGTTCTGCATTCTTCCACCACAGTAGTTTCTCTATATTGTTCTAATTAAATCCCTTAATTTTAAACATCTTTGTTAGATCACCGCTCAACTTTCTAAACTCGAGGCAATACAAACCAATTTTATGCAACCTGCTGTCATAATATAACCTCTTAAGTCCATGTTTCATTCTGACAATGCAACGTACAGAGATTGGCAGTATTTTACCAAGGCACTGAAATTTCAGATTGAATTCTGCCCATCAAAAGTAGTTTGCCTTGTTTCTTACTTGGTGACACAAAGAGTGTTCTTGCACTGACTGACAAGAGTTTCTCTATCATCTTCTCGCTGAGGCCTTACAGTGATGAGTTCCAAAGTGTGGGGTCGAGCACAGAACTCACGGTTAGCTGGCTCTATTTTTCTGCTAGTACAATTAGCCAGATTTACACGGCCAAGAGGGTTCTGGAAGTAAATAAAGAGTTGTTTAATCACACCTGCATATACACATTAGTGCTCAATAAATCTTAAAACAGGATCAGCAAACATCTGGAGAGAACATTAAATTTAAGACATATTTCTGTGCTCTCTCCTCAATACAATATCTGATCAGTAATTGAAAAGATGTGTTGCAATTTTAAATTACATAAGAACAAAGAACAGTACAGCACAGGAACAGGCCATTCGGCCCTCCAAGCCTGCGCCGATCTTGATGCCTGTCTAAACTAAAACTTTCGGCACTTCCAGGGTCCGTATCCCTCTATTCCCATCCTATTCATGTATTTGGCAAGATGCCTCTTAAACGTCGCTATCGTACCTGCTTCCACCTCCCCCGGCAGCAAGTTCCTGGCACTCACCACCCTCGGTGTAAAAAAAACTTGCCTCACACATCCCCTCTAAACTTTGCCCCTCGCACCTTAAACCTATGTCTCCTAGTAACTGATTCTTCCACCCTGGGAAAAAGCTTCTGACTATCCACTCTGTCCATGCCACTCGTAACTTTGTAAACCTCTATCATGTCACCCCTCCACCTCCGTCGTTCCAGTGAAGACAATCAGAGTTTATCCAACTTCTCCTCATAGCTAACACCCTCCAGACCAGGCAACATCCTGGTAAACCTCTTCTGTACCCTCTCCAAAGCCTCCACATCCTTCTGGTAGTGTGGCGACCAGAATTGTACAAATATTCTAAGTGTGGCCTAATTAAGGTTCTGCACAGCTGCAGCATGACTTGCCAATTTTTATACTCTATGCCCCGACCGATGAAAGCAAGCATGCCGTATGCCTTCTTGACTACCTTATCCACCTGCGTTGCCACTTTCAGTGATCTGTGGACCTGTACGCCCAGATCTGCCTGTCAATACTCCTAAAGGTTCTGCCATTTACTATATACTTCTCACCTGTATTAGACCTTCCAAATTATCTCACATTTGTCCTGATTAACCTCTATCTGCCATTTCTCCGCCCAAGTCTCCAACCGATCTAGATCATGCTGTATCCTCTGACAATCCTCATCATTATCCGCAACTCCACCAACCTTTGTGTCATCCGCAAACTTACTAATCAGACCAGCTACATTTTCCTCAAAATCATTTATATATACTACAAACAGCAAAGGTCCCAGCACTGATCCCTGCGGAACACCACTAGTCACATTCCTCCATTCAGAAAAGCACCCTTCCACCTCTACCCTCTGTCTTCTATGACCAAGCCAGTTCGGTATCCATCTTGCCAGTTCACCTCTGATCCCGTGTGACTTCACCTTTTGTACCAGTCTACCATGAGGGACCTTGTCAAAGGCTTTACTGAAGTCCATGTAGACAACATCCACTGCCCTTCCTTCATCAATCAAAGCAACTTCATTTTTCTAATATATTTGTACACTATAAATGTAATCATACCTTCAAAATGGATCTCAAGTTAATTTTGTAGCACATTGCAAAACAATGCTAAGTGTGGCAGAGTTTCATTGGACCAGATATCAAACTTTTTTTTTAATGTAGTGCACTATTCTGGGCATTAGCTAATCCAAACAACTGTGGCAATTTCTGGTGCTTGCCGTTACTATTTACCAGAATATTTAAATTCGACCTAAAATCTACTAAAGGTAGAATCAGAGAACTCCAAATTGATTTTTTTTTGTGAAAACTTGGAACTTCATACTTTAGAGCAGAATTTAAGGGACAAGAAACAATCAAGGATGAAAATACTCAACTTTTTGAAAAGAGGAGTGGTCCTAATACTGACCCATAGGGGATCACCACTGCATACTTCCTTCTAATCTGAAAAATTATGATTCACCACTACTCTTTGCTTTCTGTCTCTTAGCCAATTTTGTATCCATGCTGCTACTGCCCCATTAACCCAATGAGCTTCAATTTTGCCAACAGTTGGATTGGAAACACAGATCGGCAGGTAAAACACTAAATGAGCAATGGGAAACCTTGAAGGGGGAGTTAGTATAGGTAAAGACTAAACACATTCCTATGAGGGGTAAAGAAACCATAAGGTCCATGGACGGCTAAAGATACTTAGATTAGAATGAAACAGAAAACGGACACTTATGATAAATGCCAGGTTTATAATACAATGTGGAACCATGGAGAATACAGAAAGGGCAAAGGAGAACTGAAAAACAAATTATGAGGGAGCAAAAAGAGTGTATGAGAAAAGATTATTGGGTAACATAAAAGGAAATACTAACTATCTTATGAATGCAAGAGTAAAAGGATCATAGTCAAAGGAAGGGTGGGGTTGATTAGGGACCAAAATGAAAATCTTCTTGTGGAGGCAGAGGGCATGGCTGAAGTACTAAAGGCAAAAGAATCAGAGAGATGAGATGAGAATTTTTAATACATAGCTTCTTGCTATGATCTGTAATGCACAGTTTCAAAAGGTGGGAGCAGATTCAAGAGCAACTGGATATTTAATCTGAAGAGGAAAAATTTTGCAGGGCTATGGGGAAACAGCGAGGAGTGGGATTAATTGAATAGTTCTACCAAAGAGCTAGGACAGACACAATGGGTCAAATGGCCTCCTTCAGTACTGTATGATTGTATGACTTCTCGGTGCACAAATTAGGCCATCAGTAGGGATGACAGAGGGGGACATTTGTAGATAATTCAGAACAGGTCAATAATGTTGGGTAACTTTTTTAAAAAAATAAGTGATGTATTGGTCAAAATGGGGAATATTTTTCAAGACTGTATCCATGACTGTAGATTAGTATGTTTCGAATTAAATGATAAAAGGAAGAATTGTTAATTTAGCTCTGCAAAATGAAGTGGGGAAAATGAAAGAGGAGAACAATTGGGAAACAGTGGCCATAACAGTTAGATCCAATGTAAAACAGAAAAGCACAGCAGTCAAAGGTGAAGGTACTGGGCAGAGTTCAGTGAGATAAGAATTGTTTCACATTCTCCTCTTCTGCCACCCTACCACTATCATTTGTAAAAACTGATGAATATTTAATATCTCTCCGTATTTTCATCCTCCACAACTAAATTTCATCTTGAAACAGTCCTATGATTTCTTTAGCTATTCTTTTAATATACTTATAAAAGGTAATGTAAGGAATTATATATCAGTTCGTCTTTTTTATATTCAGTTTCAAAAACTTGAATTTATATAATGACTTTCATGTAATAATACATCCCAAGGTGCTCCACAGGAGCATAATCAAACAAAATTTGACACCAGGCCACATAAGAGATATTAAGGTCGGTAACCAAAAGCTTGGTCAAAGTAGTAATTTTAAGGAGCATCTTAATTTTTTTTTTATTTATTTAGAGATACAGGCCCTTCGGCCCACCAAGTCTGTGCCGACCAACAGCTACCCATTTATACGAATCCTACATTAATCCCATATTCCCTACCACATCCCCACCATCTACCTACACTAGGGGCAATTTACAATGGCCAATTTACCTATCAACCTGCAAGTCTTTGGCTGTGGGAGGAAACCGGAGCACCCGGCGGAAACCCACGCAGTCACAGGGAGAACTTGCAAACTCCGCACAGGCAGTACCCAGAACTGAACCCAGGTCACTGGAGCTGTGAGGCTGCAGTGCTAACCACTGCGCCACCCTAGCTTAAAGGTGAAAAGAGAGGTAGCGAGGCTGAGGGGTCTAGGGAGGGAATTCCAGAGTTTAGGGCCTACGTAGCTGAAGGCAAGGCCACTATCAGTGGAGGGAAGGAAATCAGGGATGCTTAAGAGGCCGGTATTGGAGAAAAACAAGATTTTGGAGAAATTGTAGTCCTGGAGGAGGTTACAGAGATAGGGAGAGGCCAGGTCATGGAGGGATTTGAAATAAGTTTGAGAATTTTAAAATTGAGGCGGTCGAACCTTTCCAATTTCCTTGCTATGAATAACTTTATTAATGGTCCTAATTTTATCATATGCATCCAAATTAACAGGGCAAAAAAAGTTAGCAAACAGGTTAACAGATTAGGAGTGGGGAATCCTCAAATTTGAAATGGTTATTGTACAAATGGAAACATTCTTATGAGAAAGGGCAGCAAAAGATAAATGCAGAAAATAAAAGTAAACTAATACCTAAAAGGGATGCATGGGAAATTTATTTTGCTGTTGTGGAGCATAATGAGAAACCACTTGAACTTGCAGGCAGCAAGTAGTTTGCTGAGAAAAAGATGTAAATTTCTGTGGCTGACTTTGGCTTTTAGATTCCTATCCATTTAATTCAACATTTCATCTCAATTTGATCTCTTAATGTCATCCCCACACTAAGTTACCAAAGATTAAACTGCACTAAATCAAGGAATAAAAAAGCACAAATGTTCACCACCCATTAGATAAGACTTTTAGAATCATAGAATGGTTACAGCACAGAAGGCAGCCATTCGGCCTATTGTGCCAATGCCAGCTCTTTGGAAGAGCAACTCACCTAGCCGCACTGCACCGCCTTTTCCCCATAGCCCTGCAAATATTTTTCACTTCAGGTAATTATCCAATTCTCTTTTGAAGACCTCAATTGAATCTGCTGCCACCACATTCTCAGGCAGCATATTCTAGATCCTAAGCATGTGCTGTGCAAAAATGTTTTCCCTCTTTTCTGCACCCTGTCTTATGACTTCACGTTCTTCCTAAAGTGCAGTGCCCAGAATTGGACACAATACTCCAATTGAGGCCAAACTAGGGTTTTATACATAACTTCCTTGCTTTTGTACTGTATGCCCCTATTTATAAAGCCCAGGATCCCTTATGCTTTAGTATTCGCTTTCTGAACCTGCCCTGCCACCTTCAATGATTTAGGCACATATATCTCCAGGTGCCTTTGCTTCTGCACCCCCTTTGGAACTGTACCCTTTAGTTTATATTGCGTTTTCTCATGTTTCCTACCAAAATGAATCACTTCACACTTCTCTGCAGTTAAATTTCCATCTGCCACTTGTCCAGCACTATTCCTAACTCTTGGGCAGGCACACACCCAAGATTCAAATAAATGACGTCAATAGTTTCTGAATTTTGCAGGATTTGATGAAACTGAGGGGGATACAAGGGAAACAGATTTTACAAGCAAGTGTGCAATGATGTGTTTTGGACTTACTCTTTTTCCAAAGAAAAGTATTCAGAAATCCTTAAATTACACAACCTGGGAATTGAGAAAATGTTGTCTCAACAAATTTGCAAGTAACCAGGATGTGCAACCCTGTACTATATACAAGATAGTCGATAATCTGTACAAATACATAAATCTCTGAAATGCTGCTATTGTTCCAAGCTTCACGAGGAACAGCATTGACCATTCAGCCCCTCGAGCCTCTTTTGCCATTCAATGAGATCATGGCTGGTCTGTAAAATTCTGAATGCCAGAAATAAAGGACTCAATTCTACTGTGGGATTAGCTGAAAGTGCAAATCGCATCTCAATGAGAAGGGCAATTTTTTTTTTTTCCATCCGTGTCAGCGATATACTGCACTATCAAAACAACCAGTACTTTTACTGATGAGACGCAGCACAGATGGGGTGCAAAGATTTGGAAATGTTCCAAAGCCTGGCACTTAAACCTCCTTTTCGCAGAGTATCAAGCTATTAGCCACCTCACTCCCATCTGCCATTTAATAAAAGTGCAGTTCCTCCCTGGATAATATCCAGCATCAGAAGCTGCACATGGTGCTTAAGCATTTACAGGGCAGGTATTTCAAGCATAAAGGAAGATATGTAATGTAGGTGTTATGAGAAAATTAATAAAAAAAATTATATTTGAGATGAATACAAACAGAAAAGGGATATTTGAATTGCATTATTGATGATTCACTTCAGTTGTTATTTTCTAACACTGCAGCAATAGCGCATGTGATGACAAACCTTGCATTTTTCATCATCTGGATAGGTCCAATATGAGATGCAGTTCCCTGATAGGACACACCAGCGTCGGTGCCAAGCTCCAAAACCACTGACATCATCAAACATGGTCTACAAGCAAAGAAATGTATTGAGTTGATCAGAAGGATGTTTTACCAACACCCATGTAATATTGGATAAGCTGTGAAAGCACTGGTTTGTGACTGCCTAGATAACGAAAAAGACAACTCTACTATCCAGGTCATTCCATACATCATTCACAACCCCCCTCAGGTAAGCTCCACAGACAGGAATGGATGACAGCCTATTGCTGACTTCTTCAAAAGCTGGAGCAAAAATCTCTTATTCTTGGGACAGACAACCATACCCAGTGTAGAATATAGCCTAGAATGCCTATACATGCCTCAGCACAATGAGACAGCTGAGCGACAAATCCAATTGATCGGAAAACACTCCGTGGCATAGAGTGTATAATGCAGTCCAGCAATTGTGGTACCGCTCGCTATTTAAATCTTTAATGGTCATTCAGATGGTGGTACTTGGGGGGGGTGGAGGGTATGCTCATCTTAGTCTGTTGGCTTAGAGATGTTCGAGCTAGGGAGTGCACCTGACAGCATAAATCCGCGAAGAGCCAGCTGGACTAGATGGGCCGAATGGCCCCTTTCTGTGCCATAAATGACTATGACTCTAAAATGTTTAAATAAGAAAGTAGATAGACATAAAATGGCAGATTTATTAAAGGGAATAATAGTGATGGATCAGAAGTTCTTCTCCCTCAAGCTGAGGATAGTTGAAATATGATAAAGTAAGCCATTTTTATACGATTGAAATATAATGAATTGACTCGTAAATCTGTTAAATTAACAAGGTTAGGACCATCTCTTTAACTACATGCTTTTACAATTGATTAAAAAGGAGATCATGCCTAATTCTAGACAAACAAGGATACAATAGTCTGTGTGAAGCCAATCAGGCTATTTGCGATGAGTTGTAGCTGATGCAAAAGCATGCTTGCACAACAGGGCCATAAGCAGTATCAATAGAAGAGCACAAATAGAACAAAATACAGCAGATTTGAACAAGATCTACCAACGCTGTACTGTTGTCCAGAGACTGACGATGTAATACCTACCTTGATTCTGTTAATTGTTACTTGAATACTGTGTATGATTGATTCTGCTAACATTATACTCAATTAGGACTGCCAAACTGAATCAGTAACAGGGTAACCTAGGACCAAGTATCCTGACACAGAGGCCCTTTAACACCAGGCCATTCTACAACTGAAAGAGTGGAAAATTTGATGGCGGAATTGTTTTACAATGGCTAAAGCAGGCCATCTCCTCCTCAATTTTCAAACAACAATGCATTAGCTGGAGAACCAAGTAAATTTCAAAAACTAGCAGTGGTGCTCAGAGCTGCAAGGCGTCCTTCTTCACCAAGTATGCCCCAAACATCACCGAAAGGCTCATTGTACTAGCCTATCTCAAACATATATTTGTGGGGTAGGGCAAGATGAAAAATACAGAATTCAGAAAATCCCGAGTAATTAGGAAAACTCAAGAATTATTAGGATCACTGCCAGTGTGCTACAGCATATTCCGTCAGTGCCAAGAATTCCTTTTTCAGTGTCATGGAAATGCCACTGACCCAGACTGACAATTGGCTGGTGAAACAAGACATTTCCAATCACGCTCAAATAGCACTGATTGAGTTCTTATTCTGGCCATTTGTCTTGGAATAAACTGGTACAAAACTAGATTAATTTATTGCAAGTCTATTCCAGTGGGTCAAGGCTAAATCCAGCAAGTCTTCTAAAAGGTCATTTCAGCTTACCAAAGTCACATGATTAACACCTGCAGAAATGATTTTCCATGCCAACCCCCTTCAGGCTTTGAAGCTGACCCAATGGGTCTAAGTAGAATTACAGGACCTAATGGTGTTATGTTGGGAGTTTCACAGGACTGTAGCTGTGTCGATCAGATACACAAGACCCTGATCTTAAAGGTGCTCAAAGGAAACCTGATCGAGCTTGAATGCCGGACCCACAAGTCCGACATGGCCCGGCCCAAACCCGACACGTCGTCGGGATCGGGTTGAGTAGTAGGCCTTTACCCATGTACTGATGTAAAGGCCTGCTACCCGACCCGACCCCAACGGGATCCAACGACATGTGTCGGGCTTGGGCCAGCTCGTGTCGGGCGTCCGGCTCCAGCAATACGGACTGGGGTTGTGTTTCCTTTGCACACCTTTATCTGATCTTGACTAGGATGGGTTTTAATGGAGGGGGTGGGGAGTTAACAAATAACATCACAGCATGTGTCATGCTCCTCCTGGTCCACAAGCAGTGCTGTAAAGGTATTTGCCTCTTCTACGAAGCAGCCCTCACTTCCCTTTAGCCGCTGGGTTCCCAGAGGCCCAAAAACCCAACTAACTAGGGTTAAACCTGGAGGATGGTTAAATCTGAGGCAAACGGGTTCATTATAATATTTAAAATGACCAAATCACCTGCTAAGAGGGGGTTGGTTACCTGTCTCCCACCACCTTCCTGTTCAAACTGGAAGTGGGCAGGTTGGAGTGGGGTTCAAGATCTTTTAAAATTTTTTCATAACACGCAACCAAAACCTACCAGTTTTTGGGCAATGTATAATTCCCTACAGTTTTTAATACATTCAACACAGTGCTTAACGCCCAACTTTGACCCTCTTGTCTCTTTCCTACAACTTTTCTTTTAAATTTTATCAGATGCAAATACAAAAAAAAAAATCATTTTTTTTCAAATGGATGTGGACTGCCTTTAGAGCGTGCTTTTAGATTCAGCGAGAGAAAGATAGTTATGTAAGTGACATGATTTATATTCTCAAAGGCCTCCCACTCTGACTCAAACATGGACAACCAAGTCTGTTTCTGTGCTATGTGAAGAATAAAGAATATTTGATCTTCAGTGTTGGTTGAACTAAATTGGAGGCAATATGAACATGGTTGAGAATATTAGCGGATTATGCGGAGCAAATTGCCTCTGATGAACAACGTGCAGCTGTCAGAATAATTATCTGCATTTAATTCAAGGGTTCTCATTAATCTTCAATCAGATAATTTAATATTCCACTAACTGGTGCTTTTAGATTAGTTACAGTATGAAGAATTCCTGATATAAATCTAAATACACGTGAGATATATCAAAACAGTATAAGATTCATGATGGGTGATAGGCCAATGCCAACACACAAAAAAAGTTTCACTCAAATTCTATCATGGAGCTGGACATACTATCCAATGATTATCAGAGAGCTCTCAGCCATTTGACCAATGTGCGTTAGTTTGGCTCAGCAGTGGCAGACTTTCTTCAGAGTGAGAGGGTGCAGAATTGGGATCAGTAGCACCTGTTTGGGTGCTTTAGGTGGCATTTGGGAACCAAAATGGCATCCAATGCCTGCGCAGACACTTCTGCCATGAAGCGCTTGGGATGTCATTTCAATAAAGGTATCTTTTATGTACAGCTGAAGCAGGTGTTAGGGGCCTAACATCTGATTCTGGTCCTTGCTATAACTGGTTCACCCTGAGGCAGCCAGTGCTGATTGCCTCCACAAAAACCAATGCTATACACCACAAAAGTATTCACCATAATCAATGCCACTTCCGGTCCCGACCTCATTCCTGACTCTAACCTCCAGGACCACACCCCCAGCCGCCCTCCCTACTCCCCAACAGCAATCCTGACCGCAGCAGTACTCCAGAGGCCCTGCAATCCTCCTACCAAATCCCCTAACAACCCGCAATCACGGACTGTGAGGCCCACCCATTCCTCCTCCAGACCCTCGGGGTCCAACCTAATTGCCCACCTGACAAGTGGAGCACTAAACTGTGGAGGTCACCACTGCACCATCATCATATGGTCAGAGGCCCAAAATTCAGGACTTGTCAACAACCCATGTTCAAATGGGAGGTCTAACACGGATGTAGGTAAGGCGCCCAAAGATAGGCGCACTCAAATTTCTTAGAGGACCATAGACCCTGCCCCATTCCAGAGACATGAGCACAGAATCTAGGTGTCCTTCTTGCGCACTACTGAGGTGTTGGTGCACTGTCAGAGGTGCCATTTTTTCGCTGAAAATTAGGTCCTGTCTGCCTTCACAGATGGACATAAAAGACCACATAGCATACAACAAAGAGTGAAATGTTCTCCTGGTGTCCTGGCCACTATGTATCCCTCAAGCAACACTGCCAAAACAGATTAACTGGTGGGCCAGTTATCTCATTGCTGTTCATGACTACACTTCAAAATAATTCAGACTTTGTCTATTTGCAACACAAACGGGACCAGATTTATTGGTCCCCGAGGAGGACAAGACACACCCAGAAGTTTGTTTGGAATGCGTAATTCCATTCTGCCTGCTGTAGAGTAATTCAAGTTCTTTGCAATGTGTAATTCGATCCAGTCATCATCAGGCAGACAGGGTTCAGAGTGCCACTGTTATTGTACAATATGGCTGAGGAAGGTGGAAATCATGTGAAAATGGTGATATGGTAGAATGCACAAAGTGGAGCTTTATTTAACTTTGTGCAGATCCTCTAATCTAGTGTTCTGCAATTGTAATTATAGTTGTTCTTAGCTGGTAAAATAAAAGATTCTATACTCTAATTCAGGGGTCACCAACATGTCAATCACAAGCTACTAGTACCTCGCCGACTGTCTGAGTAGCTCACCAGCAGTGACTGGAGCATGCGCTCTGGGTGGTGACTGGAGCTGGACGGAGACGGTCATGTTGGATCCACAGCAGGTGAGAAACGGATGAGTGCAGGAGAGGAATGGAGCCAGTGGGTGGGTGGGAAGTCCTCAAATACCCAGTGTAGGCCTCAAACACCCCCAAGAATAAAAGCAAAATACAGCGGATGCTGGAAAACTGAAATGAAAACAAAGTGCTGGAAATACACAGCAGGTTTGGCGGCATCTGTAGAGAGAGAAGCAGAGTTAACGTTTCAGGTCTGTGACTGTTCACATTCTGATGTAAGGTCACAGACCTGAAACGTTAACTCTGTTTCTCTACCCAAAGATGCTGCCTGACCTAAGTATTTCCCACATTTTCTCCTTTTATTTCAGATTTCTAGCATCCAGAGTATTTTGCTTTTGTTTTATTGCTGGCTTTACTCATAAAACTGAGTCGAGAAATTCAGCCAGTTTGTATTGGGGTGGGCGTTGGATGCAGAATTAGGTCCCTAACCTCCTGGTCTTTTTTGTTGCATCAGTTTGAGCTGGAGTGCAAATGGAGGGTTTAACCCCAAGTACTTTTGAGCCCAGATGGGCTCAACAATTTTCACCATGAGGCTGTCAAGGGAGGTAGATTCCGGGGGTGGGGGAGTGGGGAATGACGTTGCTAAACGAACACCAACCACGCAATGAAGCCGCTGTTAGGCCTCTGGACACCAGCAAGTACAGTGATCTCTTCACCAGGCTTGCATGCAGTGTCAAGTATAACAATGAAATAAAGCTAAGATCAGTTTTCCTTCATAATAAATATGATGTAATTATAATAGCTACATATTTAGTTTGCATTTATCTATCCATATTGTTTCAATATATGTTTAAGCGGCTCGTGATATTTTTCGTTTATCAGAAGTAGCTCTCACCAAAGAAAAGGTTGGAGAACCCTGCTCTAATTAGTGCGTTTTGGAGTTTTGTGTTAATTTTACCTCTTGGAAGTAATAAAAATTCTTTAATTCAGGATGAAAGGATCAAGGTCAAGGCAGAAATGTTAAATAAAATCCAACAACCTGGGCAGTATGAGCACAGCCACTATGGCAAGAAGCCCTTCCGGTCCGGCACGTGTGGCAAGGTTGCCCTTCATCCATTGCTACTGCCTGACCGACTGCTAGCGCATCCACATGGATGAGCAGCCCTTCCTTCCCGGCCTGCGGGAAGGACGTCACTGAGTTGGGTGCCCTGTGAGAGCTCCGGTGCCACCACACTGGGAAAAGCCATTCCATTACTAGGAGTGCGGCTAACACTTCCTACACTCCAACCACTTGGCAGTCCACCACCAGCGCGCACACGCACCCACCAGGGGCAGGAAGCAAACAGCTTCAGCCTCCAAGCTCAGCAAGGAAACGTGCCTCAGCAAGCCCCACTTCTGGGTTCCTCTCCAGTCAGTTCTCTGGAGTCCAGGCACATGCACGACTGATTTGGGATTGCACATGTGCAAAAAAAAAGTCAGTCATCAGGGTCCCCATATGGATGCGCAGAAGGACTAATAAGTCTGCAAGCTATCATTTCGAATAATTAATTGGCTATTAAATAGTTGCGATGGCCTGAGAATGTGAAAACTTATTTAAATGCAGCTTGTTCTTCCTTTGCAAATGAATCATTAATTCTTCAAAACAAAGAGCAATCAGTAGGGATGGTTTCAAATTATAACCTCTAATTATAACCAAAGAAGAGCTTACCAAAAATCCACGTTCTTCAATCGTGGACCCAACCTGGCACTGCAATTTTACATAAATATGACCTTCAAGAGGACACAAGAAGGGAACCTGCAAAGAACCAAAAGAAGTGCATATTACAAATAAAAACAAAGCGCTGGATATACTCTTTAGGTCTGGCAGCACCTGTGGCGAGAGAAACAGAGTTTAATGTTTCAGGTCAATGACCTTTCATCAGAGCCGTATATTACATTTGGTTAGTACTTTTAATCAGTATTTTAACTAGATCCAGTTTGTTACTGGTAGACTGTTAGTCTGTTATGTTAGCTTGCATAATAGAATTGTGACCCTAAGGCGACTGGAAGGTGACAACACGGTCTGCCAAAATGTGTTGAAAACCTCGGTTGTAAAACTATTTAACACTGTTTGATGAATTTAACTTCCCTGATGAGGTTAATAGCCACTGATGAAACTAAAATATTTGCATAGTCCGACACTAACCAGGGCCATGCAACATTACAAAGCCTTCACAAAGAACAGTATAAAGGCTTTATTCATCCAGCAGTTATGTTAAGCATATTGATGCTCACAAATAAAAACAGAGCTTGAACTAGTTACAGAATTGCAACAATTCATTTATAAGTCCAGCTGCAGCATAGTCATACCAAATCCTCTATATCCGATCATGAGTTAACGCAGCTGCGTCATTGTATTTATCACAAGCTTTTTATTTTGTGGGTTCTTTAAGTTATGAACCTTCCTAGATGATGCTTTACTAGGATATCTTTGACTGTGTAGTGCACACTTTCTTAAATATCAGAGATTTCTTCTCCAGATCCTTAAAAAAAAATCAAAGCTACACAAAAAAGCGGTTTAATTTTCTGGCCAAATGATTTCTATCTTAATCATAGTCATAGAGATACAGCACTGAAACAGGCCCTTCGGCCCACTGAGAATATTAAAATGTGACACCAAGTGCAAAGCTCATTACCAATACAATTTCAAGCAAATAAAATCTAAGAGTTATCAAATTTACATTTTGGATCAATTAGGTAGGGTGAGGCAAAAGATTTGGAGCTTAAATTTATACTTAATTTGTTATAATTAATTTTGCTTTAATGCTTCAAAGCAGGGCCCATTAGTGACCCGAGACAACACTCTTAGTGATAAGGATAAATAATTACGCTATCAAGCAAACACAGCCATGCACACAAGTTGAGCATTTGAACAAAGAATCTGTGCATCGGAAACAGAAACAGCAGTAGTACAGAAGCAATTGATAAGAGAATACCATAAAAAGTGATGTATCAGGTGATCAATTGTATAACTGCTGCAAGTAGTACATGGGCAAAGAATGGAAACTATTCCTAGATTAGGATATACAATAGTGTTATCAAATATTCATGCAAAATTCCTACCCTCCAAGAAGTTGAAAAAGAACTTACCACAGTGGCTGCCACTTAATCAAACCTGCTATTCTCAGTCTGAGCCTTGAGATGCAAAATCAAGAGGCCAGATACGTATCAGTTACATTTTTTGTTAAATTACTCAAGTTTTAATGCCATCATAGAACTAACTTGCTTGAGTTTTTTGAAGAGGTAATAAAGAGGGTTGATGAGGGTAATGTAGTGTACGTGGACTTCCAAAAGGCACTTGATAAAGTGCTACATAACAGGCTTGACAGCAAAGTTAGAGCACATGGAATAAAAGTGACAGTAGCAGCAGGGATACAAAATTGGCCAAGTGACAGGAAACAGAGAGTAGTTGCGAATGTTTTTTTGGATTGGAGGGAGGTGCATAGTGGGTTACCCCAGGGGTCGGTGTTAGGACCCCTGCTTTTCTTGATATATATTAATGAGCTAGACTTGGGGTACGGGGCATAATTTCAACATGTGCGAATGATACAAAACAGTGCAGAGGCTGGTGATAAACTTCAGGAGGACATAGACAAGCTGGTGGAATGGGTGGACAAGTGGAAGATGAAATTTAGTGCAGAAAAGTGTGAAATGATTCATTTTGGTTGGACGAACGAGAAGAGGCAATATAAATTAAAGGGTACAAGGACCCATATCCAGTCATGAATGATGGTGAACAATTAAACAACTAACTGGAGGAGGTGGCTCCACAATGATGGGGGAGCCCAGCACATCAGTGCAAAAGATAAGGATGAAGCATTTGCAATAACCTTCAGCCAGAAGTGCCGAGTGGATGATCCATCTTGGCCTCCTCCTGAAGTCCCCAGTCTTCAGCCAATTCGATTCAATCTGCGTGATATCAAGAAACGACTGAAGGCACTGGATACTGCAAAGGCTACGAGCCCTGACAACATTCAGCAAATAGGACTGAAGACCTGTGCTCCAGAACTTGCTGCGCCCCTAGCCAAGCTGTTCTAGCACAGCTACAACACTGGCATTGTGGAAAATTGCACAGGAATGTCCTGTACACAAAAAGCAGGACAAATCCAACCCAGCCAATTACCGTCCCATCAGTCAACTCTCGATCATCAGTAAAGTGATGGAAGGTGTCGCAACAGTGCTATCATGCGGCACTTGCTTAACAATAACCTGCTCAGTGACACTCAGTTTGGGTTCCACCAGGACCATTCAGCTCCTGACCTCATTACAGCCTTGGTTCAAACATGGACAAGAGAGCTGAACTCAAGGGGTGAGGTGAGAAATGACTGCCCTTATCATCAAGGCAGCATTTGACAGAGTATGGCATCAAGGAGCCTGAGCAAAACTGAAGTCAATGGGAATCAGGGAGAAAATTCTCCACTGGTTGGTGTCATACCCAACGCAAAGGAAGATGGTTGAGGTTGTTGGAGATCGATCATCTCAGCTCCAGGACATCACTGCAGGGGTTCTTCAGGGTAGTGTCCTAGGCCCAACAATCTTCAGCTGCTTCATCATAAGGTCAGAAGTAGGGATGTTCGCTGATGATTACAAAACGTTTAGCACCATTCGTGACTCCTTAGATACTGAAACAGTCCATGCAGAAATGCAGCAGGACCTGGACAATATCCAGGCTTGGGCTGATAAGTGGCAAGTAACATTCGCGCCACACAAGTGCCAGGCAATGACCATCTCAAATAAGAGAGAATCTAACCATCTCCCCTTGACATTCAATGGCATGAAGTTCGCAGAATCCCCCACCATCAACATCTTGGAGGTTACCACTGAACTGGAGTAGCTATATAAATACTGTGGCTACAAAGGCAGGTCAGAGGCTAGGAATCCTGCAGCAAGTAACTCACCTCCTGACTCCCTAATGGCTGCCCACCATCAACAAGGCACATGTCAGGAGTGTAATGGAATAATCTCCACTTGCCTGGATGGGTGCAGCTCCAACAACACTCAAGAAACTCGACACCATCCAGGACAAAGCAGCTCACTTGACTGGCACCCATCCACAAACATTCACTCTCTCCACCACCGACACACAGAGGCAGCAGTGTGTACCATCTACAAAATGCACTGCAGCAACGCACCAAGGCTCCTTAGACAATACCTTCCAAACGCACGACCTCTACCACCTAGAAGGACAAGGGCGGCAGATGCATGGGAACACCACCACTTGCAAGTTCCCCTCCAAGCCACACACCATGCTGATTTGGAACTATAGCGCTGTTCTTTCACTGCCGTAAAGTCAAAATCCTGGAACTCCCTTCCTAACTGTTGTAATACAAGAAATGCAGCAGCCAATTTGCACACAGCAAGCTCCCACAACAGCAATATGATAATGGCCAGATAAATCGGTTTTCTTTTTGTGATGCTGACAGAGGGTTAAATACTGGCCAGGACACCAGGGATAACTCCTCTGCTCTTCATTGAAATAGTTCCTTGGGATCTTTTATGTCCACCTGAGGGGGCAGACAGGGCCTCGGTTTAATGTCTCATCTGAAAGACAGAATCTCCAAGTATATGACTCCTTCAGTACTGCACTGGAGTAACAGCCTCGGTTTTGTGCTCAAGTCCCGGAGTGGGACTAGAAGCCGGAACCTTCTGACTCAGAGGCAAGAGTGCTACCAACTGAATCACAGCTGACACACATGGAGTTAAGATAGATTAGATCATGGCTGATCTCGAAGAGATGAATGGCCTACTCCTGTTCCATCCTGCTTATGTCAATAGTTACAACAGATTAATGCATGTCACATTTTTAAAACATGGTATACGTGGCCCATTGTGGTGATCTGGAGCTAAGACAAGTAAATGAAGTTGAGGTACAGCCACGATCTAACTGAATGGCTTGAGGGGCTGAATGGCCTACTCCTATTCATATATAATCTGCCAAGTCCAGATACTATTTTGTTTATATAATGGCACCATCAAACAGGATGCCAATGATGCCAAAATAAAACCACTATATGAAGTAAACACTGATATGTTAGATAAAAGCAAAATACTGCAGATGCTGGAAATCTGAAACAAAAACAAGAAATGCTGGATTCACTCAGCAGGTCTGGCAGCATCTGTGGAAAGAGAAGCAGAGTTAACGTTTCGGGTCAGTGACCCTTCTTCGGAACTGATATGTTAGATCTTTGTAACAATTGCTTGATGAAGCTTTATGTTGAGAATGTATCCCAGAGACCTACACAGGACAAACCTAAAAGGTATCAGCAAAGCAGTAGTGTGTGAGCAAGGTGATCCAAGACCAATAGAGTAGCTTTTTCTGAAGCTTTGTACTGCAGATCAGCTACCTAAACATAGCTTGCTTTTAAAGCTGACTCCAGACATAGTGAGATTTGAGTATTGCTGAAAATAAAGACATTATGTCGAAGCTTTTTGTCTTGCACTCATCAGGACAATCTGCAAAAATACCAATGTAAGGGAAAATAACAAATTTATACTGTATGAGAAGACAGTGCTGATTGGTTGGAAAGTGAACTCTGATTGGTATAGGCGTTGCATTGGAGAATGCACGAGTTAATGGTCATAGAGTCGTACAGCAGAGTAACATGCCCTTCAGACCACCTTGTCCATGCCGACCATAATGCCTATCTATACTAATCCCATCTGCCTGCATTAATTCCATATCCCTCTATGCCTTGCTCATTCAAGTACCTGTACAGATGCCTCTTAAATGTTGCTTCTGTTCCTGCCTCCACCACCTCCTCTGGCAGCTCATTCTAGATACCCACTATTCTTTGTGTGAAAAATTTACCCCTTTGATCCCCTTTAAACCTCTTCCATCTCACCTTAAATCTATGCCCTCTAGTTTTAGTCACCCCTACCATGGGAAACAGACTCTGGCTATCTACCCTATCTATGCCTCTCATAATTTTATATACCTCTATCATGTCCCCTCTCAGCCTCCTTCGCTCCAGGGAAAACAGACCCAGCCTATCCAATCTCTCTGAATAACTCAAGCCCTCCAAACATGGCAACATCCTTGTGAATCTTTTCTGCACCCTCTCTAGCTTAATCACATCTTTCCTGTAGTGCAGCGACCAGAACTGCACACAGTACTCCAAATGCGGACGAACTAACGTTATGTACAACTGTAACATGACGTCCCAACTCTTGTACTCAATGCCTCGGCCGATGAAGGCAAGCATGCCATATACCTTCTTCACCACCCTGTCTACCTGTGTTGCCACTTTCAGGGAACTATGTACTTGCACCCCAAGGTCTCTCCGCTCGACAACGCTCCCCAGGGCCCTGCCATTCACTGTATATGTCCTGCCCTGGTTTAACTTCCCAAAATGCATCACTTCGCACTTGTCTGCATTAAATTCCATTTGCCAATCCCTTGCCCACTTTCCTAGTTGATCTATATCCTGTTGTAACCTTAGACAACCTTCTTCACTGTCCACTATACCACCAATTTTGGTGTCATCTGCAAACTTGCTAATTATGCCCCCTACATTCACATCCAAGTCATTAATATATATGACAAACAACAGAGGTCCCAGCACCAATCCCTGTGGCACACCACTGGTCACCGGCCTCCAATCTGAAAAACAACCCTCCACTACCATCCTCTGCCACCTATCACCAATTCTGTATCCAATTTACTAGCTCACCCTGGATCCCTTGTGTCCGAATGACTTTTCGAACGGTGACTGACAGGGTAATGCTAGGTATCCCAAAAATTTGAGCAACAGGTGAAGATAGCCGTTTCACACTGCTACTATGTAGTAGCAATGTGTGGTGTTTGCCACGAACAGATGCTGCCGTCAAGCCAAAAAGACATCCTGCCTATCACACAAATGAATAGTGTGATACATGAATTTCAATGCCAATGTGATGCTAGGTATATAGGCCGTCAGTCACAAAGACTGATGGATAGTATCAAACAACAAGTCCCTTCTGCTGTTCGCAATGGGCAAGGCACAGGCCGTACCCAACCAGCTCGTGCTTGCAAAACTCAAAACAGTGTCCAACATTAGATGTGATTCCACGATTGGACAACATTTGCTAAATAATCCTCAGTGTGCTAAGAATTACGCTGACAACCAATTTAAGATCATCAGTAGGGCTTGCGGTGTGGTGCATTTGCATGTACCGGAAGCTACATATATTAATACACAGGGCCCTGTTCTTTGCAGACAGAAAGAATATGTACAAACATTGCGCCTGTTCCAGCTAAACAAAATAAGTGACAGCCATTCTGGTACATTCTCCATGGCAACACGTCTACCAATCAGAGCTCACTTGCCAACCAATCAGCACTTTTCCCATATAGTATAAATTTGTTGTATTCCCTTACATTGGTATTCTTGCGAATTGTCCTGATGAATGCAAGACGAAAAGCTTCAACATAATGGACTGAATTTTACCAGCCCCTCAACATCAGGGGTTGTGGTGGGCCCGTAAAATACTTGCGGCAGCGGCCCGCCATGAATCCCAACGCAGAGAAGGCCCTGCGGCATTTTACCGGCGGCGGGGAGGCTTCGGTGCAGCCTCCACGACGCTTCGGTGCAGCCTCCACGACGCTTGGCGGCGTGGCCTTCATTTAAAATCACATCTGG
This sequence comes from Heterodontus francisci, assembly GCF_036365525.1. Classification (NCBI taxonomy): domain Eukaryota; kingdom Metazoa; phylum Chordata; class Chondrichthyes; order Heterodontiformes; family Heterodontidae; genus Heterodontus; species Heterodontus francisci. Next base: position 32,534,252 of record NC_090372.1, read on the forward strand.
GTGCCGGCACCTTTAAAAAATGTTAACGAACCTGAAGGGCTTGAAGCCCTTTAAAAATGGCACTGATGCCTGCACGGTGGCACCAGACGCCATTATCGGGGACGCAGCAGCCGCCCCCTCTCCAGCATCAGGGGCGGCTGCTCCGCCGCCTCTATTTAAATGAGCCCCCATGCGAAATATCGTGGGGGCTCAGCGGTGGCGCATCCGTGTCGGAAGGCAGAGTTCAAAGCGCGCCACCGTGACGTGCGGTGTGCTAATAAAATTCAGCCCAATGTCTCTATTTTCAGCAATACTCAAGTTCTGTACTATTTATAGAGAGATTTGCATAATTGGAAGGTGAACAGGCCAAATATGTCTAGGTAATAGTGCACTGTGACCCCACCCAAATAATGTTGGTGACAGAATATGTAATGCAGAAATCTTGTGACTGGTAACCAACTGGCATTATAATGAGCTTCAATTCAAAGAATAATTTAAACCTAAATGAAAAAAAATCTCCATTAGTATGTACCTGCAGAGTGTAAGTTGTCTTACTTAATTAAATATACAAATCATGTAATTAACCCCAAATCAAATATTGCTTTTAATTATAACCAATTCAGATTGGATGCTTTTAACTTAGTTTTATTTTTAGAAAGAGAAATGTGCATCCCAAGACATGCTACTGAACTGCAAGTAAACTTCTATGACCAATGTAATTCTGAGAGCTGAATTTGTGATTAAATACACTAGAGATTCAATAGGTAGAAAAAGCATGTGTATGACAAACCTTTTCACAGAATATCAGAGCATTTGAAACAAAGGAGATATGCAATCTGCTAAAACTGCACATGGTCAGACAGACAGACGATTAATCGGACTAAAGAAGTACTCCAGTTTGCTAACCTTATCTAGATGGAATTTTGTGTTTCCTACAGAACAGAGTGAGAACTTGTGGGATCCAACCATGGTGAAATTACTAGTGCGCACTGCATTGGGACCTCCAGGACTGGCCAAAGCTACAAATGAAAACAGAACATTGAGAAACATGGACAAAAATTTCCAGTCATCATTCGAAAATTACTAGTGAAAGACAGCAGGAGGGGGTGGGGGGAGGGGCAATCATGCACAATGAAATGGGGAGAAGTCATCCTGATTCTATATGAATTGAAACAAAAAAATGACTAAAAGCTGCCCCAACAGCAACTGAAAATTGTCCACAGCCAATGTTGTGTTGGGTGTTTTTCAGGCGTCCTTGGGCATGGAACACAGCCTTGTGAATCTGGTAAATTTTCTGCCAGGGAAAACAGACGCATTATGACCAATTTCAATGCTAATCATAAATGCATCCTTGCTGAGGTTAAAACAGCATGTCCAGTGGCATTCCAAGTTTCTGACAACAAAATAGCTCTAAGTACACTAGCCTCACTACCAATACAAGCTTATCGAGACTTCCATTGGCAAGGTGTAGGCAACACAATGCAAATGCGCATTCATCCTCAGTTTTGGATGTGTGAGCAAAACCAAAACAAAGGTTAATTTCCACAGGAATCAGTAAACCCATTATAAACTTCACACCAAATCTTTGATAATGTACGTATGAACCTAGTGTCAAATTCTGATGCAACAGCCTACAAGTAAATATAAATCTCTGTTCTTTTTAAAATAAGCCCATCCAAGAGTTCAGATTTTAAAAAATACCATTAAAGAATGAAGGGACCCAACTGTTCCAATTCAAAGCTATTTCAGGCTTCCGTTGCGTTTACAGCAGATATCCTTAGACATCTAGCAATTAGTGTCAATGGGGGTACTTTAGCAGAAGAGACTACTATAAGTCACAGCAGCTAATACGGAAATAGCATTCTACTTACCTGGTGTATGCAAGTTGCTTTTCTGCTTGAAATGAAGAGATCAAGAATTAACATTAAATTTTATTCATAAAATCTACATACAGAAAACTTAAATACTAAATCTAAACAAATTCAGTGCAATCATGTAAACTTTCTAATCCTTTAATGAAATCAAAATACAACTGTGCAAAACTTCTATTTAAAAAAAGTAATTTCTGCTTTCCTCTTTATTTCATTCCCAAACAAGGGACTAGCCAAGTACTCTATTCAGACCTCTTTGCTGCTCCTGAACAGTTAGGAGGTAGAGTAGGACTTTTCACTATTGCACACTGACATTCTGCAACATCAACGTCACCAAAGACTTGGATCACACAGGCAGACACACAATCCAAGTCATTCTGGAGCTCCTACCCTACACTCTCTAAGCAATAGGATCTTATATGGTTTTGTACACTCTCCCTTTGGGTGACAAAAGCAACTGGAAATTTTATTCAAGGCAAGGGATGCCTCAGATGGGCAAATTACCAAAAGATCAGAGTCAGAGAAACCAACATATCAGAATGGAATAAGAGCCATGTCAAAACAAAGTACAGCATAGCTGTCTGGAAAGATGCTCATCACAAGGTAACTGTGGATGCTAGTTCAGAATACAAACCTCAATGATACTCTTCCTGTACTTTTCACAACTGTAGATGGGAATTTGGGAAGGATTTTATAGGTCTGTCACATTTCAGTTAGACTTTTCTAGGGGCAGGTTTTCTTCAATGATTTTCTTATGAAAATGTCTACAAAGCCTAAGCTTCTCCCCACAATTAGATGCGGTGCTTTATCTTGGTTCAACATTAGCATTTTTCCTGTAATAAAGCAGCATGCCCATTAATGTCCCTATGCTATAGGAGAAGTTCAACCATACATTGAATTTAAGTCCATAATTAATAATCTACTCAACATTGTTGCATTGAAGGATAAAGCATCAAGGTCTAATTGTGGGGGTAAGCCATCATCTATCTGACTGTTCCTGTGGTCCACGTGCATGCTAAAGATTCCATGTCTTTATTTAGAAAAAGTATTCTCCCAGTGTCTTAGCGAGTGCTGAGGAAGTGCTGTACTGTCCGAAGTGCCGTCCTTCGAATGAAACGTCATCACATTGTTGTTTGCGACAGCTTGCTGTATGCAAATTGGCTGCCGTGTTTCCTATATTAAACAGTGACTGCACTACATAAGTACTTCATTGGCTGTAAAGTACTTTGGGATGTCCTGAGGTCATGAAAGGCACTATATAAATGCAAGTTTTTAAAAATTCTTCCTTCAAACAATTCCACCAACATAACCTCAAAATTGATTGGTCATTTATATCATTGCCTTTTACAGAACACTGCTGGTCAGAATGGCTGCCATATTTGCCCATATAACATATGAAGAGATAAGAAGAGGTCAAAAAATTAAGAGGGCAAAGAGCAACTATGAAATTAAACTATCAAGGAGCATAAAATAGTACAATATTTTACAAGCACATAAATAACAAAAGGAAAGTCAGGATGAGAATAGGGCCACTTAATAATGGACAGATTAATATTACAGGCAACAAAGAGAACTGGCAGAAATATTTAAAAATTACTTTGCTTCAGTATTTACCAGGGCAACAGGAGAAGTGGACAGGACATCGAATAATGAGATTAGAAATGAGATAACTGCATTTAAAATAAAAACTTGGAGGGTAAAACCCCTGGTCCAGACAAGATTATATTAAGCATTTTAAAAGAATCTAGGGACGAGATAGCAGAGCCATTCCTACACATTTCAAATAATTCATTCAAAAAAGGTGTAGTGACAGAAGACTGACGATAGCTAACGTTATACCTAAATTTAAGAATGGAGATAAAACATGTCAAAGCTTAACATCGATGGTAGGAAAAATAATGGAATTCCTACTAAAGGAGAGAATAGAACATCTAGAAACCAAAAGTATAATTGAGAAATAGAATTTTCTATGGATTTTGAACAGATGAAAGACAGAACAGACCAGGCTAAGGCAGTAGATGTAATTTATCTAGATTTTCAAAAGGCCTTTGATAAGGTACCACATAATAGACACATAAATAGGAATGTAGACTCAGGGTACAAGTGCTTACCAGCTGGTTTCAAGACAGAAAGCAGAGATAAAAGGTAGTAATTCAGAGTGGCAGAAGATGGGAAGTGGTATTTTACAAGGATCAGTGTTGGAACCACTATATTAACAACTTAGACTTTGGAATCAAAAACACAATTTCTAAATTTGCGGATGACACCAAACTGAGGGAGGGGGAAGATAGTCAATACTGGGGAGGACTACAACAAATTACAAGATGATATTAACAAACTTGTAGAATGGGCATATAATTGGCAAATGAGATTCAACATAGATAAATGTGAGGTATTGCATTTTGGCAAGAAAAATGAGGTTGTATATTACTTAGAAAAGAAGAATCTAAATAGGGTAGAGGAGATAAGTGATACACAAATCACTAAAAGTAGCAACACAGGTTAACAAGGCGATAAAAGAGCAAACCAAGGGTTTATTTCTAGAAGGATAGAATTGAAAAGTGAAGTTATGCTAAACTTGTATTGCAATTTGGGGAGACCAAACCTGAAGTACTTCCTATACTGACCACCATATTATCATAACAATATAGAGACACTGGAGAGGGTGAAGGATGATACCAGAAATGTGACATTATATCTATCAGGAGAGGATGAGCAAGCTGAACCGCTTTCCTCTTGGAGAGAAGATGGAGGGGGTGGGCTAATAAAGGTCTTGAAAATTATGAGAGGTTTTGACAGAGTAGACACAGAGAATGGGCTGAATATTGCCAGAAGGGTCGCGATCCTGACCTTCATGGAGGTGACCAATTAAGAAGCTGCCTCCAAGAGCCTGTCCAATTAGGGACAGTGGCCACGTTCAAGCATTGGAAGGTCTGTTCAATGCAGCCCATGGATAGGGATGCGGCCTCCCTCGCAGTGTGGGCAGCAGCACCATAGAGGTGTGTTCAATAGAAGGGGAGCAACTTGTCATTGTAGCAAGTACAACATGAGCAGAGACATCAGTCTCCTTGAAGTGGCTGCAATGGCATGCCTTCTGCTTAGGGAGACCTGAGCATTGTGATTTACTGCCAGCGAATCAATAAAAGCCCTCAAATGTCTTGGATTTTGGACCTTCCACTGTGAAGCCACCTCCACCGTGAACCCATATGCCGTTGGAAAAATTTCAATCCATTTGCTGTAATAGGGACTGACTGCCCTATTAAGTACCCTAATGGACTACCTGCCATCGGGAGCCCACGTCCGGGAAAAGCGCACTGAGGCGGGTAGATATCTGGAGCTGGCCTGTCGTGATTCTGTTGAAAATTTCCACACACCCACCTCCGCTGGGCTGGGAAAATTCAGCTCCATGTTTCTATTTGTAGGCAAGAGCAAAACCAGAGGCTAAAATAGTCACTGAGATATCCAAGATTATGATGGAGCTGTATAAAACGTTAGTTAGGCCACAGCTGGAGTACTGTGTACAGTTCTGGGCACCACACTATAGGAAGGATGTGATTGCACTGGAGAGGGTGCAGAGGAGATTCACCAGGATGTTGCCTGGGCTGGAGCATTTCAGCTATGAAGAGAGACTGAAAAGGCTAGGTTGTTTTCCTTAGAGCAGAGAAGGCTGAGGGGGGATATGATTGAGGTATACAAAATTATGAGGGGCATTGATAGGTTAGATAGGAAGAAACTTTTTCCCTTAACGGAGGGTCAATAACCAGGGGGCAGAGATTTAAGGTAAGGGGCAGGAGGTTTAGAGGGGATTTGAAGAAAAATTTTCCACCCAGAGGGTGGTTGGAATCTGGAGCGCACTGCCTGAAGAGGTGGTAGAGGCAGGAACCCTCACAACATTTAAGTAGTATTTAGATGAGCACTTGAACCGCCATAGCATACAAGGCTACAGGCCAAGTGCTGGAAAATGGGATTAGAATAGTTAGGTGCTTGATGGCCAGCACAGACACGATGGGCCGAAGGTCCTGTTCCTGTGTTGTATAACTCTGACTCAATAGGGACTTGATTTCACCCAGAGAGTGGTGAGAACATGGAACTTGTTACTACAGGTTGTTTGAAGAAAATAATATCGAAGCATTTAAGGGGAGACAAGATAAGCATATGTGAGGGAGAAGGGAATACAGGGTCGAGCTCGATGAAGGATGGGAGGAAGCTCGAGTGGAGCAAAAATGCCAACATGGACTGGTTAGGCAAAATGGCCTGTTTCTCTACTGTATATCCTATGTAGTTGCTAAATTACAAGTAATTAATTGCTTGAAATGCTGGCAGATATAATTGATCCACTCAGATACTATATAAACCTGCATTCCATCATTGTAGCATTGTTATAGTACTGAGATAAAGATATTCAGTACCTTACATTTCAAAGACACAAATTCAGCAATAAAATTTCACTACTTCCTTATTCAAAAGAGATCATGGTTTCATTGGATGCATAAAACAAAACGAACACTAATACTAATTAATGCAGTACTTTATGTCAGTCTCAATTCCGGGTTGGGAACTTGGAAAGGGCATGGCAGGACATCGGACACAATCATGCCAGAAGCAACCAATTAAGAAGTCACCTCCGAGAGCCCCACCATCACTATTCCTGGGTATGCCCTGTCCCACTGGCAGGACAGACCCACCAGAGGTGGTGGCACAGTGGTATACAGTCAGAAGGGAGTTGCTTTGGGAATCCTCAACATTGACTCCGGACCCCATGAAGTCTCATGACATCAGGTCAAACATGGACAAGGAAATCTGATTACCACCTACTGCCCTCCTCAGCTGAGGAATCAGTGCTTCTCCATATTGAACACCAATTGGAAGAAGCACTGAGGGTAGCAAGGGCACAGAATGTACTCTGGGTGGGGGACCTCAAAGTCTGTTACCAAGAGTGCCTCGGTAGCACCACTACTGTCCGAGCCCTAAGGGGCGTAGCTGCTAGACTGGGTCTGCAGCAGGTTGTGAGGGAACCAAGAGGGAAAAACGTACTTGACCTTGTCCTCACCAATCTACCTGTCACAGAAACATCTGCTCATGACAGTATTGGCAGGAGTGACCACCGCATAGCCCTTCTGGAGATGAAGTTCCGCCTCCACATTGGAGATACCCACCATCATGTTGTGCAGCACTGTGCTAAATGAGATAGATTTTGAACAGATCTAGCAACTCAAATGTGGGCATTGTTGAGGCGCTGTGAGCCATCAGTAGCAGCAGAATTGTATTCAACCACTATCTGAAACCGCACAGCCCAGCATATCCCCCAGTCGACCATTACCAACAAGCGGAGGGAGGGAGGGAGGGATGGATGGATGGATACAGAGAAAGAGAGCAATAAATTGGTCTCCTCATTTAAAGATTCTTCAAAAAATTTACTTTTGTTGTTTTGATTAATAGTAAGATAACTTTTTAATGCCTTTATCTTTCCAAAATTGCATCACCAGCCACCTATGCAAGACAAAAAATGTAATGCGGCTCCCTCACACAAAACGTTTGGACAACCCTGATCTACAAGATGCACTGCAGCCACTCACCAAGGTTCCTTTGACAGCAGCTTCCAGGCTCGCAACGTCTACCAACTAGAAGGACAAGGGCAAAATCCTGGAACTCTCTTTCTAACAGTACTGTGGATGTACCTACACCACATGGACTGCAGTGGGTCAAGGCAGCGGCTCACCACCACCTTCACAAGGGCAATTAGGGATGAGCAATAAATGCTGGCCTCGCCACTGACAACCACATCCCGAGAAAGGAGGAGGCGGTGGCATAGTGGTATTATCACTGGACTAGTAACCCAGAGACTCAGGGTATTTCTCTGGGGACATGGGTTCAAATCCCACCACAGCAGAAGGTGGAATTTGAATTTAATTAATAAATCTGGAATTATGGCCATGAAACCATTGTCGATTGTTGTAAAAACCCATCTAGTTCACTAATGTCCTTTAGGGAAGGAAATCTGCTGTCCTTACCTGGTCTGGCCGACATGTGACTCCAGACCCACGGCAATGTGGTTAACTCTTATATGCCCTCTGAAATGGCCTAGCAAGCCACTCAGTTGTATCTAACCGCTACGAAGTCAATAAAAAGGAATGAAACCGGACGGACTACCCGGCATCGACCTAGGCACCGGAAACGACAACAGCAAACCCAGCCCTGCCGACCGTGCAAAGTCCTCCTTACTAACATCTGGGGGCTTGTGCAAAAGTTGGGAGAGCTGTCCCACAGACTAGTCGAGCAACAGCCTGACAGTCATACTCAGGGAATCATATCTTACAGTCAATGTCCCAGACACTGCCATCACCATTCCCGGGTATGTCCTGTCCCACCAGCAGGACAGACCCACTAGAGGTGGTGGCACAGTGGTATACAGTAGGGAGGGAGTTGCCCTGGGAGTCCTCAACATCGACTCCAGACCTCATGAAGTCTCATGGCATCAGGTCAAACATGGGCAAGGTAACCTCCTACTGATTACCACCTACCGCCCTCCCTCAGCTGATGACTCAGTACTCCTCCATGTTCAACACCACTTGGAGGAAGCACTGAGGGTGGCAAGGCACAAAATGTACTCTGGGTGGGGGACTTCAATGTCCATCACCAAGAATGGCTCGGTAGCACCACTACTGACCGAGCTGGCCGAGTCCTAAAGGATATAGCTGCGAGACTGGGTCTGCGGCAGGTGGTGGGGGAACCAACATGAGGGAAAAACATACTTGACCTCGTCCTCACCAATCTGCCTGCCGCAGATGCTTCTGTCCATGACAATATTGGCAAGCGTGACCACCGCACAGTACTTGTGGAGACGAAGTCCCGCCTTCACATTGAGGATACCGTCCATCGTGTTGTGTGGCACTATCACTGTGCTAAATGGGATATATTTCGAACAGATCTAGCAATGCAAAACTGGGCATGCATGAGGCACTGTGGGCCATCAGCAGCAGCAGAATTGTACTCATCCACAATCTGTAACCTCATGGCCCGGCATAACCCCACTCTACCATTACCATCAAGCCAGGAGACCAACCCTGATTCAATGAACAGTGCAGGAGGGCATGCCAGGAGCAGCACCAGGCATACCTCAAAATGAGGTGTCAACCTGGTGAAGCTACAACCCAGGACTATTTCCATGCCAAACTGCGTAAGCAGCATGCGATAGACAGAGCTAAGCGATCCCATAACCAACGGATCAGCTCTGCAGTCCTGCCACATCCAGCCGTGAATGGTGGTGGACAATTAAACAACTAACTGGAGGAGGTGGCTCCACAAATATCCCCATCCTCAATGATGGGGGAGCCCAGCACATCAGTGCGAAAGATAAGGCTGAAGCATTTGCAACAATCTTCAGCCAGGAGTGCTGAGTTGATGATCCATCTCGGCCTCCTCCTGAAGTCCCCATCATCACAGATGCCAGACTTCAGCCAATTCGATTCACTCCACGTGATATCAAGAAACGAATGAAGGCCCTGGATACTGCAAAGGCTATGGGCCCTGACAATATTCCAGCAATTGTACTGAAGACCTGCCACGGACTCCAGAACTTGCCACGCCCCTAGCCAAGCTGTTGCAGTACAGCTACAACACTGGCATCTATCCTGCAATGTGGAAAATTGCCCAGGTATGTCCTGTATACAAAAAGCAGGACAAATCCATCCCGGCCAATTGCCGCCCCATCAGCCTACTCTCAATCATCAGTAAAGTGATGGAAGGTGTCATCAACAGTGCCATCAAGCAGCACCTGCTTAGCAATAACCTGCTCAGTGACGCTCAGTTTGCGTTCCGCCAGGGCCACTCTGCGCCTGACCTCATTACAGCCTTGGTTCAAACATGGACAAAAGAGCTGAACTCCAGAGGTGAGGTGAGAGTGACTGCCCTTGACATCAAGGCAGCATTTGACCGAGTATGAAATCAAGGAGCCCTAGCAAAACTGAGGTCAATGGGAATCGGGGGGAAAACCCTCCGCTGGCTGGAGTCATACCTAGCACAAAGGAAGACGGTTGTGGTTGTTGGAGGTCAATCATCTGAGCTCCAGGACATCATTGCAGGAGTTCCTCAGGGTAGTGTCCTGGGCCCAACCATCTTCAGCTGCTTCATCAATGACCTTCCTTCAATCATAAGGTCAGAAGTGGGGATGTTCGCTGATGATTGCACAATGTTCAGCACCATTCGTGACTCCTCAGATAATGAAGCAGTCAGTGTAGAAATGCAGCAAGATCTCGACAATATCCAGGCTTGGGCTGATAAGTGGCAAGTAACATTCGCGCCACACAATTGCCAGGCAATGACCATCTCCAACAAGAGAGAATCTAACCATCTCCCCATGGCATTCAATGGCATTACCATCGCTGAATCCCCCACTAACATCATCCGAGGGGCTACCATTGACCAGAAACTGAACTGGAGCAGCCATATAAATACCGGCAGGTCAGAGGCTAGGAATCCTGAGGCGAGTAACTCACCTCCTGACTCCCCAAAGCCTATCCACCATCTACAGGGCACAAGTCAGAAGTGTGATGGAATACTCTCCACTTGCCTGGATGGGTGCAGCTCCAACAACACTCAAGAAGCTCGACTCCATCCAGGACAAAGCAGCCCGCTTGATTGGCACACCATCTACAAACATTCACTCCCTCCACTAGCGACGCACAGTGGCAGCAGTGTGTACCATCTACAAGATGCACTGCAGCAACGCACTAAGGCTCCTTAGACAGCACCTTCCAAACCCACGACCTCTACCAACTAGAAGGACAAGGGCAGCAGATGCATGGGAACACCACCACCTGCAAGTTCCCCTCCAAGTCACACACCATCCTGACTTAGAACTATATCGCCGTTCCTTCACTGTCGCTGGGTCAAAATCCTGGAATTCCCTTCCTAACAGCACTGTGGGTATACCTATCTCAAATGGACTGCAGCATTTCAAGAAGGCAGCTCGCCACCACCTTCTCAAGGGCAATTAGGGATGGGCAATAAATGCTGGCCTGGCCAGTGACGCCCACATCCCATGAATGAATAAAAAAAATTTAACTTACTGTGATTGACGTCAACAGCCTCTTTGGAGTAATAGCCTAAGAAAGAATGAACCCTTTTATTATTGAAACAGTCAATCATGTAGTGTTAAAATTACCCTCCTGATACCTGCATGCAACCAGAATATCACCCAGTGTGTGTAACAATACATACATTTCTGTTGTTAGTTCAAAAAGTTTGTTAGTGTTATTTTCCATCTTTCAGAAGGGCAGGAGGAAGTAATGGACCTTCTTCCAGTGAGCAATATCCTGCAGTTAGAAGTTAAACGATAAACTTGGGTGCACTAACCCATACAGAAGTGCAGGTTTCCCCATTCATGGGAGACTAAATCTGTTTATGGAACTGCCTTCTGGTCATGCATATGGGACAAAGATGTTGGGGGAAATGTCTGAACTATAACAACAAGATGTATTATATCAGGTTATAGTGGCAGTGCTTCATTCAGCTTTTCATTATAAACTTAAGATTTTTTTCCACAATGTAACTTTTATTGTAGCAAAATTTTCAGCAGTGCCAGATGCAATTCCCAATTCCCTTTGTTCTCAATATATGACCCTAGAGCCAAAGAGACAACCACCCAACCACCATCAAGCTGAGTGGCCAAAGTCCTCTTTCCTTCTGTTCCAACAGCATTTATTTAATCTCAACTAGGGCTGCTGAGCAGTGAACAAAATGATTGCGATTAAGCGGCACAGCGGTTAGCACCGCAGCCTCACAGCTCCAGGGACCCGGGTTCGATTCTGGGTACTGCCTGTGCGGAGTTTGCAAGTTCTCCCTGTGTCTGCGTGGGTTTCCTCCGGGTGCTCCGGTTTCCTCCCACATGCCAAAGACTTGCAGGTTGATAGGCCATTATAAATTGCCCCTAGTATAGGTAGGTGGTAGGGAAATATATAGGGACAGGTGGGGATGTGGTAGGAATATGGGATTAGTGTAGGATTAGTATAAATGGGTGGTTGATGGTCGGCACAGACTTGGTGGGCCAAAGGGCCTGTTTCAGTGCTGTATCTCTAAACTAAACTAAACTAAAAATGTTTAATCTGGTTAATCTTGGTTTTAAAAATAAAATAATGCTGGCCTAGCCAGCGACTCCCACATCTCACGAACGAATAAAAAAAGTGTAGGAAACACTCAGTAGGTATGGCAGCACAGTGGAGAGAGAAAACAGAGTTAACGCTTTAGGTCAATGACCTTTCAACAGAACTGGAAAAAGTTAAAAATGTTACAGGTTTTAAGCAAGTGCAGAGGCAAGGAAATGTTGGCAGTGGAGGGCACCCAACAAAAAGCGTAAAGGTCTGTGATATGGTTCAAAATCGGAGACATTTATTAACATAAGGGACGATGGCAAGTAAAGAAACATAAGATGGGCCTACAAGAGGTGCAAATGGGAAAGCAGCATCATCAACAGCTGTCATCCAAAAGCATGAAACACAAAGAGAGAGGAAGAAAATTGGGGGCAAAAGATATGATCTGAAATCGTTGAACTCAAGGTCGAGTTCAGAAGGCTGTAAAAGTGCCTAAGCGAAAGATGAGGTGCTGTTCCTTGAGCTTCATTGGAACAGTGTAGGAGGTTGACGACAGATGTCAGAGTGGGCGCGGAGCGGAGAATTAAAACAATAGGCGACCTAAAGCTCAGGATCATGCTTGCTGACTGAACAAAAGAGTTGCAATCCGCCTTTGGCCTTCCCTGTGTAGAGGAGACTGCATTGTGTTATTGTCCTGCCACCAAACAACCCCGGCCTCAGTACTTGCTTAAAACCTGTTACATTTCTGAATTCTTCCAGTTCTGATGAAAGGTCTTTGACTTTAAATGTTAACTCTTTGTTTCTCTCTCTGCAGAGGCTGTAGACTTGCTGATTGCCAGTATTTCTGTTGTTATTTCAGATTTCCAGCATCCATGGTATTTTGCTTTGTAATTTTGATTTTAATCGTATATTTAATTGATAGTGTTGTCGCCGACATACGTAGGGGCCAGCGTTACTATTAGTTTCTGGTTGCCATTTTGGTTACATTCCTATCTGTGTCAGCTTTATCTTTACTGTTACCATGAGAAGATCTGTCCGCATGCAGCAAGATATGAACAACAGTCAGGCTTGGGCCAATAAATGGAAAGTAATGTCTGGGTCACACAAGTGCCAGCCAATGGCCATCTCCAACAACAGAATTTAACTGTCTTCCCTGGACGTTCAACAGCATTCCTGTTGTTGAATCCACCCCCCATCAACTTCCTCGGGGTCACCATTGGCCCAGTTAAGTTTCTGGTCAGCCATGTAAATACTGTGGCTGCAAGAGCTGGTCAGAGGCTGGGAACTCTGTGGCAAGTAACTCACCTCCTGACTCCCCAAAGCCTGTCCACCATCAACAAGTCAGGAACGTAATGAATATTCTCCACTTGCCTAGATGAATGCAGCTCTAACAACACTCAAGAAGCGCGACACCATCCAAGACAAAGCAGCCAGCTTGATCAGCAGCCCATCTACCACCTTCCACATTCATTCCCTCTCCATCAATGGTGCACTGTGGCTGCAGTGTGTACCATCTTCAGCATGCACTACGGAAACTCGCCAAGCCTCCTTTGACATCACCTTCCAAACCCACAACCTCTACCACCTAGAAGGATAAAGCTCACCACCCAGGACAAAGCAGCCTGCTTGATTGGCAGCTCATCCACAAACATTCACTCACTCCACCACCGACGCAGTGAGTCCCATCTACATGATGCACTGCAGCAACGCACCAAGGCTTCTTAGAGAGCATCTTCCAAACCCGCTACAAGGGCAGGAATTACATGGGAACACCTCCACCTGCAATTTACCCTGCAAGTCACACACCATCCTGACTTGAAACTATATCACCATTCCTTCACTGTCGCTGGGTCAAAATCCTGGAACTCCCTTCCTAATAGCACTGTGGGTGTACCTACCCGTTATGGACTGCAGCTGTTCAAGAAGGCAGCTCACCACCACCTCAAGGGCAATTAGGGATGGGCAATAAATGCTGGCATAGCCAGCGACGTCCACATTCCATGAACGAATAATAAAAAGGAGACACACGGGAACACCTCCCCATGCAAGCCACACACCATCCTGACCGGAACATCATTGTCCCTTCATTGTCACTGGATCAAAACTTGGAACTCCCTCCCTAACACCACTGTGGATGTACCACTAACTTCTCAAAGGAAATGAAGGATGGGCGACAAATCCTGGCCTTATCAGTGATGCTCACCTCCCACGAGTGAATAAAACAAAATGACAAAGGTTGATAAGTAGGATTAATTAGTACAAGGAGCATTGGTGTCAGAATTCATGTCAGAATTAACAGAACATTAGAGATGGTCAGAGGTACACAAATATCTCATTTTTCATGTCACGTGTCTCTAATAAATGCAACCACCACCACCCCCCCTGACCCCCGCACCCTCCCAACACTGCCAATTATAGAATGTTAAGCATCAGAATGTTTGCCCACACTGATATTTGAAGCTATTCCCATGACTTCTTAGCCTCCTGCAAAAGGCAGCAAGGGAATGTTATGACTCAGCACTATCCTAGTTTCTACACAGAAAGTGAAAGCAGCCTTACTACAACACAGATTTGTCTAGTGCCTTTAATGCAGGAAACATCCCAAGGTGCCAAAAATGACACCAAGCCAAACAATGGGGTAATCAGAAGGGTGACCAAATGTGTGATCATGTTGTGGAATTTAAGGCAAATCTTAAAAGAGAGGGAGATAGAAAGGAAAAGAACAAGATGATGCACAAAAGACCAGTGTCAGAAGAATGGAGAGTTCAAGAGTGGTGTTGATCACAGGACTGGAGAATGTGAAAGATGGGGAAGGGGAACACAACCAAGGATTAAAAGAAGAGGATGAGAATTCTAAATGAGAAATTGGAGACCCGGAGCCAATACAGATCAGAAAGCACAAGGGCAGTGGGTGAGCAGACCCGGGGCAATGGGTGAGTGGAACTAGGTACAGAATAGGATATGGGCAGCAAGGTTTGGCTGAGCTGAAGTTTATGCAGGGCAGAGGATGGTAGGCTGGCAAGGAAAGTATTAGAATGTCTGGAGGGAACATAAGCATGGAAGAAGGCTTCAGCATCAAATGGGCTGAGATAAGGATAGTGAAAGGTGATATTATGGAGGTGGAAGTAGGCTATTTTGAGAGAGAATATGATGTCAGAAACTCAGCTTGGGGTCAAATAGGACACCAAAGTTGGGGTTTAGTTGAGCCAGTGACAATGACTGGGTAGAGGATGAAATTAATGGCAAGGGTACAGAGTTTGTGGCAGAGGCCGAAGGTGATAGCTTTGGTCTCCCCATTGTTTAACTGGAGAAAATTATGGCTCATTCAAGACTAAAATTCAAACAAGCAGTCTGATAACTGAAGTACAGGACAGGTCAAAAGAGTTTGTGGCAAGGTGAAGCCTTGTACATGTGTACATGTAGAAGTTGATTCCATGTCTGTAGATCAAATCATCAAGAGGCAGCAATTACATGAGCAAGAGGGGGCCAAGGATAGATCCTTATGGCTTTCTATGTAACACAATATTTGGTTCTGATTGAGAGAAAATAATTTTGTGTGGGGCTGGGGGTGGGGGAGGGGAGGGGTAGTTAACAGACAGTGGAAGGTCATTTTATTAGAACGCACTGCCAGCTGCTGTGGCTTCCCACCTACAGTGCTGCATTGTAAGATTACAGCCACAGACTTCTCCTCCAACTGGCAACTGCCTACAGTGATTGGGTTAAAATGAGTGCACAGTGTTTAAACCTAGCTAGAAAATGTTGGTAATCAACTAGTATAATGAAACTTTTGGACAATTCTAAACTGTCTTGCTTGAGGGTCACTCAGCTGCTCAAAGCCCAGTCCTCAACTAACACCCTCACTTGCTCATATCGCAAACAAAAGCAAACACCTTGGCTGATTTTTCTTCCCCGTCCCCCATAAGCATCCCAGGGATACAGCCAGTCTGCAATGTTTCACAACCAGAGATCACGGATTGATCCCAAAACATTAAGATCAAAGATGTAAGTAAAATAACTGCGCTACCTAGACTCGGGAGAGGAAGGAGCAAGGGAAATAAGGAGGCTTTGGCCAGTCAGTTTGATACTAATCATGGTTTTTGACTTCTTTTAGCTTGCTCCTCACCTCCCATAATCATAAATAGGGGAATTTAAAAATCAGACGAGGAGGCAATGTTCACTTTATAATAAATTAAACATTTACAGCTCTTGTGCAGAATCCATCAACAATGCGCTATGTGAATCGCAACCATTCATTTACTCCACATGAAATATATGTCTGGAAAAAATCCAAAACATTTCCAATTGTAGACTAGTCAGAAATTAAGGGACATCAGCATTGGGGTTTTATTAGAAGACGAATATTGTTATATTGAAAATGTAAATCATACCAAAGAACAAATCAGTTCTCGAAAGTAATGAAATACTCCCAGATGAAGTGCAGACATTTTGCACAGAAACTACAAAAAGAAAATATATTTAGCCATCTTTTTGTTCTTAGAAAACTTTAAAAATGTAGAGCAACTAGCAAAGCTTCGGACCCCACAATTCGGTTTCAAGAACAATTCAACTGTTGAAAGGAAGAAACTCCACAAAACTAAAAAATTATGACTTCACATTATATAGCAAACCATAAAAGCGTAGAGATCTAATTATACTGCTGGAACATATATAAATACATATTAAACATAAAATATCTGAGTAAAATCTCTCATTGACAGAGCATTTCATTAGAAAACAGTCAAACCCATAAACCAATATCAGAAAGAAATCAGAACGTTTGCACTTTTTCTTTTTTGTAGAAAAAGCATCTGGTGACAGTCTTGCTGCTTTAACATTTAATTAGTGTTTCAACAACAGCTTCAGTTTTTCCTCACTGCAATATTTTGTGCTGTCATAACATGTGTACACAAACAAAGAGTGTGACAATTGATTTTTTTTTTTAAATGTTGGATTAATTTCTTGCTATGTTGGGAAAAGGAAAGATGACCCTCTAGAATTGCATACCAGACCAAAGTCTTGGCTCTTTCAAGTTACTTTGTTTTTTCATATACTGGCAAGTCTCAATGTAGTGGCTTTTTTCCCCTCAGTTAAATTGCGTGGAGCAACTTTGTCTATAACCCTTCCCCATCAGCCAACTGCAGTGATTTTTATTTATTTATTTAGAGATACAGCACTGAAACAGGCCCTTCGGCCCACCGAGTCTGTGCCGACCAACAACCACCCATTTATACTAACCCTACAGTAATCCCATATTCCCTACCACCTACCTACACTAGGGGCAATTTACAATGGTCAATTTACCTATCACCTGCAAGTCTTTGGCGGTGGGAGGAAACCGGAGCACCCGGCGAAAACCCACGCGGTCACAGGGAGAACTTGCAAACTCTGCACAGGCAGTACCCAGAATTGAACCCGGGTCCCTGGAGCGATGAGGCTGCGGTGCTAACCACTGCGCCACCCCAATATTAAAGATGGATTATAAAATCAAAGAAAAATTTCATGCAGAGCTTGCCCTTTACCTTAGATTTATTAGTTTTTTTCTTCTTATCTGTGATACTGCTGTCCCGACTCTGTGCCTAAAAATAAGAATGACAATATTACAGATAGCAGATGAGATAGCCCATGCCAAAAAAAACAGTATTGTACCTGTGGAATTTTATTGCATACTCACGAGACTATAAACTTCTATTTCAATTTCAAAGTCATTAGAGACATCTTGCCTAAAATAAAAAAAAAGTTTGAGTACATTCTCCAAGAGGCAAAATAGATGTCCAGCTTTTGCAAACAGAGAAACATGCAACTGCTAAAACTATAACACTGCAGCACTCCCTCAGTACTTCATTGAAGCGTTAGCCTAGGTCAGCGGTTCTTATACTTTTCTGTCCGAGGACTACTTAGGCAGAGCAAAAGATCCCGCAGACCACCTAGCGGTCCTACCCCACCCGCTTCGCCTGCCACCGCAAAAACATCAGAATTAATGGGAACAATGGCACTGCTTTTGATGAGACACCAATGAGATGATGTCTGATTCAAAGCTGGAGAGCTTCAATCGCATATTAGGCTCTAGGTTCAGCCACTTCCTCTTTTTGTTTTCAGCTCCACAAGTGTTGAAAATCTGATCTCACAGTTGTATGTTATAATATTAACATGAATCTTGCTAATAAAACTACACTGTTGTTGCGCGCGCTTATGACAACTTGTGCTGCACACATGGGAGCCAGTCTGGTTGTATGACATTACGCGAGTAATGGGATTTGAGGGTTCTGGCTTGTTCTCGCATGGCCTCGGCCATGGCATTGCGCGTCAGTGACTTGCATTTTGGATCAGCCTGTGGACCACCAGTGATCCATAGACCACACTTCAAGAACCACTGGCCTAGGTGATGTGCTCAAGTTCTAGAGCAGAGCTTGCACCCACGACCTTACAACTCAAGATGAGAGTGCATTTGTTTCATTGATTTTCAGTTCCCTAATGTTATGAACTAACAGTTAACACATTCATCGCAACTATTAGAGCATGTGGTTGCAGGATGAGAACAAAGGAGTACTAATCGTTTGACAATTAACCAATTTAAAAAATAATGCAACTACAGAGGTAACACTGTTGCTTTGTTTAAAAAATGTCTAATTTTGGACTGGTCATTTTGTTCAGAGATGCATGCTGTGCTAGGTGCATGTTACCTGAATGTGAATAAGCTGCTAATGCAATATAGTTTGAGTCAGGCTGCAAATATGCAAGTTGAAAGTGGGCTTTTGGATGTATTGCCACATTTGTTACTTACAGTGTAAATTTCGTGGGGAAACTAATAGCATCTCCACTGAGTGCATTCTGGGTAGAGGCCAGTGGCGTGGCCACCATATTTAAAGCTCCTGCTTTAATCAGGATAAAGAAATAATAGCTGGTAGTATCTGTAAGAAACCAATAATGCAATGAGCCATATATGTAATTTAAAAAAAAAAGACTTTCTGGTATTAAAAAAAGTTTTACCATGTTCACCTTTCAAATTAATATTGGCAAGAAAGATTTGGTATTAACAATGCGATTTATTTAAATGGCAAGTAGACCCTACAATTAATTTACAAATAACTGATGATCTTAAAAAGCTAAAGTGCTAAACATAACACAGATCTGTTAAAACATCAACCGCTAATTTTACATTGCATTCCACGGACTGATATTTAAAAAGCATAAAACCGCATGACAGCACGGCATCACTTAATTATGCCTGCACATCCAAAATAATTTAGTCTTTTAATACAGTTCTTTGGCAGCATTGTATTTTGGCCAAAACCAAAGCACCAGGTTTAACATCTTACATTTGCTGCATCGAGTTTTAAGCCATGTAACAAGGAATTTAAAAACAAACTACAAATCTAGTTGCAATTGCAAACTATCACATTTATAGCTGATACTATTAACATCCTCATTAGCTGGTTCAGCTTTAGGGTAGAACTCATCAATTTTCCCGGCTCTGTAGTTTCTGTTCCAAGTTTACTTTAAATACCTTTTTCCACTTTTAAATTAGGCTTACCCATTTTGTGAGCTGTTGAGCAGATGAAGTCAGCCTTCAAAGGAAGGCGGATTTCTGAAAGTGCAATACAGCCCCTCGATGGAGCAAATTCGCCAGCTGCTTTCGCCATGTGATCTCCTCTTTTATTGACTGGCACCCCCTCACTCTTTAGTTTGTTCAGTTCAGTAAGAAGTGACAACCTCTTTTCACCTAAGAACAAAAATAAAACAAAAGAGAGATCCACAAACCAGTTCTTTGTGTATTACTCTTTCAACTGTATGAGCACGTTTTATGCTGCAATGTGTCATGCTCATTTTACTCAATGGTCCAATCTGACTGTCAATTTTGAACTCAATTTGCACCTGAGCTTGATGTAGTGTATCCCAAGGGAATATGTACAATTTGGTTTAGGAAACTGATCATGTAATTTGATTTTACGCATCACCCACTGATTGACTTAAGTTAGGTATAACCCCAGATAATGCAAATTATAAACTATATTATGGAAGAAACAAGTCTAATGGGTATTTTCTTGATCCACTTGTGAATTTATTGCTTTATTACATTGAAAAGCAAGTGTGGTCTACTTCATTTACATCTACGCTTGTCAAATGTACATCCACACACAGTAATTGTTCAATTGAACATTGTTCTATACCAAGCCCTTCAGTGCCATCTGGATAAAGGCACATTTGATCAGAAGCCTCCAAGTACTTAATTTTAGCTTTTAAAAGAATTTGTTATTTGAATGTTCAATATATTCAACCAACAGAAACACTGGCAAATTCAGGCAAATAGGTTTATGTTAGATATCTTGAAAACTCCCAATTATAAAACAGCAGACATGAACAAAGCACACTGTTTGGTGAGAAGTGAGTGTTCACATATTTACTTGTTTAAATGCTCACTGGCTTTTCTGAACACCATTGCATGACTGTTTTGCACTGGAGAAAATTGTGCATTTATAAAAGACGCTGCATCTTAGTGTTTCTTACTGGCAATTAGTAGCAGCCTTTCAGCTTCAGCTTCCTGCTGAGATCCTTTCCCATGATCTTCATCTGTACAGCAGTTTAAAGCCTGACTTGCCTGGTGGATAACACTCTGCTGGATATTTATCTCATTGTTCAGATTCTTGGAATGATAAAGTAAAACCAATTAACATGAGAGAAAGATAGTATTATAAATATCAAATTGGAGGATTTTACTGTTCAAGCTGACAGAGAATCTGCTGTCTCCAAAAAAAAAAAGTGTACCATGCAACCTAAAACCAAGTTCAGTTTGTGTTTTTGACAAATACAAATCAAACTCCATTTCTTTCTTTGTCCCTGAATTTTAATGCTCTTAATTCAAAATGCATAACTGTGAAAGCAAATCAGTTTGATGTAATGTCCAGCCTGCTATAGTCCTCTTGCATTGAAGACATTACCTTCATCTTCTGTTTTATGGTAACTGAACTTGGAGTTACAATATTTTTTTCCTCATGTCTTTGAGAAACATCCTCTTTACGGACAATGACTTGTTTCACTGAAGGGCGTTCAGTATTCTTAATTCTTTGAGACCTGTAGGCATCAATGCTGTGAAAAAGGGGAAAAAATATCAACTTAATTGAAATTACAACGCAAAGCTGATTAAAGTCAAACCCTAATGGTGCTTCTTCTGACTTAGCAACCAACAAGAATTGACAATACTGCTGGCTCAAAATCCAGAGCCATACAAGGCAGATTGCTGAATAAATGAAGACTAATTGACTAGTTACAAACTTCACTATTTTCCTTACACTCCCATCTACTGTTTCCACAAACATTTAGGACAACTTGCTTTGTGTGCACAAGATTATTCCTGTTTCCTGTCTGCCCCACCCTCTCCCCAGAGTTCTGACGGAGTAAGTTCATTGTCTGCAAGGAAATTTTTTTAAAAACAACACTTGCTGGTAAAAGTACTAGATATAAAAGTACTTCCTAAAGCCATTCATCCAATTTTGGTAAAACTGACATTTCATTCACACAGAATTCCTCCCAGCACCTATGAGCAGATTTTAATTGCTAAGGCCTGCTTGGGGAAGAGGGGGGGCGGGGGAGGTGGTGTTGGCAGGTTAGGGTGTGGCAGGAGTTAAAGCCCCGCAAAGTGGCATCGGGTTCAAAACCAGACATGATCCCATTCCACTTGCGGGTTTGCAGGCAAGTGGGAAACTCCCATGGAGCTGTCAACTAAGTAATTCCAATATTTAATTCCTCAATCAACTGAGGACTTAACCCAGCATTCTGGCTTTAATAGCCAGCGGATAGATTTCAGTGTGGAACTCCCCAGAGTCAATCAGGTGAGAGCACAGTGGGAAACTGACAGGATGGGAAGCCTTCAAAACAGTGAACTGAATAGCTGCAGCCCTGGCTAGGGAGGCTGTTGTGCACATCACTTCTGAGAATGTGCTTTCACTGCTTGACAGGTGATTTCCAACTTCTTAGAAGTCAGTTCACCTGTCTTATTTATTTAGAGATACAGCACTGAAACAGGCCCTTTGGCCCACCGAGTCTGTGCTGACCATCAACCACCCATTTATACTAACCCTACATTAACCCCGTATTCCCTACCACATCCCCACCATTCTCCTACCACCTACCTACACTGGGGGCAATTTACAATGGCCAATTTACCTATCAACCTGCAAGTCTTTGGCTGTGGGAGGAAACTGGAGCACCCGGCAGAAACCCACACAGACACAGGGAGAACTTGCAAACTCCGCACAGGCAGTACCCAGAACTGAAACCAGGACGCTGGAGCTGTGAGGCTGCGGTGCTAACCACTGCGCCACCCTTAGACTTCACTCACCTTGATCTGCATCTCCCAGGCCTTCACTGCAACATGGGACAGCTTATGCAGTTCTACCTTGGACTTCTGACGAGGAATAAAAGAAAGAAAACACTAACAGCACCAGGAGCAACACTAGCTGCCTGCTCCTCAGCCATATGCCTCTCCACAGGACAGAGGGAATGGACACAGAAATCCAACTTGAAGGAGGCAAGACACCCAACGCAGGGTCTACAGGTAGCTCTCTTGGCACGGGAGTAGCAATGCCTCAGAAGGCTCAGGCTTTCATGGCAGGTGACATCTGCAGCTTCCTGGAACAAGACCTTCTTCCCAGTGGACTAGGTGGGCACAAGTTGCCTGCAGCTATCACTAGAAGCCACCCACCCCCAACTCATGGTCTCTGTCTTGCCCTGGAGCTCGGTGCTCTCTTCTCAGGCAAGGGCAAAAGGCACAGACAGTTATAAATGTGAGAAATTTTTTGCGTGGAAAGGAGAGGAGGACATCTTGGAGGGTGACTGCAAGACATGGGTGTGAGATGGCACAAAGATGAGGTTGAGTGTTAGTATCGGCTGTTCAGATGGGGATCAGAGGAGATAGCTGGAGAGAGAAATGAGTGGAGCTGTAAGGGGTTTGTGTGAGGAATGTGGTGAAAGAGAATGCTGGGAAAGTCAGAGCATGGAGCTTGGTAGCTAAAAGTATTATGCCACTTATCTTTCCTGCCCTTGAGATCCTGGAGTCTCTTGGGGCACTGTATCCAGGTTTGAGGGACTACACTCCTGCTCCTCACTTCCTCAGCCATTTCCATACACACCTGCTAGGTTTGAGAGGCTGGCCCTCCCGTCCTTGGCAAATATCACCTCACCTCAGTCCTTCAGCTCCCACCGCAGTACCTCCAGTTAAGACGTCGAGACCCTGGGTGCAGCCTTCCCAGGCCTCCTTTCCATTCCTATGGTTGCTAAGTCTCAGGGATCAAAGTACAATTTAGCCATTCTGACCCCTGCCAGGGTTCCTTTAACTAGAAATCCTTCCATTGACAGATTCATTGCATCATCTCGCATCCCCCCCTCTCCAGTCGGGAAACCTGGAAATGTGATGCTAATACCATGGCAGACCTAAAGAGCCACAGCAAAGCCCACTTCAATTACAAATGAGTTCCCACCCTGCTACCAGCCTGCTTGGATAAAATTCCATCCCATGTCTTTTCCCCCACCAGAAGTGGTGAGAAAGGGAGGAAAAGCAAAATAAATCAAAATGAAACTCCAACCAAAACACCAATTGCACTATTATATTATACTCAAAACTGATCTCAGACCAAGGCAGAAGGGAAAATTACAGCAAATAAAAGCTCAAATGAAACACAGTAAAGAAATACTTAAAAAAAAAGCCCTATTGTTCTATTTCATTTGAAAGCATCCTGAAATACAACTATAGCATCTTTGTCATACCTGTATAACAAGCTGTGGTCATCCGTTGAGGCTCCCACACGGTCAGCAGACTCTGCTCTGTTTATGTGTCCTTGCTGGAATGTGCCCTTCATCATTTTGTCTGAAGTAATACTGTCCTTCTGTGTTGCAGAACTCATTGTAGTATTTGAAGAAATAAGCTTCTATATGAAAAAGGTAAAATATAAGCGCCACATTAATTTTCTCAAAAAGCTAGGATTTTTAAATTGCATTGAGCCAAATGGATTCCTTAGTATATACTTTATTCAATAATTACAAATTTGGTACTATTATGAAATTTTACTTCAAGAACAGATTAGCACATCTGCTCAAAATATACATAAGAACTTAAGGAGACACAGTCTAAGAATTAGGGACAGGCCATTTAGGACTAAGATAAGGAGAAATTTCTTCACTCAGAGGGTGGTGAATCTTTGGAATTCTCTGCCCCAGAGGTCTGTGAAGGCTCAGTCACTGAGTATGTTCATGACTGAGATTGATAGATTTCTACATATAAAAAACATCATGGGTTATGGGGATAGTGCAGGAAAATGGTATTGAAGTAGATCAGCCATGATCTCATTGAATGGTGGAGCAGGCTCAAAAGGCTGAATGGCCTGCCCCTGCTCCTATTTCTTATGTTCTTAAGAAACATACAAGCAATGGCACTGTGCTTCCACAATCTAGAAGATCAATAACTGTTAGGACTATGAGGAAGTCCTCTGCTGTTGTATCCTTCAGATTATATACACATTTTGCTTTTGTTAAGAGACTTTCTCAGAAAGTTAAAGTCAATACATTGTGCTACATACACCGGGAAAAGGCCACAGTCTACTGTTCACCTTACAGGACTTACCATTGCTAAAGTGACTGCTTAAAGTTGAATATTCCAACCACTACTAAGTAAATGAGGAAGAGGGGAAGTTTTAAACAGGTTTGCATACAAATTAGATTGTATGCTGAAGAGAGGGAAAACGAGAGTGGGTTTGACAGAGAAAGAGTGAGAATGGGCAGAGGGAAGAGTAGAAAAACAAGTACAAAAGTGGGAGAAGATGATAGGAAAATCAGTAGTAATGTAGGGAAACAGACAGCCAATTTGTGCTCAGCAAGGAGTCACCCACACAATAGGATCAGTGACCAGGTAATCTTTGGTCATGTCAGTTGGTAAATAAAAGCTAGCCAATAAACGAGGAGAACTCCGCTGCTTTTTGAACAGTGCTGTTGAATCTTCTACATATCAAGAGGTCATACAGGGTCTCTGTTTAACTTCTCAAGCATAAGACAGCATCCGACTGTCCAGCACTCCCTCAGTACTGCACTGAAGTGTCAGCCTAGATTATGTATTTAAATCACTAGAGTGGGCTTGAACCTGCAATCTTCTGATTTAAGCAAGTATGCTGCCACTAATCTAACTAAAGTAGCATGTTTTGGGATTATAAAAGATTAGAGAAACTGGAGGTTCTTCCTTTGGAACAAAGGTGATTAACAAGAGATCTAATAAAAGATGCTGAAAATGCTTATAAAGTTTTGATAAAGTTCTTCAGGAAACATGATTTATACTAGTTGGGGAGTTAGCAACTTCAGGGCATGAATTTAAGATAATCCTCCAAAAAATGGAGAGGTTAAGATTTTTTTTATTCTTTAAAATGCAGAGGCCTGTTAGAATTTGGAATGTCCTACCAAAAAAGAGTGGTGGGAGTTTAATACCTTTCAGGAAAGCAGTTGATAAATATTTGGCAAAGAAAAATTCAAAGGATATAGGGAAGGACAGGTGAATGGAAACAATTGTATAGCTGTCAGAGAGCCAGCACTAGCAAGTGCCAAATGACTCCTTTCTGTATTGTACATTTCTAGGATTCTCAAATGATTTGGTTGAAACTGGCCAGGGTAGCAGTGAGAAATGGAAATGTCACACTGGTGCATTCAGAGGTGCTCTTCTGAAGCTGGGATTAAGGTACATTAATGGAGTAAAGCAGACATTTTTTTCCTTGGGGGTGGGGGGGAAGAGGGGTTCAGGGTGAAACTAAGCAGCATTGAGCGCTCTCATGTTAGGTATTGCATGCAGACACTGAATGCCCAAAATGGCAATGTTCCAGTTTCCAGCACTAACAATCCCTACATTGATGAGCATACAAATTCACCAGGAGAGAGAGCGGGCGAGGGGAAAAAGTCCCCACATGCATAAAACACACAGGATTGGACAAAACTAAAATCTCACCTCTGAATTTGTCACAGTAGCAACTGTTTCTGCCAATGGAGTAAATAGTGACATTGAGGACATGTTCAGTTCATCATTTTTCTCCTCCATTTCACTTTCAGTTTCTTTGCTGCATGCCTTTCTCTCATCCAACTCATCATCGCCATATTCCTCCTCTTCCAGGACCCCATCAAATAGTTCATTAATGACCTCAGAGCTGTTAATCTCATCATCATTGTCAACACTCATCTCAATTACACGCACTGTTTCAACTTTATCTGGCAGAAAAATATCAATGCAGATTAAAAGGCAATATTTTAAACATCTCTTGGTTTTCAAACACCAAGAATGCATTACTTACAGAAATATAGATTAATATACATAATAGCCAGATGCAGAGTATAGCTCGATCCATCCTGCTCCATCAAAATGCTTCACCCAGTCTCAGAAGAGCATCATGTCCACACAAGTACATATTTTTCCTCTTCTTATACCAGCCAACATTATGGTTGGAGTGAGGTTGCTAGTTTTTTCATTTTAAATTTGTTTCATGGGATGTGGGCATTGCTGGCAAAGCCAGCATTTGTTGCTCATCCCTAATTACCCTTGAGAAGGTGGTGGTGAGCTGCCTTCTTGAACTGCTCTAGTCAGGTACACCCACAGTGCTGTTGGGGAGGGAGTTCCAGGATTTTGATCCAGTGGCAGTGAAGGAACAGCAATATATTTCCAAGTAAGGATGGTGTGTGGCTTGGAGGGGAACTTGCAGATGGTGTTCCCACGCATCTGCTGCCCTTGTCCTTCTAGGCGAAAGAGGTTTTGGGTTTGGAAGGTGCTATAAAATTGTGGACACCAAATTGTGTGCTGAGAAACTTCTCAAACCTTATAAGCAGCAGACAGAGCAGGCTTTCTAGTTCTATCCATCTGATTAAATTCAAATCTACATCCAAGAATGAAATGATGGCAGGCTAGCCCATCCTACTATCCAGTTCCTAACTCACCCCAACTGTCCTAACACAAATATATGTATTAAGCAGACAATCTGGCTATTTCATCATTATTATTAGGACTAGCATTGTATTCCAGATTTATTAATTAATTGAATTTAAAATCCCCCAGCTGCCATGGTGGGATTCAAACTCATGGCCGGGATTTTATGGACCCTGAGGCGGGGAAGGAGGCAGAGGAGGTGGTTGGGGGACATGGAGTTTTGTGATGGGTGGCGGGGTGGTCGAAGGGCCTGTCACCGAAAACTTCCCGGGGTCCGGGTAAGCCGAAGCTGGTGTTCCCGCCCAGAGGCCGATTGAGGCCCTAAAGTGGCCAATTAAGGGCCTGGTCCTGCTGCTGCTGGGATCTTAACAGCCGCGGACAGGGCCTCCGCCATGTGGGGAGGACACCACCCTCCCTGCAGGCTTGGGGGTGCGGTCTCACTTCCATAGGCAATTTGTGGCTTATGGAGGACCCCACAGGGAACAACTCGACCTTCCGGGAACCCTCTTCCCTGGACTTCACGACCACCCCCCCACCCAGCCTCGCCAAGAACATCCAGACTAGCCCCAGCGATCCCACCTCACCTACCTCTTTGTCCAGGGTTCCAGTGCTGGGCCCAAGTCTGAGGCATCTGCAGTACCTGCATTGGCCAGCGCTCCCTGTGGTGTTTCCACTACTGCAGAGCTGCCGGCCCTCTGATTGGCTGGCAGCTCATGAAAGACTGGTATCCTGCCTCCAAGGGATTGGCATCCCTGCTCGTGAATCTTCAACTGAAAAATGCCAGAATGTTGCTCTGGGGGACCGTAAATATGCAGAGGTGGGGCTCCCCTGGCCTTTTCAGTCCAGCGCCTAGAGCCCCACCTCCAACACAAAATCCAGTCCCATGTCACCACAGGATAATCCAGTAACATTACCACTATGCTACCATTCCGGGAAAGATGGGCATGGATTTGGAACAGGATGGGGAACTCAAGGTTTCCAATCCCAATTTCTACCCTGTGACCACTGAGGAAAAGCATGCATTTAAGAATATCAACCTGGATAAAGCTTGGCTATAAAATAGCTTGCCCACACTCACTAAGTTCATATGTAAAAGAATGGCTACTTGGGGCAAATTAGTGGAGACTGAATGAGTCAACATTTCCAGAAAAAAGCAAGGTTTGTGGATAGGCAAGGACAGAGTCTTCACTGAAGTAATCAGCTATTGAATCATTATATTCGTAAAGTTCCTTCACCATTATGCACATTTAGCACCTTTAATGTTAAAAAAAAAACAACCAATCAATACCATGTTCTGATATTAGTCAGTCAAAAACACAAAAGTAAAATTAAGGCCTATTAAAACACATCCCATCACTCTCTTCATCATAGTATCTACCACATTTTGCATGCATCTGTTTATACCTCTACTACCATGACTTTCAGATTATTCCAAATATTTAAGACTGAATGAAGAAATTGTTCTTAATATCTAGTTAAGTTCAGTCATTTGGTCCTACTTATTCAACTTAATACTGAGTTTATCTTATAAGATTTTTTTTACTTTGATGAGGCTTTCCTTTTTAGGCATTAGTGCTCAAGCTCATCTAATTTTCTTCCAATCTCAAGACTACTGTGGTATTTGTCTGGCAAGCAACAAATTGAGTGGCAAGACCAATATCTACTCAAGTGCGCCAGCTATGGCTTAGTGGTGACACTCTTGCCTGAGACAGAAGGTTATGGTTCAATTCTCACTCAGGGGCTGGAGCATAAAATCTAGTGGCTGAATTTTAGTAGCTCGCTGCTGTTCTCGGCAGTGAGCTTCAAAAGGTGTGTGATGCACATGCGAGACGTGCGCCACGGAGGGCTCATTAACATAGAAGGGGCGGAAAGCACGCCCCCAATGACGGAGATCCGAAGGCACGGGACTTCCGGCAACCAGACGAAATAATGATGTAGGACAGCCGTCGCTACAAGGTAAGTCACTATTCATTCACTTTAATTTAGTTAATATACTTAAATGAAATTTCTGTCGCCATGTGGCGGGAACGCCGCCACGAGGCCTCGCTGCTGCTGCTAAAATGGGGCGGGGCCATCCCAGCACCGAGGCCCATGGTGGGCCTCTCCCAGAAGGATATTTTGAGCCCTCCAGCCACGACCCCCCATCAGGGGGCTTATAAAATGCAGTCCCAGGTTGACACTCTCGTGCAATACAGCTTAACTGATCATTATCTCATTGTTACAATAAAAGCAAAATACTGCAGATGCTGGAAGTCTGAAATAGAAATAGAATGTGCTGGAAATATTCAGCAGGTCAAGCAGCATCTGTACTGAGAGAAGCAGAGTTAATGTTTCAGGTCTGTGATGAAGGGTCACAAACCCGAAATGTTAACTCGGCTTCTCTCTCCATAGATGCTGCCAGACCTACTGAGTATTTCCAGCACTTCCTGTTTTTATTATCTCATTGTTGTTTGTAGGACCTTACTGTGCACAAATTGGCTACCACATTCCCGACAATACAACAATGACTACACTTCAAAAGTATTTCACTAACTGTAAAGCACTTTTTGGGATATACACAAGTATTTTTCTTTCCTTATCACACCACTATTAAGGAATTAATTCCTCAAGATTCATTTTCACAATATTTTTGTGTTTTCCAGACAGTCCAAGCATTTTAGTAATTGGTGTTGAACTCACCATCAAAATATGGGTTAGTACAACTGAGCTCCTAGGAAACGTTTTTACTCATAATCCCAGAAGTAATTTTTAGTAATCAGAAAACAAAATACTATGGTCACAAACAAAAATGACGAAATGGTAGCTGCTCACCAGTACTTTCTTCATCATCTCTCTTTTCTTCATTATCTGTGACATGCTCTGTGACATTCAGTTGTTCAGAGACAAAGGTAACCTTTTTGAAAGGGCTTAATCTGGCAGGGCTACTTGGAACGTCCTTCATGTTTCGTTCACTGGAAGTAACTATGAGAATAAAATGAATATAGATTGTGATCCAAATAAAAGGTGCAAAATCCCAGACTAGTTGAAATATCTGAATAAAACCCTACAAGAGTTCCACAACTACTTAAATCGAGTAACAAGCTCGACTGATTTTTGCACTTTGTTTCCTTCCCTTGTTGTCTGACATCATGAACTATCCATATAAAAGATGATGGGGAAGGAAAATGCTTGCAGATTTAAGGTAATTGGCAAATAAACCAGAGGGAAGATGAGGAGAATTTTTTGAAAGCAGTGAATTGTTATAATCCGAGTGCACTACCTGAAAGGGTAATGGAAGCAGATTCAATAACAACTTTCAAAAGGGAATTGATAAATACTTGAAAGGGGAAAAAATAACAGGCTTGTGGGGAAAGAGAAGGAAAGTGGGATTAATTGGATAGCTCTTTCAAAGAGTGGCATAGGCATGATGGGCCAAATGGCTGCCTTGTGCGCTGTTCGATTCCATATCTTTGCCAATGATGCTCTAGCAAGAATGAGGTTTTAATCATTAATTTATATCCATGCAAAGAAGCACCTACTCTTTGCTGAACACCTCCCAAAGATTGGGAAATGGGCGTATGCATGTGCTCAAATGTGTTGATAGCACTGTGGACACACGTCCATGTTTCATCATTCTTTGAAGCAACACAAATTTAATTCTGCTTTGCTGTACATTAAATGGCTTAGAGGTATCTAATCTTAAGCACTGTCTGTACATTCAAAAGTAAATGTAAAGTTAAGAAGTTTTAAAATCATGAGTTATAAAGGAGGAATTCCTTTAAAAAGTGCTAATGCAGTATGCTTTCTAAGTTTATAAAAATAGCCTTATCTTGAGCAGTGAACAAGAAATGCCCAATTATCTCAGTGAGTAACAAGTATGACAACGTCAATGTCACACTTCTAGCACCTCAACTTCAAAAGTAAAGAAAGAATAGTAGGTCCCACATAGTAGTCTAGTCAAAGTAAAAGGCCACAGGATCCAAGGAAAACTGGCAGGTTGGATCCAAAATTGGCCCAGTGGCAGGAAGCAAAGGGTAATGGTTAAAAGATGTTTTTGAGACTGTAAGGCTGCTTCTAGTGGGGTACCACAGGGCTCTGTGGTAGATCCCTTGCTTTTCAAGATTTATAAATCCATGATTTGGACTTGAATAAAGGGGTTATGATTAAAAAGTGTGCTGATGATACAAAAATTAGCCATGTGGTTGACAAAAGAAAAAGAAAGTTGTAGACTGCAGGAAGACATCAATGGACTGGTCAGGTGAGCAGAAAAGTGGCAAATGGAATGAAATCCGGAGAAGTGAGGGGTAATGTAATTGGGGGGGCGAACAAGGCAACGAAATACACAAGTGGTAGGATACTGAGAAGTGTGGTAAAACAAAAAGGACCTTCCAGCGCATGTCCACAGATCCCTATAGTTAACAGGACAGGCAGATAAAATGGTTAACAAAGCATATGGGATATTTTCCATTAGATTTAGAGATACAGCACTGAAACAGGCCCTTCGGTCCACCAAGTCTGTGCCGACCATTAACCACCCATTTATACTAATCCTACACTAATCCCATATTCCTACCACATCCTCACGTGTCCCTATATTCCCCTACCACCTACCTATACTAGGGGCAATTTATAATGGCCAATTTACCTATCAACCTGCAAGTCTTTTGGGCTGTGGGAGGAAACCGGAGCACCCGGAGGAAACCCACGCAGACACAGGGAGAACTTGCAAACTCCACTCAGGCAGTACCCAGAATTGAACCTGGGTCGCTGGAGCTGTGAGGCTGCAGTGCTAACCACTGCGTCACTGTGCAGTCAAGGCATAGAATTTAAGAGCAGGAGTTATGCTAGAACTGAATAAAACACTATTTAGGCCACAGAGAGGGTACTACATATAGTTCTGGTCACTACACTACTGGAAGGATGTGACTGCATTAGAGAATGTACAGAAGAGATTTACAAAGATATTGCCATGACTGGAAAATTTTAGCTATGGAGGAAAGATTGGATAGGCTGAAGCTACTTTGTTTGGAACAGAAGAGACTGAGGCGAGATTTAATTGAGGTGTAATAACATTATGAGGGGCCTACATAGAGTATATAGGAAAGACCTATTTCCCTTAACTGAGAGGTCAATAAACCAGGGGTGCATAGATTTAAAGTAATTGGTAAAAGTATTAGACGGTAGTTGAGGAGAAACTTTTTATCCAGAGGGTGGTGGGGGTCTGGAACTCTCTGCCTGAAAGGGTGGTAGAGACAAAAATTCTCATCACATTTAAAAAGTATTTGGATATGCACTTGAAGTGCTATAACCAACAAGGCTACGAACCAAAAGCTAGAAAGTGGGATTAGGCTGGAGAGCTCCTTCACAAGCAGCAAAAACACAGTATACTGGATAATCTCCTGTGCAGCAAATTTCAATGATTCCATACAAAATTATAGTGACTGCAGCTGGGATGTTTACACTAGAAAAGGAAAGGTTCATTTGTGATCTTATTGAAAGCCCTCAAGTTTAGCACAATCACAGATTCTAGAAGAGTGCATAGCCTCAAACTTAGATTTAGATACTTTATGTACAGGCTGGTGAATTGCATCAAATGAAGTCAGTGGGGGCTGATAGGATCAGATAGAATTGGATAAATAGCTGGTGAAAAATTTGGTAGAGAGAATGAGAGTTCTCATAGCATATGATACTCGCTACACACTAGCCAGATGGATCACAGTGTCTCTTTATCTTTTTAAACTGTCCACAATCAGAGTCGTGCATTTGTTTTTCCCCAGATTTCATAGCCTAGTGCTTGTTGCAGAAACTCTGGGATGAACACGAGGACGTGATTGAACTTTGGTTTCTCGTGACTAATAGTTTCACTGGAATTTTCTCAGTATAAATTAAACATGTAGTAAAGCAAATAATTTTTTGAATAAGACCTTGGTACCTTCAGATGCTGAACTAGATATTTCCACAGATGAAGGGTCAAGCACCTCTGTTGATACAGATTTCAGTGGCGATTTTGTATTTGATTCCGATGTTGATTGAGACATGCATTGTAGAAGACTCATCTGGGATCTGTGAACTTTTGGACTCCTTTGC
Organism: Heterodontus francisci; assembly: GCF_036365525.1. Taxonomy (NCBI): domain Eukaryota; kingdom Metazoa; phylum Chordata; class Chondrichthyes; order Heterodontiformes; family Heterodontidae; genus Heterodontus; species Heterodontus francisci. The sequence goes on from NC_090372.1 coordinate 32,567,197, forward strand.
TCAGAGATCTTGAGAGGATCACTAATATCCTATTTTTAAGTTTAAAAGAAAAGAGGTGATTAGCTTCTTTGTGCATTTGATTATTTGTACAACAAATATCAAGAATATGAAGTGAGAAGTAATGAAATACAAGTTTATTACAATTGTGAGGAATACATGACAAATTTCTCAAAACTGGCATCAGTGCTATGAGCAAACAAACAATAACAGACATGAAATGGTACATTCGGCCTGGCCCACACAATGGTGATGCCTTATCACAATATATACATTCCACCCAACCTGAAACCATGTGTTGCTTGCTGTATGTTTCTAATGGCTCATTTATATGAACCATTAAATATGATCATTTGTTGTGCTGCGGAAAGGAGATAGAGGGGAGATGGTATAGTGGTAATGTCACCAGAGGTGGCGGCACAGTGGTATACAGTCAGGAGGGAGTTGCCCTCAACATTGACTCCGGACCCCATGAAGTCTCATGATATCAGATCAAACATGAGCAAGGTAATCTCGTGATTACCACCTACCACAGAAACCACCCCTCCCCCTTGGCTGATGAATCATTTCCTTTCCATGTTGAACACGAAATGGATGCAACACTGAGGGTAGCAAGGGCATAGAATGTACTCTGAGTGCAGACTTCACTGTCCATCACCAAGAGTGACGCAGTAGCACCACTACTGATCGAGCTAGCAGAGTCATAAAGGACATAGTTGCTAGACTGGGTCTGTAACAGGTGGTGAGGGAACCAACAAGAGGGAAAAGTCGATTTGACCTCGTTGTCACCGATCTACTTGTCACAGATGCCTCTGTCCATGACAGTATTGGTAGGAGTGACCACCGCACAGTCCTTGTGGAGATGAAATCCCATCTTCATGTGGAAGATGCTCACCATCGTGTTGCGTGGAACTACCACCGTGCTAAATGGGACAGATTACCAACAGATCTAAAACTGGGCATCCATGAGGCCCTGTGGGCTATCAACATCAGCAGAATTGTATTCAATCACAATCTGCAACGTCATGGCCTGGCATATCCCCCACTCTACCATTACCATCAAGCCAAGGGACCAAACCTGGTTCAAAGAGTGCAGGAGGGCATGCCAGGAGCAGTACCAGGCATACCTAAAAATGGAGGTGTCAGCCTGGTGAAGCTACAATCCAGGACTACTTGCATACCAAATAGCCTAAGCAGCATGCAATAGGGTTAAGCGATCCCACAACCAACGGATCAGATCTAAGCTCTGCAGTCCTGCTACATCCAGTCGGGAATGGTGGTGTACAATTAAACAACTAACTGGAGGAGGAGGCGGCTCCACAAATACCCCATTGTCAACAACAGGGGAGCACAGCACATCAGTGCAAAAACAAGGCTAAAGGATATACATAGGCAATTTGCCACGTTGCTAGTGTTGTAGCTATACTGGAACAGCTTGGCTAGGGGCGCGGCAAGTTCTGGAGTCGAAGTCTTCAGTACTATTGCTGGAACGCATCCATCTTCAGCCAGAAATGCTGAGTGGTTGATCCATCTCGGCCTCTTCCTGAAGTTCCCAGCATCAGAGATGACAGTCTTCATCATATCTGATTCACTCCACGTGATATCAAGAAAAGGCACCGGATACTGCAAAGGCTATGGGCCCTGACAATATTCCAGCAATAGTACTGAAGACTTGTGCTCCAGAACTTACCGGGCCCCTAGCCAAGCTGTTCCAGTACAGCTACAACACTGGCAACTACTCGCCAATGTGGAAAATTGCCTAAGTATGTCCTTTACACAAAAAGTAGGACAAATCCAACCCGGCCAATTACCGCCCTACCAGTCTACTCTCGATCATCAGCAAAGTAATGGAAGGAGTCATCGACAGTGCCATGAAGTTGTACTTGCTCAGCAATAACCTGCTCACTGACACTTAGTTTGGGTTACTGCATTACAGCCTTGGTCTAAACAAACATGGACAAAAGCGCTGAACTCAAGAGGTGAGGCGAGAGTGACTGCCCTTGACATCAATGTAGCATTCGACCAAGTATGGCATCAAGGAGTTCCGGCAAAACTGGAGTCAATGGGAATCAGGGGGGAAACCTTCCGCTGGTTGGAGTCACACCTAGCACAAAGGAAGATGGTTGTGGTTGTTGGAGGTCAATCATCTCAGTCCTAGGCCATCACTGCAGGAGTTCTCAGAGTAGTGTCCTAGGCCCAACCATCTTCAGCTGCTTTATCAATGACCTTCCCTCCATCATAAGGTCAGAAGTGGGGATGTTCGCTGATAATTGCACATTGTTCAGCACCATTCGCGACTTCTCAGATACTGAAGCAGCCCGTGTAAACAATATCCAGGCTTGGGCTAATAAGTGGCAAGTAACATTTGCGCCACATAAGTGGCGGGCAATGACCATCTCCAACAAGAGAAAATCTGATCATCTCTCCTTGATGTTCAATGGCATTACCATTGCTGAATCACTCATCAACATTCTGGGGGACTACCATTGACCAGAAAGAAAATGAACTGGACCAGCCACCTAAATACTGTGGCTAAAAGAACAGGCTGGGAATTCTGCAGCGAGTAACACATCTTCTGACTCCCCAAAGCCTGTCCAACATCAGGAGTGTGATGGAATACTCTCCACTTGCCTGGATAGGTGCAGCTCTAACAACACTCAAAAAGCTCGACATCATCCAGGACAAAGCAGCCCACTTGACTGGCACCCCATCCACCTTCAACATGCATTCCCTTCACCAACAGTGGCAGCAGTGTGTACCATCTACAAGATGCACTGCAGCAACTCACCAAGGCTCCTTCGTTAGCACCTTCCAAACCTGCAACCTCCACCACCCAGAAGGACAGGGCAGCAGATGCATGGGAACACCACCACCTGCAAGTTCTCCTCCAAGCCACACATCATCCTGACTTGAAACTACATCGCCATTCCTTCACTGTCGCTGGGTCAAAATCCTGGAACTCCGTTCCTAACAGCACTGTGGGTGTGCCTACACCCCAAGGACTGCAGCAGTTCAAGAAGGCAGTTCATCACCACCTTCTCGAGGACAATTAAGGATGGACAATAAATGCTGGCCTTGCCAGCAAGGCCCACATCCCATGAACGAAAAAAAATTCATGTAACTGTTTACTGTAATACTACAAAGCTCTGACTGCATCAGATGGCATTTGCCTTGAAGTTAAAAGTAAAAGTCAGAGAGCACCAAGCAGACGACTGGTTAAAAATTAAAATTGAACAGGGATCCTATTAAATTTGAGATAACATTTTACTAGAAAGTTACTAGTAAATCTACTGCTGGTGGTTACTTTTATTGAAATGCAAGTTGTGAAGAATGAACTAACGAGACACCGATTATGATGAAAATTCATTTGGGGGTTATTACCTTCATCTAGTGAAAGTGTAAACAATTTAAGTTGAGACAAAAAGTATCAGTAAATTTGGACTCAAACAAAACTCTGTTTCCCGTATCCTAACTCACACCAAGTCCTATTCACCAGTACCCTGTGCTCGTTGACATACATTAGCTCAGTCCAGCAATGTCCCAATTTTAAAATTCGCATCCTTGTTTTCAAATCCTTGCATGACCTCAGCCCTCTCTCTCTTTAACTTCACGAGCTCTATAACCCTCCAAGACGTCTGGGCTCCTCCAGTTCTGGCCCCTTGCATACCCTTGATGTTAATTGCTCCACCATTGCTGACCGTGCCTTTGTCCTGGAATTACCTCTGCAAACCTCTCCATCTCTCTCCTCCTCTAAGTTACTTCTTAAAACCTACCACTCTGACCAAACTTTTGATCACATGTCCAGCTTATGTACCTCAGTGTCAAATTTCATCTGATATTGTTTGTTCTATTATGCTAATGGCTTCGATGGATGATAGTTCAGCAAGGAGACCAATTGCTGTTGTCTCATATGTGATATTAAACCAAATCTTGATTTGCAGATCCAACTGCAAATATTACATATGAAGTCACAGTTGAAGGGAAGGGTGAAGTCACTGGCTTTACATAGGAAATAGGAGGACTAAGCCATTTGGACCCTTAAGCTTGCTCCGCCACTTAACTATATCATGGTTGACTTTCTACCTCAACGGCGGCACAGTGGCGCAGTGGTTAGTGGCGCAGTGGTTAGCACCGCAGCCTCACAGCTCCAGCGACCCGGGTTCAATTCTGGCTACTGCCTGTGTGGAGTTTGCAAGTTCTCCCTTTGTCTGCGTGGGTTTTCCCCGGGTGCTCCGGTTTCCTCCCACAAGCCAAAAGACTTGTAGGTGATAGGTAAATTGGCCATTATAAATTGCCCCTAGTATAGATAGGTGGTAGGGAAGTATAGAGACAGATGGGGATGTGGTAGGAATATGGGATTAGTATAAATGGGTGGTTGATGGTCGGCACAGACTCGGTGGGCCGAAGGGTCTGTTTCAGTGCTGTATCTCAAAAAAAAAATCCCTTGATATCTTTAACATCTAGAAATCTATTGAACTCTGTCTTGAATACACTCTATGACTGAGTCTCCACAGCCCTCTGGGATTGAGAATTCCAAAGATTCACCACCCACTGAGTGAAGAAATTCCTCCTCATCTCAGTCCTAAATGGCCTACCTCTTATTCTGAGACTGTCTCCCCGGGTTCTAGAAACCCCCAGCCAGGAGAAACATCCTTCCTACATCTACCCCGTCAAGCCCTGTAAGAATTTTGTATGCCTCAATAGGATGCTTTGCAGCATGTTCGCTTGTCCTGTAGGGTCCTGATTCTGTTCTCTTCAAACATCGAGATTGCTTGATGACAGAGCCTTCTCCATTTAGATCTGTCCATGGTTGTTTTATCCCCATGTAATGGGGTCCAACTAAGAGGTTCTGAGATTGGCTTTCAAAATGTCTTTGCAAAAAAGTTTGCAACATCCTATGGTGCGGGACCCTGTACTCAGCTGGCAGCAGAATACTGCCTTTGGCATGCAGAAATCCTCCATGGCCGACCCAGCAAAGCTGAGCTCTGATGAGCATGCTTGTGATACCAGGTATGCAGCACCTTGCATGAACTTCGGTGTTAGGGATTTTGTCCTGCCACTTGATGTCCCAGATAGACCTTAAGTAGCGACGGTGAAATTCATCTACTTGCTCTATGTGATGCCAGTAGGTTGTCCATGCCTCACAGCCATACAGAAATGATGTGAGAACCACTGTCTGGTAGACTTTGACCTTTGTTTTGAGAGACAGACTCCATGCTCTCTCCCAAGCCTGTGGATGAGCCTGCCGAATGCTGAAATTGCTTTTGCCAGGCAATGGGTGATTTCATCATCCAACATGGTGTTGTAGGAGAGGATACTCCCAAGATAGCAGAACTTCTAAACTGAGTTGAGGTGGTGTTTTGTTGATTGTGACTATGGGGTATTGGAGTTTGTGACCAGGAGCAGACTGGTACAACATCTCCATCTTTTCCAGACTTATTGTAAGGCCGACGTGTCCTGAGGCTTTGACAAAGTGGTCAATAAGCAGCTGGATACCCTCTAGACAGTGTGCTGAGAGCACAGTCGCCAGCAAACAAGAGTTCACTTAGTAGCTGCTCTTTGATCTTTGTGTGAACCTTGAGCCTTTGCAGATTGAAGAGGTTGCCCTCTGTACTGAACTGAAGGTGTACTCCTACATCGAGATCTTGGAGTGCATACAAAAGCATAGCCGAAAAGTAGACGGCAGACAGAACTGGAGTCATTATGTAGCCTTCCTTGGTGCCATTGGTGACAAGAAAGGCATCTGATAAGGCACCCATTTGCACTTGCCATCATGAAATGAACGGATGACCCTGATAATCCTTTCAGGGCAGCCATATTTATAGTGCACTTCCCACAGGCCTTCATAGTTTACTGTGTTGAAGGCCTTGATCAGGTCAGTGAACACAATGTAAAGGTCCTTGGTCTGTTCGCGGAACTTTTCTTGAATTTGATGTGCCGCAAAGATCATGTCGACTGTTCTTTGTCCAGAACGAGAGCTACACTGATACTAGCTATCATCTTCTTCTTTGGCCTCCTTGTCTCTCTAGAGACAATGGGTAAGCGCCTGGAGGTGGTCAGTGGTTTGTAAAGCAGCGCCTGGAGTGACAGACTCTTCCACAGGTGCTGCAGATCAAATTGGTTGTCGGGGCTGTTACACAGTTGGCTCTCTCCTTGCGCTTCTGTCTTTTTTCCTGCCAACTGCCAAGTCTCTTTGACTCTCCACACTTTAGCCCCGTCTTTTTGGTTGCCGCCAGCTCTGGCGATCACTGGCAACTGACTCCCACGACTTTTGATCAATGTCACAGGACTTCATGTCGCATTTGCAGACGTCTTTAAAGCAGAGACATGGACGGCCGGTTGGTCTGATACCAGTGACGAGCTCGCTGTACAATGCATCCTTGGGGATCCTGCCATGTTCTATGCGACTCACATGGCCAAGCCATCTCAAGCGCCGCTGGCTCAGTAGAATGTATATGTTGGGGATGTTGGTCGCCTCGAGGACTTCTGTGTTGGGGATACGGTCCTGCCACCTGATGCCAAGGATTCGCCGGAGGCAGCCAAGATGGAATGAATTGAGACGTCGCTCTTGGCTGACATACGTTGTCTAGGCCTCGCTGTCGTACAGCAAGGTACTGAGGACGCAGGCTTGATACACTCGAACTTTTGTGTTCCGTGTCAGTGCGTAAGAGTCTGTAAGAGGAGTGACAATCCTGTTATAAATACCCCTTGCAAGAATCTCTCCTGCTGTGGAGAGAAGTGAAATACTGCAATGACTGTCAAAGATGGACTTGCTTCCCTTCCATTTGCAGAGGTGAGTTATGGAAACATCCTTGCAATCTTGGAGCACAATGCCCTGGTTCTAGATTAAGCAGAAGAAGCTAGCGAGTTTCCGAACCGTGAGTTCCTCCGTGCTTGAAAACTTCAGGCAGAATGCCATCAGCTCCCAGAGATTTACCCACAGATAGCTGCTTTATGGCCTTAGTGACTTCAGCTTGAGACGGATCGAGGGCAAGCTCATCCAGAAAGCACATTATGGATTCTTGGTTCAGGTGATTGTTAAAATGCTCTGTCCAACGAGAGAGAATCTCATGCCTGTTCGTTAGGAGCTGATTGTTGTCTGCTGAGAGGATGGCAATCACACTGTTAGCTTTGGGGCCATAGACAGATTGGAAACCTTCATGGAATGCCTTCAGGTTATGCCTATAGGCAGCTTCCTGAAGGCTCTGCAGCTTTGTTCCCCCATCATCGGTTCTTTATCCCTCAGTTTGGCCTGCAGCATGTTTTGCTTGATGGTATCTGATTTTCTTGCCAGTGATTTTTTTTTTGTCAGATATGTAGAATCTGTAAGAATTGCGCACATCATCTAGTAACTTGGCTAATTCTTGGTCATTCTTATCAAACAAATCTTGGTGCTTCCGTCTGACAAATCCCAGGATCTCAGATGCCATTAGTGACATCCCTTAACTTCTTGCAAGAATCTTCAATGTTTAGGTTATCCTCAGATACCAATAAGCTCTACGGCTAACATCCACTATGCTAAAAGTGCTACAAAAATGCAAGTTGTTGTCCTTGTTAAAAAAGTATAAAGTCCTTCAGTTCTGTTGCACAGAATTCTATGAAACCATAAACCTAAAACAAAAAAGCAGTCATGATCTTGGATTTGAACAAGTTGTAAGCATATACACAAATTTCTTGAGAATAATCCCTTTATCTAATTACCACATTGAAAACAAGCATCTATACTTTGGTTTTAAATACTTGGGTATGATAAACAACTAAATTAGTTTATGTAAAGTATCTCAATTGAACTTATTAAGCTGGGTTGTTTAAAAATTAGATCCTCTTAACAGCTTACAATCTCTTCCCACTAACTTCAACCTACATTGGAAGATCAGAGACAAACAGAGCGAGAGAGAGAGAACGGTGGGAGCAGAGGTTTAAAAAGCGTGCCAAAAGCCCAGAGACTGGCAACAGACAGAGTGAGAGCAGAGCAAGAAAAAAAAATAAAATTAAAAAAAATAATCGAAAAGTGACATCAGAGTGACGTCACAATAGACAGTGAGAGCAGGGAAACAGAAAGCCGCTGGGATGAGTATACAGGTAAGCTTTTAATTTAATTTAAATCAAACATAGCATAACACTTGATTGATTTATTAGTACATGAACTAAAAACTATAGTGAATTTTATAATTTAGAATACAGAGCGCGAGAGAGACCAGTAGTGTATTGTTTCAAATTAGGACAAGTTGATACATAAGCTGTATTAAGTATTATTAGTGTTTATCAGTATTTGTAAGGTTTACAAAAAGTAGTAAGGTTTATTAGTATTGGCAAAGCTTTATCATCATTGGTAACGTCTATTAGACTCACGGAGCGCAGATTAAAAGCAGAGTGTGGAGATTCGAGTTTGGTGAGTGGCGAGTTCAGTGAAGGGCGCAGAGATGCTCCATTTTTCCTTTTTTTGTACTCTTTTAACCCTCCACTATTTGGTTCTTGCTTTGGTGTAGTGGAAGGAGCATTTTGGTGAGTATCTGGTAAGCTGTGACATCACAGGCAAGCAGGTAGGTGATTGGTTTGGGAAGAAGCTACCCATTTGGTGAGTATCTGGCAAGTGCTTAAGGTCCATTCTAATCCTAACATTATATAAAAAAAAACTGAATAAAATAATTAAATAGTTAATTAAAACACATTAAGGGTGGCAGGACAGGTAATGTGTCACACCTGCAGCACATGGGAGCTCCTGGATGCCAGTGTGATCCAGGGCAAACACGTCTGCACTAAGTGTTTGTAGCTCGAAGAGCTTCGGCTCAGAGTCATTGAACTGGAGTCCAAGCTGCAGACACTGAGACACATCAGGGAGGGGGATCATTGGACACTTTGTACCAGGAGGCGGTCACACCCCTTACGATAGGGTCTTCTGATTTAGTTAGTGATCAAGGACAGGAGAGTGTGGCTGCAGCTGAGGCAGGTAAGGGGACCCAGAGAACAGGAGTGCAGGAGCCTCAGCCTTTGCAATTGTCCAACAGGTTTGAGGTTCTTTCAGCTTGTTTGGATGTGAGTGGGTCTGCAGGGTGGATGAGCAACCTGACCATGGCATCATGGTACAGGAAGCCATTCAAGTGGAGGGAGAAAAAAGGAATGTAGCGTTAGAAGGGGAGCGTATAGTTAGGAGGATTGACACTGTTCTCTGCAACAAAGAGCGAGAGTCCAGACAGTTGTGTTGCCTGCCCGGTGCCAGGATTCGGGCCATCTGCTCAGGGTGGGAGAGTAACTTGGAGTGGGAGGGGGAGGATCCAGTCGTCGTGGTCCATGTAGGTACCAATGACATAGGCAGGACAAGGAAAGAGATTCTGCATAGTCAGTATGAGGAACTAGGCACCAAGTTAAGAAGCAGAACCTCAAAGATAATAATCTCTGGATTATTACCTGAGCCACATACTAATTGACTTAGGGTAAATAAGATTAGGGAAATGAATGCATGGCTGAAAGACTGGTGTGGTAGAAGTGGGTTCCGGTTCGTGGGGCACTGGCACTAGTACTGGGGAAAGTGGTGGCTGTACTGTTGGGATGGCCTACACCTGAACCGTGCTGGGGCCAGCATTCTAGTGAGCCACATAAATAGGGAAGTGGAGAGGATTTTAAACCGAATAGTGGGGGCAAGGGATCAAATCTGGAAAGATATGGTAAATCAATGAGCAAGAGAGAAAGGTATTAATATGGGAAGTGATAAACAAACTGGGACAGGAAGGGACAGAGCGTACAAATCTACAATCAACAGATAAGGCTAGAGGTTCCAAAAATAATAAAAAGGACAAAACTAAAGGTTCTATATCTGAATGCACGTAGCATTCGAAACAAAACAGATGAACTAAGTGCGCAAATTGAAATAAAGTATGATCTGATAGCCATTAGAGAGACATGGCTGCAGGATGACACAGATTGGGACCTGATATTAAAGGGTACATGGCATTTAGGAAGGACAGGAAGCCAGGAAAAGGGGAGGGGTAGCTCCGTTAATTAATGATGGTATTAGCACAATAGAGAGGGATGGCCCAAGTTCAGGAGACCAGACGCAGAAGCAGTTTGGGTAGAGATGAGGCAAGAAGTCACTGGTGGGAGTGGTGTACAGGCCACCTAACATTAACCACACTGTAGGACAGGGTATAAAGGAAGAAATAATGGCAGTTTATCAGAAAGGTACAGCGATCATTACAGGGGATTTTAACCTACATATAGACTGGAAAAATCAGATGGGCAGAGGTAGCCTAGGTGAGGAGTACATAGAAAGTTTTCAGGACAATTTCTTGGAACAATACGTTCTGGAGCCAAACAGACAGCAGGCTATACTAGACCTGGCATTGTGCAATGAGATTGGAGTAATTAATGACCTCATAGTTAAGGCACCCCTAGGTAGCAGCGATCATATGATTGAATTTTACATTCAGTTTGAGGGAGAGAAGAGTGAGTCCAAGACTAGTATTTTAAACTTAAATAAGGGCAATTATGAGGGCATGAAAGCAGAGCTAGCTAAAGTGAACTGGCAAATTAGGTTAAGGGATAGGTCAATAGAGATGCAGTGGCAGACATTTAAGGGGATATTTCAGAATACACAGAATAGATACATTTCAACGGGAAAGAAAAATTCCAAGGGTGGGACCCGCCATCTGTGGTTAACTAAAACAGTTAAAGATAGTATCAAACTTAAAGAAAAAGCCAAATTTGCACAAAGATGGGATGCAGGTCAGAAGATTGGCCAGAATATAAAAAATAGCAAAGAATGACTAAAAGGTTGATAAGGAAGGTAAAATTAGAGTACGAGAGAAAGCTAGCTAGAAATATAAAGACAGATAGTGAGAGTTCCTATAGATATTTAAAAAAGAGTAAACAAAGTGAGTGTTGGTCCTATTGAAAGAAAGTCTGGGGAATTAATAATGGATAATGAGATGGCAGATGAATTGAACAGATATTATGCATCGGTCTTCACTATTGAAGATACAAGTAACATCCCAGTATTAGCTGTAAGTCAGGAAATGGAAGGGAGGAAGGAACTCAAGAAAATTACAATCCGACCAGGGAAGTGGTACGGAACAAATTGTTGGAGCTGCAGGCTGACAAGTCCTTGGGTCCTGATGGACCTCAACCTAGGGTGTTAAAAGAAGTGGCTAGTGAGATAGTTGATGCACTAGTTTCAATTTTCCAAAATTCTCTAGATTCTGGGAAGCTACCATTAGATTGGAAAATAGCGAATACAACTCCTTTATTCAAAAAAGGGAGGGAGACAGAAAGCAGGAAATAAAGGCCAGTTAGCTTAACATCTATCTTAAGGAAAATGCTAGAAGCTATTATTAAAGATGTTATAGCAGGCATTTAGAAAAATTCAAGGTAATCAGGCAGAGTCAACATTGTTTTGTGAAAGGGAAATCATGTTTAACCAATTTATTGGAGTCCTTTGAGGAAGTTACATGTGCTGTGGATAAAGGGGAACTGGTGGATGTATTGTACTTAGATTTCCAGAAGGCATTTGATAAGGTGCCACATCAAAAGTTATTGCAGAAGATAAAAGCTCATAGTGTATGGGGTAACATATTGGCATAGATAGAAGGTTGACTAGCTAACAGGAAACAGAGTAGGCATAAATGGGTCATTTTCTGGTTGGCAAGATGTAACAAGTAGTGTGCCACAGGGATCTGTGCTGGGGCCTCAACTTTTTACAATTTATATAAATGACTTAGATGAAGGGACCAAAGGAATGGTTGCTAAATTTGCTGAGGACACAAAAATAGGTAGGAAGGTAACTTGTGAAGAGGAAATAAGGGGGCTACAAAGGGATATAGATAGGTTAAGTGAGTGGGCAAGGACCTGGCAAATGGGAGTATAATGTGGGAAAGTGAGAAATTGCCCACTTTGGCAGAAATAAAAAAGCATATTATCTAAATCGTGAGAGATTGCATAAATTGGAGATGCAGAGGGATCTGGGTGCCCTAGTGCATGAATCACAAAAGGTTAGTATGCAAGTACAGCACGTAATTAGGAAAGCTAATAGAATGTTATTGTTTATCGCGAGGGAATTGAATACAAAAGTAGAGAGGTTATGCTTCAGTTATACAGGGCTTTGGTGAGACCACATCTGGATTACTGTGTACAGTACTGGTCTCCTTATTTAAGGAAGGATGTAAATGCATTGGAGGCAATATAGAGAAGGTTTACTAGACGAATATCTGGAATGGGTGGGCTGTCTTACGAGGAAAGATTGGATAGGCTAGGCTTATATCCTCTGGAATTTATAAGAGTAAGAGGCGACTTGATTGAAACATATAAAATCCTGAGGGGTCTTGACAGGGTGGGTGTGGAAAGGATGCTTCTCCTTGTGGGAGAATCTGAAACTAGGGGTTACTGTTTAAAAATATGGGGTTGCCCATTTAAGACAGAGATGAGGAGAATTTTTTTCTCCCAGAGGGTCGAGAGCCTTTGGAATTCTCTTGTTCAAAAGGTGGTGGAAGCAGAGTCTTTGAATATTCACAAGACATAGGTAGATAGATTCTTGATAAACAAGGTGGTGGAAGGTTATCAGGGGGAAGGTGTAAATGTAGAGTAATCAGTTCAGCCATGAACTTTTTGAATGGCAGAGCAGGCTCGAAGGGCCAAATGGCTGACTCCTGCTCCTAATTCTTTGTTCATATGTACAAGATGTAGTTTTTTCTATCTAGGAGAGGTGGATTTACACTGTGCAAGTTTCTAAAGAAGAGTCGCTATTTTACATCAATACTACAGCTTTGAGAAATGTATACCTCAGACAGCTTGGAGAAGCAGTTTTCCCTTTTCTTATCAGCACTCCACAAACTGCCCCTCTGAAAACGATTGCGAACATTAGCCAGCTCTCTTTCACGCTCCTGAAAAACAATTACAACAGCAAAACTATGAAAAGGGAATATTCTGGCTTGACACCAAGTGTATTTAATATATAAATAAAACTGACTGAATAATATTCCAAGGTTATGGAAATTGCAACACTAAAACTGCCAAAATTCATAGCATAGTCTAAATTTGAGTTATTAATGAGCTAAGAAAGCAGAATTGAACAGAAGAGGCAGTTTATTTTAAAATTCTATCAACTAATGCAATCTTCCTTAAATTTCCACTTTACACTACATGCACCTGTGGGAATGTGGGTTCATGTATCTCAATGTTGTGGGCTGTTTGTGGGATCAGCACACAATGCATTAAACAACTTTCAGTTCTGCTGAACAGGGATGCTTTGTAAAGGATGAGAAGCTGAAGGAATGGGAAGGTCACTCATCCGTGCCTTGAAGGTCTGGGACATGTTGTTTGGTCACTGCTTATAGTAATAAAGTGATTGACGAGCTTAATCAGAACATATAACTATGGTAACAGAATCATTGGGAGAGATTGAGATGAAAATGAGTACACCTTATTGACTCCATATTATGTGAAGTCTGTTCTGTGTGTCTTATATTGTAGTTATGTTATTATGCATAGAATGTGGAGATCAAAAAGTGGAATTGGTATAAATGTTTTGCACAAACCACTGTTTGCTGTAGTCAGGCTGAAATTGTAAAGCATGGTACCTGAGCTCTTAAAGTGAATCGTGAACACAATAATAAAGAATACTATAATTATATAGAATTGTACTGTATGATTTGACTAGGTACTCATGTTGGATTGTGTAACGTGAGCTCATGAAAGACAAAGATCTGATTCTGCTGTTGTTACAACTGACATTTGTGTTGAAATTAACAAAAGAAAATAGAACTGGAAAGCAGTCCAAAATATTGTCTCAAGTTCCCAAGTTACATTGCATGCACTCATTCAACATTGAAAGTAGAGGAAAGAAGCTTCATCAATCTCCCATTCTTTCCCTTCTAACACATGCACACACCTGGCACTGCACTATTAATTTTTTCCATACAGAAATTGAACTTCTAAAAAGTAGTAGTTATTCAAAATGCACATGCAATTGAGAATCTTATCACAACAGGAAAACAAGAAGATTGGAAGTAAGGAAGAAAGGGGAAATGAGTGAGCCAGAAAATTCAAAGTTTTGGTTTTAAACAAATTATTTTGGATAATATGCGACAATATTAATACATAAATCTTCTGCAGTTTTAAAAAAAGGTCCATTAGGTTCAGAAATGCTACCAACTGGATAGGATATAAATAATACCACCCAAACTCTTGATTCTAGTTTAAACTAAGCTAATTAATTCCAAATGTATTTGTGGTGCAAATAAGTTGCAAATAACCGAACCAGAAGCATGAATTTATTTAACTTAATTACTCCAGCTTAAGATACGGTAGTTGTAAGCCTGCTAGAGTAGCACAGGTTGGCAACTGTGACTCTCTATACACCAAGGAGATTAGAGGTCCCCTACAGAATGGAAGGGTAGGGTAAAACAATTATAGTTTTTACTGTTTGTCTGAAGACAAGCATCTATGGAGTGGAATAAGACTGGGAGATAGGTGATGATTGTGATCTGGTCTCAGGAAAAGTGCAGTCACTATGAATGAATCTTTTGATACTCTACCCTCAAAGAGCTTCTGGACTTCACTCGCTACATGGGCCGAAGGGCCTGTTTCTGTGCTATATAACTATGAGTCTACACCTGTCTTCCAACTGAGAAAACAGTTCACCAATGCTCCATGCTGACTCCACTCTAACTTAACCTTCGTTATCCTACCAAGGGACTTCGATTTGAACTCTGGACTCCTTTCTATTATCTCCTATCTACTACCTATTTCCCATTGGCCATCAGGTTTTTAATGGATCCTATTTTTTTTTTTAAATTCATTCATGGTATGTGGGCGTCGCCGGCTCGGCCAGCATTTATTGCCCATCCCTAATTGCCCTTGAGAAGGTGGTGGTGAGCTGCTTTCTTGAACCGCTGCAGTCCATTTGGGGGTGGTACACCCACAGCGCTGTTAGGAAGGGAGTTCCAGGATTTTGACCCAGCGACAGTGAAGGAACGGCGATATAGTTCCAAACCAGGATGGTGTGTGACTTGGAGGGGAACTTGCAGGTGGTGGTGTTCCCATGCATTTGCTGCCCTTGTCCTTCTGGTCGGCAGAGGTTGCAGGTTTGCAAGGTGCTGTCTAAGGAGCCTTGGTGCTTTGCTGCAGTGCATCTTGTAGATGGTACACACTGCTGCCACTGTGCGTCGGTGGTGGAGGGAGTGAATGTTTGTAGATGGGGTGCCAATCAAGCGGGCTGCTTTGTCCTGGATGGTGTCGAGCTTCTTGAGCATTGTTGGAGCTGCACCCATCCAGGCAAGTGGAGAGTATTCCATCACACTCCTGACTTGTGCCTTGCAGATGGTGGACAGGCTTTGGGGAGTCCGGAGGTGAGTTACTCGCCGCAGGATTTCTAGCCTCCGACCTGCTCTTGTAGCCATGGTATTTATATGGCTATTCCAGTTCAGTTTCTAGTCAATGGTAGTCCCGAGGATGTTGATAGTGGGGGATTCAGCAATGGTAATGCCATTGTATGTCAAGGGGAGAAGGTTAGTTTCTGTCTTGTTAGAGATAGTCATTGCCTGGCACTCGTGTGGCGCGAATGTTACTTGCCACTCATCAGCCCAAGCCTGGATATTTTTCAAGTCTTGCTGCATTTCTACACTGCTTCAGTATCTGAGGAGTTACGAATGGCGCTGAACATTGTGCAATCATCAGCGAACATCCCCACTTCTGACCTTATGATTGAAGGAAGGTCATTGATGAAGCAGCTGAAGATGGTTGGGCCTCGGACTCTACTCTGAGGAACTCCTGCAGTGATGTCCTGAAGCTCAGATGATTGACCTCCAACAACCACAACCATCTTCCTTTGTGCTGGGGTGACTCCAACCAGCGGAGGGTTTCCCCCCCCGATTCCCATTGACCTCAGTTTTGCCAGGGCTCCTTGATGCCATACTGTGTCAAATGCTGCCTTGATGTCAAGAGCGGTCACTCTCACCTCACCTCTGGAGTTCAGCTCTTTTGTCCATGTTTGAACTAAGGCTTTAATGAGGTCAGAAGCTGAGTGGCCCTGGCGGAACCCAAACTGAGCAGGTTATTGCTAAGCAAGTGCCACTTGATGGCACTATTGATGACACTTTCCATCACTTTACTGATGATTGATGGGGCGGTGGGGCGGTAATTGGCCGGATTGGACTTGTCTTGCTTCGTGTGTACAGGACATACCTGGGCAATTTTCCACATTGCAGGATAGATGCCAGTGTTGTAGCTGTACTGGAACAGCTTGGCTAGGGGCGCAGCAAGTTCTGGAGCACAGGTCTTCAGTACTATTGCCGGAATATTGTCAGGGCCCATAGCCTTTGCAGTATCTAGTGCCTTTAGTCTATTTGTTTATTATCTATTTGTTTTCTGTGCCCATTTGCGTGCCCGTTTTAGCTGCCACTTGGGATCCAAACCTATCACTTCTATTTCCACTTCTTTGCCTCTTTTCTCTTTATCCATCCTACACCCTTCTCTTCTATTGTCATACCTCCTTTCAATTCGCCCATCCCAGGTACTCTGCCCTCCCAATTCCCAACCCAACTCTTCAGAACTCCTCTACCTTTCTGCTGTCCCAGGCTTGAATCCCTTCTGCATAAATCTACAGCTTCCCTCTGTGCATCTCTTGACATCCTCTGAAGGACTTATCAAGGCATGAGGCACTGGCTCATTATGAGCAGAAACCCAAATTGCCTCCGTTCTACTCTCTTGCTGAACTTTCCACCCAACACACCTGCTGCCTTATCAATGTCCTTCCAGTCCAACTCACCCCTCTCACTCTCTAGACATGCCAGCACATCTGTTCTCACCGCCATCCTGCCCCGCATCTCCCTCCAGAATATCCATTCACTGGAGTACGATAACATAACCCACCAAGTTATCTTCACTGCTTTCCTCCCTCAGCACCAAACGACTTATCCTCAGTGATTTCAAACCCCATTTTAATCTACCATGTTCTCTCTCCCAAGTTCACTGCCCTCTTATCCTCCCTGGGTATTGTCACTGGACTAGTAACCCAGAGACCCAAGGTATTGCTCTAGGGACATGGGTTTGAATCCCACCACAGCAGAAGGTGGAACTTGCATGCAATTAATAAATCTGGAACTAAAAGCTAGTCTAATGATGGCCATGAAACCATTGTTGATTGTTGTAAAAACCTATCTGGTTCACTAATGTCCTTTAGGAAAGTAAATCTGCTGTCTTTACCTGGTCTGCCCTACATATGACTCCAGATCCACAACAATGTGATTGACTCTGAAATAGCCTAGCAAGCCACTCAGTTGTAACTGACCGCCACAAAGTCAATAAAAAAAGAATGAAACCGGATGGACCACCCGGCATCAATCTAGGCACCGGAAACGACAATGGCAAATCCAGCCCTGTCGACCCTGCAAAGTCCTCCTTACCAACATCTGGGGGCTTGTTCCAAAGTTGGGAGAGCTGTCCCACAGACCAGTCAAGCGCCTGACGTAGACATACTCACAGAATCATACCTTGGAAACAATGTCCCAGACACTGCCATCACCATCCCCGGGTATATCCTGTCCCACCGGCAGGACAGGCCCAGAGGTGGCGGCTTAGTGGTATGCAGTCGGGAGGGAGTTGCCCTGGGAGTCCTCAACATCGACTCTGGACTCCATGAGGTCTCATGGCATCAGGTCAAACATAACCAAGGAAACCTCCTGCTGATTACCACCTACCGCCCTCCCTCAGCTGATGAGTCAGTACTCCGCCATGTTGACCACCACCTGGAGGAAGCACTGAGTGTGGCAAGGGCGCATAATGCACTCTGGGTGGGGGACTTCAACGTCCATCACCAAGAGTGGCTCAGTGGCACCATTACTGACCAAGCTGACTGAGTCCTAACGGACATAACGGCTAGATGCAGCAGGTGGTAAGGGAACTAACAGGGAAAAACCTACTTGACCTCGTCCTCACCAATCTGCCTGCCGCAGATGCACCTGTCCATGACAGTATTGGTAGGAGTGTCCACCACACAGTCCTTGTGGAGACAAAGTCCTATCTTCACATTGAGGATACCCTCCATCGTGTTGTGTGGCACTACCAACGTGCTAAATGGGATAGATTTCGAACAAATATAGCAATGCAAAACTGGGCATCCACGAGGCGCTGTGGGCCATCAGCAGCAGCAGAATTGTACTCATCCACAATCTGTAACCTCATGGCCCGGCATATCCCCCACTCGAACATTACCATCAAGCCAGGAGACCAACCCTGGTTCAATGAAGAATGCAGGAGGGCATGCCAGGAGCAGCACCAGGCA
Source organism: Heterodontus francisci (assembly GCF_036365525.1). Taxonomy (NCBI): domain Eukaryota; kingdom Metazoa; phylum Chordata; class Chondrichthyes; order Heterodontiformes; family Heterodontidae; genus Heterodontus; species Heterodontus francisci. Next base: position 32,585,465 of record NC_090372.1, read on the forward strand.
TTCCTCAAAATGAGGTGACAACCTGGTGAAGCTACAACCCAGGATTACTTGCGTGCCAAACTGTGTGAACAGCAAGCGATAGATAGAGCTAAGCTATCCCATAAGCGATGGATCAGATCCAAGATCTGCAGTCCTGCCACATCCAACCGTGAATGGCGGTGGACAATTAAACAACTAACTGGAGGAGGTGGCACCACAAATATCCCCATCTTAAATGGGGGGAAGCCCAGTACATCACTGCGAAAGATAAGGCTGAAGCATTTGCAACAAGCTTCAGCCAGAATGGCCGAGTTGATGATCCATCTTGACCTCCTCCTGAAGTCCCCAGCATCACAGATGCCAGACTTCAGCCAATTCGATTCACTCCACGTGATATCAAGAAACGACTGAAGGCCCTGGATACCGCAAAGGCTATGGGCCCCGACAATATTCCAGCAACAGTACTGAAGACCTGTGCTACAGAACTTGCCGCGCCCCTAGCCAAGCTGTTGCAGTACAGCTACAACACTGGCATCTATCTTGCAATGTGGAAAATTGCCCAGGTATGTCCTGTACACACAAAGCAGGACAAGTCCAACCCGGCCAATTACCGCCCCATCAGTCTACTCTCAAGCTTCAGTAAAGTAATGGAAGGTGTTATCAACAGTGCCATCAAGAGGCACTTGCTAGCAATAACCTGCTCAGTGACACTCAGTTTGGGTTCTGCTAGGGCCACTCATCTCCTGACCTCATTACAGCCTTAGTTCAAACATGCACAGAAGAGCTGAACTCCAGAGGTGAGGTCAGTGACTGCTCTTGACATCAAGGCTCAAGGCAGCATTTGACCGAATATGGCATCAAGGAGCCCTGGCAAAACTGAGGTCAATGGGAATCGGGGGGCAAAACTCTCCACTAGTTGGAGTCACCCCGAGCACAAAGGAAGATGGTTGTGACTGTTGGAGGTCCAAGACATCACTGCAGGAGTTCCTCAGGGTACTGTCTGAGGCACAACTATCTTCAGTTGCTTCATCAATGACCCTCCTTCAATCATAAGGTCTGAAGTGGGGATGTTCGCTGATGATTGCACGACGTTCAGCACCATCTGTGACTGCTCAGATACTGAAGCAGTCCGTGCAGAAATGCAGCAAGGCCTGGACTTGGGCTGATAAGTGGCAAGTAACATTTGCGCCACACAAGTGCCGGGCAAAGACGATCTCCAACAAGAGAATCTAACCATCTCCCCTTGACATTCAGTGGCATTACCATCGCTTAATCCCCCACTATCAACATCCTATGGGCTACCATTGATCAGAAATTGAATGGAGTAGCCATATAAATACCATGGCAACAAGAGCAGGTCAGAGGCTAGGAATCCTGTGGCGAGTAACTCACCTCATGACTCCCCAAAGCCTGTCCACCATCTACAAGGCACAAGTCAGGAGTGTGATGGAATACTCTCCACTTGCCTGGATGGGTGCAGCTCCAACAACACTCAAGAAGCTCAACACCATCCTGGACAAAGCAGCCCACTCAATTGGCACCCCATCCACAAACATTCACTCCCTCCACCACCGATGCACAGTGGCAGCAGTGTGTAGCATCTACAAGATGCACTGTAGCAACGCACCAAGGCTCCTTAGACAGCACCTTCCAAACCTGCAACCTCCACCAACTAGAAGGACAAGGACAGCAAATGCATGCGAACACCACCACCTCCAAGTTCCCCTCCAAGTCACACACCATCCTGACTTAGAACTATATCGCTGTTCCTTCACTGTCGCTGGGTCAAAATCCTAGAACTCCCTTCCTAACAGCACTGTGGGTGTATCTACCTCACAAGGACTGCAGCAGTTCAAGAAGGCAGCTCACCACCACCTTCTCAAGGGCAATTAGGGATAGCCTAGCCAGCGATGCCCAAATTCCATGAATGAATTTTTAAAAAAACTTCCTCTCCATAAAAACTCGCCAACCTATATCCGTGGCCACCTCCTTGACCTTGCCATCTCACATGGTCTTGCTACTCCCAATGAACCAATCACAGATAAGGTCATCCCGGATCACTCGCCACCCACATCTCCCTTCCATCCCAAAGCCTACTTCCTTCTGTATATGCTTCTGGAAAATACTATTCACGAATTCACTGATAACTGCACTTTCAAAATCCCAACTATCTAGCCTTTGGTCCTCCGTTCATCATAATATTTCTGCAGCTACTGATTTGCTCAATCACACCCTTACCTCCACCACTGATGTCCAAATCCCCAATAAAACTATCACACCCTCTCACCCTGGCACGACCCTCATCTCTGCTCCCTGCAGACAAATGAAGCAGACTTGAAAGGATATGCCAGACAACTGGCTTAGCCATTCACCACTACATCTAACTGGACCACACAAAGCATGTTGGAATGCAAAGATAACCCCCGCTTCTTTCCTCTACTGCAAACCATCTTAAACACCTCTCCCCTGTCTCTTTCCTCCACCCTCGCCTCCAATATTAAGCACAAAGAGCTCATGGACGTCTTTGTCACTAAGATTGATCTGCTGCTTTCCTCCCTTCCACCAGCCCATTGAGACAAGCTTCTTCCAAGTTCTCCTTGCTCTAACCCTGAACTCTCACTTTTCTTTAATTTCTATTCTATCTCCTCTTATGGCGTCAAAGCTGACCTTGTCCACCTCCTGCGCTCTCAACCCTATTCTCGCTAAACTGCTGACCCTCCAACTTCCCTTCCTGGCCCTCTTGTTAACAGTTCTCTCTCTTCAGGTATTGTCTCTTGCTCCTTTAAATCTGCCATCACCACCTCTGTCCTCAAAAAATAAGCCCTTGGTCCTTGCAAAGGCACCACCCCATCTCCAACCTCCCTTTCCTCTCCAAAGTCCTTGAATGGAATGTCACCTCCCATATCTGTATCCATCTTTCCCAGAATTTGATGTTTGAATCCCTCCAGTCAGATTTCTGCTCCTGCTACAGTAGCAAAAAGAGCTCTTATCAAAGTCGCAAATGAAATCCTATGTAACTGTGACAAAGGTAGACTATCCCGCCTCATCAGACCTGTATGTAGCTTTTGACACAGTTGATACACCATCCTCCTCCAAACTCTCTCCACTGTCGTCCAACTAGACAGGACTGCACTTGCCTGGTTCCATTCTTATCCATCTAATCGTGACCGGAATATCACTTACAATGGCTTCTCTTCCCGCTCCCACAGTTATCTCTGGTGGCCCGCAAGGATTTATCCTTAGTCCCCTCCTAATTCTCACTGAGAAGATTCACTTCGGCAGTATCATCTGAAGCACAGTGTTAATTTTCACATGTGTGCTGATGACACCCAGTTCTACCTCACCACTAGCTCTCTCGACTCCACCACTGTGGCTAAATTATCAGACTGCTTATCTGTCATCTAGTACTGGATAAGCAGAAATTTCTTCCAATTAAATATTGGAAAGGCTGAAGCCACTGTCTTCAGTCACTGCGCCAAAGTCCATTCCCTCGCTACTGACTCCATCCCTCTACCTGGCAACTGTCAAAAACCAAACTATTGGCAACCTCGGTGTCATATTTGACCCGGAGATGAGCTTCTGATCACATGTCCGCCAATCACTAAGACCGCCTATTTCCACCTCCTTAACATTGCCTGACTTCGCCCCTGCCTCAGGTCAACTGCTGCTAAAACCCTCAATCATGCCTTTGTTACCTCTACACTTGATTGTTCCAACACAATCCTGGCCGGTCTCCCATATTCTACCTCTGGAAACTCAAGGTCATCTAAAACTCTGCTGCCCGTGTCCTTAATCACACCAAGCCTTGTTCATCAATCACCCTTGTGCTCATTGATCTACACTGGTTCCCAGTCAAACAACATCTTGATTTTAAAATTCTCATCCTTGTTTTCAAATCCCTCCATGGCCTCACCCTTCCTTAACTCTAATTTTCTCCAGCTACGCAACCCTCCGAGATATCTGTGCTCATCGAATTCTGGCTGCTTCAGCATCCCTGATTTTAAGTGTTCCAGAATTGGTGACCATGCCTTGACCTGCTTGGCCCCAAGCCCCTCTATCTTCCTTAAAACCCTCATTCTTGGACCAAGCTTTTAACTATCTGCCCCAATAACGTCTTCTGTGGTTTGGTGTCTAATTTTGCTTTAAAATGCTCCTGTGAAGCACCAGAATGTTTTATTCTGTTAAAGATGCTATATAAATACAAGCTGTTGTTGTTGGGTCTGTTCATATACTTTATCAGTTTCTAAAGTCACAGGTTGTGGATTCAAGTCCCACCCCAGACAGCTGAACATATAATCTAGGCTAATATGCCAGTGTAGTACTGAGGAAGTGTTGCACTGTCGGAGGTGCCGTATTTCAGATGAGACGTTACACCAAGGCTCCATCTGCTCGCTCAGGTGGACATAACTGATACCTTGCACTTCATAGCCAAAATTAATCCCTCAACCAACAATCACGAATACAGATTAGCTGCTCATTATCACATTGTTGTTTATGGGATCCTACTCAAAAGCAGTGACTACACTTCAAAATGTACTTCATTGGCTGTAAAATGTTTTGGCACGTCCTGAGGTCATGAAAGGCACTATATAAATGCAGGTCTTTCTTTCTAAGAAGTAACAGAGATAGACCACATATCTTGAACTGTTTCTATCTAGGAGCCAAGAATGAATCCTGGGGTAAAGTTCAAGTTCAGACCTGTTTAAGCTGCTTGGTTAGATGTGCAGTAGCAGAAGGTTCGTGCTGTTTAAAAAGTCGCTCCTGAATTGCCTTTGTGCTGGGAGTAACATTTGGAGCTCTCTGTCCAGGAGTGGATGGAGCAGGGCTTGATACACTGTGCTGTTGACAACGCTCACCAAAACGTTCCAGGAAAGACTTGACCCCTGTACCACCTGTAATATATTTGGGGATTAAAGGAGCCATCTGTTACAATCCAATAAAAACTAGAATTCAACAGCAAGTGATAATGAGAAACTCAATTGTCCAAGTACGTGCGATATTCCAAATACTTTGCTTGTCTTTAAACTTAGTTTTTCTACAGTAATTTTGAACAAGAATAATTCAACAGCAAGTGCAGGAATCAAACTATTGAATATTCTTTTTTTTTTAAAAAAAAAGGTCCATGGTTGCACAGCATACATTTTCTTAAAAATACTTGATCACATTTTAGAAATTTGTAATACCAATCCTGAAGTTAACTACACTTGGAACAATATTAAAAAGGAAACTACTTTATTTAAATCAGCGTTGTAGCTTTCTTGTCCTCTTCCCCAACCGTCTGTATGGCACAGACTATGTTGAGCAATAGGTAAAGCCACTGGCCAGTGTCCTACAGATTGGAAGATCTCAGATATATGATCCCCAGTCTGTGCTTCTCAGCAAGGGGAGCAATTGGAGCATTCCAACTGGTTTACCCAAGATGGGAAAAGAATATTGGACGATCAATTTAAGTACAACAAACAATTATATTAGAAAACCATTTTAAAGTACTCAAGTGCAAAAGTGCATAATAAATTTGAGTTCTTTGAATTGCATAAATAAAAGGAAACTGGCTTCAGTAACTTTGTCATACTCACCCACATCCTAATATTGCTTGAGAAACAGCTTACCTGGAGTAGCTAGAATGTCTCTAGGCTGAACCTGGGCTGCCGACGCTTTGGTTAGTTGATCTCTGGACTGGGTCTGGTGCTGGGCAAATGCCCCATTCGCTGGTAATGATTTGGCATCAGTTTTCTTTGGACTAGGCTGGACTTTTTTCTCAACAGGTGCCCTTTCAGGTAGTGGTGTCTTGGGCTCTTCGGCTATTTTTGGACTTAGCACTTTGGGCAAATGAACTGCTCCCTGACAAAATAGATCAACCTGTACAAGTAAGCTCAGCAGAATTTATGTATATCCACAAATCTGACACTGCAAAAGCTATCAGAATTTTTCTTCAAAAAAAAAAGACAAATTGCTATTGCACCCAAATAATGCTATACTCGTTACTTCCAGAAATCAAGTTTTTGTAAGTGTTTGTTGATAAATTGATTTCCTTTCTTTTACTTAATTAAATTGGCTCAGTTGATAGCACTCCTGCTTCTAAGCCAGAGGGCTCTGGGTTCAAGTCCCACTCCTGGACTTGATGGCCACGGAAGGAGCATTCAAAACATGGCCTATTAGGTTGTTAATCAGCTTGAGAATCCTTCCAATATGCCACACTATTCTCCAAGGGAAAAAGAGAGTGTAAAGACATGAAAACGAACAAACTTAAATGAAGTTTCACATACCACAGCAGTCTCTGGGGACCTGTTATCAATCACTGAATCTGGCACTTTTTAGCCAAAAAGCCTCTAATTTTCCATTCCTGTGGTAAAGAACCAGTGCTTTGCTCATCAGTACAGAGGGGACTTGGAGCTAACTGTTGGGCATCGCTGAGTATCCACCGTACTTGATCACTCTAATGCATTGCATCAATGTCCACAAGTCATTATATTCTTTTAACACTAATAGAGTTCTGTCAGTGACTGATTTACCAAAGTCACCATGTAATTCAGCCCAGGTTTGAGAAGTTATTGGATATAAACGTGGGTGGCACAGTGGTTAGCACCGCAGCCTCACAGCTCCAGCGACCCAGGTTCAGTTCTGGGTACTGCCTGTGCGAAGTTTGCAAGTTCTTCTTGTGACCGCGTGGGATTCCACCGGGTGCTCCGGTTTCTTCCCACAGCCAAAGACTTGCAGGTTGATAGGTAAATTGGCCATTGTAAAATTGCCCCTAGTGTAGGTAGGTGGTAGGAGAATTGAGGGAAGGTGGCAGGGAATATGGGATTAAATGTAGGATTAGTATAAATGGTTGTTGGTCAGCACAGACTCGGCGGGCCGAAGGGCCTGTTTCAGTGCTGTATCACTAAACCTGGGAGCTACAAATCGGCTCTTAGTTGAACGTAAAAAAGCTAGGAATGTCACTCTTGATCAGTATCAAATGTTTCCTGTCAGAAAGTACAGATGTCAGCATCTGATAATGATAAATACAGGCTCAACAGTGGTGGCTAACCCAATCCCACTCATCCACAGTCAAATATCTGCAAATACTCCTGTTTTAAGCTCACATATTAAAAAAAAAGACCATTTATGGCAATGAATTGGAAGGCAGTGGTGCCTAAGGGACTGTATCGCAGCATATATGATAGTTATGCAGAAAATTCAAAGGGGGTGGGGAAGAAAGTAACCACAAAATGTTTCCTGTCCAAGACAACAAAAAGGTGACCGGTTTCATTCAAAAAAGATTCAAACAGTACAATAAAAAATTATCATGCAGGCATTAGCTAATACACCTCCACCCTTCCTTAAAGATACAACAAAGTACTTTGATTCAGCAGGGCAGCAGTTAAAGGCAAACTTCACAGGATTAGTAAATTAGAATATATTATATATATATTTTTAAAAACAAAAAATATGTTCTGAGAATCACAATTTACTATTAGGATTTGTGACAATTTTTTTAAAAAGCTTGACCTACCTGTGAGACAGTAAAGGCTGTTTCGTTAACTACGCTTTCGACAGATCTTGGAGGACTTCTTGTAGCTTGCTGTTTAATACTGCTACTGTCAGTAGCTGCCACTCTGTTTGCTGTCGAAGAGACTGGTAAACAAGCAGTACCAGGCTGTCCTGGCAGTTTGTTTTGCTTTATAGTCGGGTGGCTCAAGTCGTCGTCCCAGGAGCTAATTGTTGCGGCAAGGTTCGCAAAGCGTCCTCTCCTTCCAGCTGGAGTTGTAGACTCGACAGTGCTCACTGTCTGCTGTTGTGGAGGGGAAGATGGCTTCTGTGAGTGTACGGGCGATACATGCGAATCAATTTCGTTACCTGTTTATGAAGAAAACGCAAACTATGACAAACGGAATTCTTTGTCTGTTCAAATTCTATTTTATAATATAAGCAATTATTGAGCATTTGTTTTTAGTAGTGTATCCAAGCAGTAGTGTTTAGAATTTAATAAATGTTAAATAAAAATATTCTAGCAATTAGAGTTGGTATAATAAACAGAAATATTGAAACTCCGTTATGCTTAGAAGACTAGCTATTCAAATACCTTGTCAGTACAGTTGTATAACTAACATACCACCAGTGTTTAAAATACTTAAAAAGAGGAATGTTTCTGATGTAAACCATTGCTATTCAATTAACAAGTCAAGCCTTCTAGATCAGGAAATATATGCAATTTAAAGTAATTTCCTTAACTCCACAGAGACCTGTCATTTCAGGCCTCCAATGTGGGAGCTGCTCAGTTTTAAGCTGGAAGTACTCCTAGTAATTACCTTTTCCTTTAACCATTACAGTGCCAGCATCTAAAGTCAGCATTTTATTAATTAGTTCACAAACTGCGAAACCGAAAGACCAGCACAAGATCAAGGTAGCAATAAAGGTAATGATATCCGGGTATGGCAGGAAGGACAGTAATTGCAAACTTAGAGTGTGCCAGCAGATAGGGCGAGAGTTTACAAAAACTGTAAAAAAACTGAATTAAGGGCTCTGTATCTGAACGCCTGTACCATTTGCAATAAAACAGATGAATTTTTATTTGAGCTGTCAATTCATATGTATAATCCGGATAGCCATTACACAGACGTGGCAACAAGAAAACCAAAGCTGGGACCTGAATATCCAAGGGTAGACGACATTCAGGAAGGACAGGAAGCTGGGAAAAGGTGGTGGGATAGCTGTTAATTAAAGAGAGCATTAGTACTGTAGTGAGAGATGATCTTAGTTCTAAAGATCAAGATGTAGAATCAGTTTGGGTGGAACTAAGAAACAGCAAGGGTCAGAAAACATTGGTCAGAGTTGTTTAAAGGCCAAACAGCAGTGGTAATGTAAATCACAGTATAAATCAGGAAATTAGAGGTACGTGAAACAGGGGTAATATAGTAATCATGGGTGAGTTCAATCTACATATAGACTGGGTGAACCGAATTAGTACTAATTTCGTAAAGGATGAATTCTTGGAATGTACGTGAGATGGTTTTCTAGAGCAGTACATTGAGGAACCAACTAGGGAACAGACTAATTTAGATCAAGTATTGTGCAATGAAAAAGGACTTATTAATAACCTTATTGTAAATGAGCCTTTAGAAAAGAGTGACCATAGTTTAGAACAAAAATACATTCCTTTAATGCACAAAAACCTAGCAAGGAAAGTGTGCCGACCGTGGCTAACGAAAGGAATCAAGGATTGAATTAAACCAAAGGAAGAGGTATATAAAGTAGCCAAATAAAAGGTAAGCCTGAGGATTGGGAGCATTTTAGAACTCAGAAAAGAAGGACCAAGAAAAAGATTAAGAAAGGGAAAACAGAATGAGAGTAAACTAGCGGGAAACATAAAAAATGGACCGTTAAAGCTTCTATAGGTATGTAAAAAGAAAAAGATTAGCTAAAACAAATATGGGCCCATTACAAGTGGAGTCAGGAGAATTTATAATGGGGATTAAGGAAATGGCAGAGAAACTAACCATATACTTCATGTCTATCTTCACGGAGGAAAATACTAAAAACCTCCCAGAAATAATGGTGAATCAAAGGACTAATGTAAATGAGGAACTGAAAGATATTATTAGTAAAAAAAAAAGTACTACAGAAATTAAGGGGACTTAAGGTACATAAATCCCCTGGACCTAATGATCTACAACCAGAGTGTTGAAAGAAGTGGCAGTAGAGATAGTAGATGCATTGGTGGCTATCTTTCAAAATTCTATAGGCTCTGGAACGGTTCCTGCAGATTGGAAAGCGGCAATTGTAACTCCACTATTTAAGAAAGGAGGGAGAGAAAACGGGAACTACAGATCTGTTAGTCCAACATCAGTCATATGCTAGAATCTATAATAAAGGACGTGATAACAGGACACTTGGAAAATAATAGCAGGCAGGATTGGGCAGAGTCAACATGGATTTATGAAAGGGAAAACATGTTTAATAAACTTGTTGGAGATTTTTGAAGAAATAACAAGCAGAATAGAGAATGGGGAACCGGTGGATGTGGTACATTTAGATTTTCAGAAAGCTTTTGATAAGATCCCACAGAAGACGTTAGTAAACAAAATTACAGCATATGGGATTGAGGGGGAATATACTGGCATGGATTGAGAACTGGTCAACGGACATAAAAAGAGAGTAGGAATAAATTGGTCATTTTCAGGTTGGCAGGCTGTGACTAGTGGGGTACCGCAAGGATCAGTACTTGGGCCCCAGCCATTCATAATCTATATCAATGATTTGGATGTGGGGATTAAATATATTTCCAAGTTTGCAGATGACACAAAACTAGGTGGAAGTGAGAATTGTGAAGAGGATGCAAAATGTTTCAAGGGGATTTGGAAAGGCTAAGTGAGTGGGCAAAAATTTGCCAGATGGAATACAATGTGGAGAAATGTGAGGTTATCCATTTTGGTAGGAAAAACAGAAATACACAGTCTCTCTTAAATGGAGAGAGGCTGGGAAGTGTTGAACTTCAAAGGGATTTGGATGTCCTTGTTAATGTGTTACTGAAAGCTAATTTGCAGATACGGCAAGCAATTAAGAAGGTAAATTGTATGCTGGCCCTCGTTACAAGAAGATTTGAGTATAGGAGTAAAGATGTCTTACTGCAATTATATAGAGCCTCGATGAGACCCTGGTGTGCAGTTTTGGTCTCCTTACCCAAGGAAAGATATACTTACCATAGAGGGAGTACAACAAAGGTTCACCAAACTAATTCCTGGGATGGAGGGATTGTCCTATGAGGAAAAATTAAATAGACTGGGCCTTTATTGTGTTGAGTTTAGAAGAATGAGAGGTGATCTCATTCAAGCATGCAACTTTTTTTATATATAAACAGGGCTCGACAGGGTAGATGCAGGAAGGATGTTTACCCTGGCTGGGGAGTCTAGAACCATGGGACACAGTTTCAGAAATAAAGGGCAGGCCATTTAGGACTGAGGTGAGGAGGAATTTCCTCATTCAGAGAATCATAGAAACCTTATGGCACAGAAAGAGGCCACTTGGCCCATCATGTCTGCCACCCGGCCCATCATGTCTGCCACCCAGCCTAATCCCATCTTCCAGAATTTGGTCCAGAGTCCAGTAGATTATGGCACCAGAGGTGCATATTTAGACACCTTTTAAATGAGTTGAGGGTTTCTGCCTCTACTACCCCTTCAGGCAAATGAGTTCCAGACCTCTACCACCTTCTGGGTGAAAAAAATATTTTCCTCACTTCCCCTCTAATTTTTCTACCAATCCTTTTAAATCTATGCCCCCTAGTCAATGACCTCTCTGCAAAGGTAAATAGGCCCTTCACATTAACTCTATTCAGGCCTCTCAAAATTTTGTACATTTCAATCAGATCTCCCCTCAGCCTTCTCTGTTCCAAGAAGAACAGTCCTAGTCTATCCAATCTTTTCTCATAGCTGCATTTTTCCAGTCCTGGCAACATCCTCGTAAATCTCCTCTGTACCTTCTCTAGTGCAATTACATCCTTTCTGTAATGAGGTGACCAGAACTGCACACAGTACTCAAGTTGTGGCCTAACTAATGACTTGTACAGTTCCAGCATAAGCTGCTTGCTCTTATATTCTATACCTTGGCTAATAAAGGAACGGGTTCCAAATGCCTTAATCACCTTATTGAGGTGGTGAAAGTTTGAAATTCTCTGCCCCAGAAGGCTATGGAGGCTCAGTCATTGAGTACGTTAAAGAACGAGATCGATAGATTTTTACATATTGTTACGACCACAGCGGGAGCAATGCACTGTTAATTCAGTCCTGTCGCTCCACAGGTCACAGACCATTTCTTTAAGCTTTTCAAATAGGAAGTGCAGCCAAATTGAACATTCTAGTATCTCCCGAATGAAGCGGACCAAACCAGGTATCTTTAGATAACAAATTAGACGTTGATTTAAAAAAAACCTAAAATCTTAAACACCAAGATGTCTAAAGACCTTATAACTTATTTAAAAATCTAATTCCCACATTCACATACATACATATACAAAAGTTAACAATGGTTCGGTTTTACATTAGCTGGCCATTCAGAACAAAATAAATAAAGTCTTGGCAAGTTGTGTTCCTGACGAATGGAGTCTTCCAATGTAGAAAGTCAAAGGTTGCTTGAAGTCTTCACAGTGGTCCGATGGGGAAAAAAAAGGCCCTTCAAAGATAGGAATTCAGCAGTTCGGCTATTGGAGTATTAAACTGTCCCTTCAGTGATAAACAGCAAATACCGATAATTTGGTAAGAAAGAAAAGTTTTTTTTACATTTTTCTTAGGGAAAAAATTCGGCTTGAAGCTTTGTAGAATTTTGAGAGTGTAACAGAGCTTCTTCAGTTCAAATCGTCTTAGAACTCTCAGCTTAAAATCAGTCTTTTCCAGCAAGTTTAAAGTCAAACTGCAACATTGACTCACGTGACCTCTCTCTCCTGCTGCTGTTGCTTGGCAACCAGAATGCAACTGGCAGTCTGAGTCTCTGGAACTTTCTGTCTTAAAGGTGCATTGATCTTTTTACAGTCTTAAAAGCACACACAATATTTGTAAGGAGAAAAAAAACCAAGACCGTGACAATATTAAAACATCTAGGGATATGGGATAGTGCAGGAAACAGTGTTGAAGTAGATCAGCCACGATCTGATTGAATGGCAGAGTGGGATCGAACGGCAGAATGGCCTTCTCCTGCTACTATTTCTTACGTTCTTATGTTAAGATCCATTACAGAAATAATACCACTGAAAGCCAGTAGTCTCACGTTATTGTAATAAATGATTAAACAATTCTACATTTGGAAAGCTGTTCTATCTCATCCCAATTTATTATATTTGTACTATATTTAACTATTAACTTCTTTAATTTTAGTTTTTTTAATTTTTAAAATGTTGAGAAAAAGCTGATATTTTTCTTGGCTTCCAATAAATCCACCACCTTTTCTGTAAAATGGACATATGCAAGTAAAATTCAATTCTGATCGCTTAAAAACTTAGTTTCAAAAGGCTAAATTTCTGTCTGATTAAAATTAAACTTACTTCACCGAATCAAACTTTTGACATTTCTCAGGCTGCCAAGTATCCAACAAGTCAGCCAAGGAGAGCAGACATACAAAAATGCATTATCTCAAGTGACTCAAGCAAACTGTAGCAACACTGCTCATATTATATACATGCCTTAGCTTTGAGTGTGTTTCGGCCCCCTTCAAATATCCCACCTACAAATCTGATTTAATAAGTTCTCTGCAGAGTTCTGCAAGTAATTAACTTGCTCAGTGAAAAGCACACAAATGCACGCCAAAATATTCCTTTGGAGCACATGCACTCCACTGATTGGCTTGCTGTATTTGTATTTTTTTTGATACTTTATTACCCAATATTTGAAACAAAAGCAGATATCCGCCAGTCCAATAGTATCAATACCAATGATGCAAACCAGACTGTTAGCTGAGCACATCCACAACATCACTTGATATGAAACAAATAGCATGCCCCAAGTTCCACTACGAATATACAGATATATTCTTCAAAACATTGATTCCTAAGTTTTCTCTTCATAAAAACAGAAAACAATTTGTCTTTTAGTCGCTGTAGTTTTATATTCCTCGAACTAATTTTTGCTGAAACATCAAAAATGCAGGCAAGGGGAAAGGAAGTATTAAACGTATGAAAGGAGAATTCCAGGCCTTCACATTCAGGAGTTTAAAATCTAGGGCATTGAGTTACAGTTTATCTGCAAGCATGAGGTCAGTTTCCACACATATGTGACCATACCCTCCCCACTTTCAACCTTAGTTATACATCTGCTGCTGCACTGTCTGACTGCCTGACATCAAGTCATGGCCAAAACTTTCTGCAGCACAACACTGGAAAGTCCAATGCCATCTTGTTTGGCTACCACCAGAAACTCTGTGGTTTAGTCCCTGATCCCAACCCCTCCCATGGTTGCCTGCTCAAACTCAAGTTGCATAATAGGACCTTGGTTTGACCTGAGCTGATGTTTAAGCTCCACACCCAATCATACTTCCAGCCCTGAAAGATCACCTATGTCCATCCGCACCACACCTCTCCAGAGCCACTGAAATCTGCTATGAAATAAAAGATTTTCAAACCACATGGAGTAAGGGGTGCAAAGAGAGGAGACTTCACCTGAGTGACTCGCAGTCAGAGTGTGAAGGTGGTAATTGGGTTCACATGGGAATTCGGTGTAGAGGGGGAAAGAGGTGCTCCTTTTTCAGCCTCCTGTAGCTGTACAAGATGCAAGTTGCTTCCCAGAAATATAGAGGACAACCTTGAGACAGAGACATCTCAGGAAAACTGTAAGGTGAATGGTTGGTGAGTAACTGCTGTTAGGGAGTATCTGTAAATAGCTAAGTTGCTGCACTGCTGTTAGAGTTCATGTGTTAATAGCTGGAAATTGGAACTATGTAAAGTAAAAATTAAAATTTAAGTATCTACCTTCTGATTGAGGTATGCAAGCAGAAGGGAAGTAAGAAGCTGGGTCTACTGTTTTGTTTCATTTTTTAAGCAGTAGGGTTCATTGTATTACCAAGGTTTAAATTAGTCAAGTAAGTGCTGGTGAGGAGAGGCATTAATTTTTAAAAATTAAGAAAATAGTTAATTACAACACAATCAGTATGGCAGGGCAGGTGATGTGGTACAGCTGCAGCATGTGGGAGCTTGTGGAAACCAGTGTGATCCACAGAAACCATATTTGCAGCAAGTGTCAATGGCTCGAGGAGCTTTGGCTCAGAGTAGATGAGCTGGAAGCCAAGCTACAGATACTGGAATGCATCAGGGAGGGGGAAAGTTAGCTGGACACTTTGTTCCAGAAGGTAGTCACACCCCACAGGATAACATCTTCGGATTTGGTCAGTAGTCAGGGCCAGAAGGGTGTGACTGAGAGTGAGGCAGGTAAAGGGATTGAGAAGGCAAAAGTGGAGGAACCTCAGCCCTTGCAACTGTCCAACAGGTGTGATGTCTTTTCAGCTTGTATGGATGAGGGCGAGGCTGCAGGTTAGATGAGCAAACTGATCATGACACCACGGTACAAGAATCCAGTCAAGCAGGGGGAGTAAATAGGAAATAGTGATAGTAGGAGATAGTATAGTCAGGGGGATATAGACACAGTTCTCTGCCGCCAAGAGCTAGAGTCCAGAAGGCTGTGTTGCCTGCCCAGTGCCAGAGTTCGGGACATCTGCTCAGGGCTGGAGAGGAACTTGCAGTGGGAGGGGGAAGATCCAATTGTTGTGGTCCACGTGGGTATCAATGACAGATAAGACTAGGAAAGAGATTCTACATAGGGAGCATGAGCAGCTAGGGGCTAAATTAAAAAGCAGAACCTCAAAGGTAATAATTGTTGGATTATTACCTGAACCATGAGCAAATTGGTGGAGTAAATAAAAATTGAGAAGCGAATGCATGGCTTAAAAACTGGCATGGTAGAAATGTGTTTTGATTTGTGGGCACTGGCACCTGTACTGGGAAAGTGGGAGCGTCTTCACCTGAACCATGCTGGGACTAGTGTTCTGGTGAGTCGTATAACTGGAGCGGTAGAGAGGACTTTAAACTAAATAGTGGGGGGGAAGGGATCACATGAGAGATGTGGTAAAGCAAGGTAATAAAGCAGGGTCGCGATTTGGGTAATGATAACCAGACTGTGGCAGGAAGGGACAGAACACACAAACGCAAGACTGCACCAAAGATAAGGCCAAAGATTGCAGAAACGGTAAAAAGACAGAGTTAAAGGCTCTGTATCTGAATGTGTGGAGCATTCATAACCAAATGGATGAATTGTTAGCACAGATAGAAATAAATATTTATGAACTGATAGCCATTACAGACATGGTTGCAAGGTGACCACAGCTGGGACCTGAATATTGAAGGGTATTCGACATTTCAAAAAGGCAGGAAGCTAGGAAAAAGTGGTGGGGTAGCTCTGTTAATTAAGGATGTCGTTAATACAATAGCGAGAGATGACCTTAGCTCGGAAGAGCACGATGTAGAATCAGTCTGGGTAGAGATAAGAAATAGGAAAGGTAAGAATGTACTTGGAGTAGTCTCTAGGCCCCTAACTGTTGCCACACTGTAGGAGACAGCACACAGGAAGAAATAGGGCATATAAGAAAGAAGGTACCACAATAGTCATGGGTAACTTTAATCTACATGTAGATTGGGCAAATCAGATTGGCAAAGGTAGCCTGGAAAATGGGTTCATAAGAGTGTATTCTGGACAATTTCTTAGAGGAATACATTCTAGAGCCAACTAGGGAGCAGGCTATTCCAGATCTTGTAACGTGCAATGAGACAGGATTAAAATCAATAACCTCATAGTAAAGGAGCCTCTAGGCAACAGCAATCATAACATGAATTTTATGTTCAGTTTAAAAGGGAGAAGTGTGGGTCTATGACTAGTGTTTTAAACCTAAATAAAGGGTAATTACAAGGGTACAAAGACAGAGCTCGCTAAAGTGAACTGGGAAACTAGGTTAAAAGGTAGGACAGTAGAGATGCAGTGGCAGTCTTTTAAGGAGATATTAAATAACGTTCAGCAAAGATTTATCCCAGTAAGATAGGAAGATTCTTTGAGAAGGATGCATCATCTGTGGCTAAATAAAGTTAGGGATAGTATCAAATTAAAAGAAACACTGCACAAATCTGCAAAGATTTAGTGGTAGGTCAGATTTTAAGAACCAACAAAGAGTGATAAAAAAAAAATTAAGATGGAGAAAGTAGAGCATGACAGAAAGCTAGCGAGTAATATAAAAAGAGTTTCTACAAGTATTTAAATAGGACAAGAGTAACTAAAGGAGTGTTAGTCCTCTAGAGTGTCAGCCTGGGGATCTGTTAATAGAAAACAATGAAACGGCGGCAGTGTTGAACAGGTATTTTGTGTCTGTTTTCACTGTAGAAGACTTTAAAAAAAACCTACCAAAGATACTTAAAAATCAAGAGATGAGAGGGAGGGAGGAACTTAAAACGATCACCATCACCAGGGAAAAGGTGCTGGAAAAACTATTAGACCTAAAGGCTGACAAGTCCCCAGGACCAGATGATCTGCATCCTAGGGTCTGAAAAGATGTGGCAGATTCTGGATGGGCCCCAGTGGCATGGAAAATAGCAAATGCAATGCCTTTATTGATGAAAGGAAGGAGACAGAAAGAGGAAACTATAAGCGAGTTAGCCTAACATCTGTCATAGGGAAATTACTAGAATCCATTATTAAGCAGGTTATGACAAGGTGAGAAAGGAGTCTGGGGGTTCCCTCTCAGCCTTTTCCTGGTTTGGCCATAACAGAGTTTAATTTTTAAAACACCGTGTTATTAGCTTCCCCCTCTTCACTGCTCTCCAATTGTAATGGCAAAGAAATCAACCAGACAGGTTTTCTTAGATTTAAACAAGAAAGGTGTACTTTTATTAACTGTAAACCTCTAATTCGGTTAAAGCTACTAAAAATACGCAACGCGACCCCGCTAGCATGCATACACGAAAAACACACATGCAGATAGAGACAAAAAAAGGAGAAAGAATCAAGGGAAAAGGTTTGAAGCAATTGCTGGAGTTCATTTACTGTCTTTTGAGTTTGATGTAAAGTCTTTGCAGTTTGATCTTGCCGTCTCGTTGGGGCCCAGTACACTCTTTCAAACTTGTTTCGATGGTTTTCTGTCTTGAAATCCCGTTGCAGTTTCTTCTCTTTGAGAGAGATAGCGAGACAGAGAGATGCTGTCTTCCTGCAAGTTCAGTTTAGTTTAGTTTAGAGATACAGCACCGAAACAGGCCCTTCGGCCCACCGAGTCTGTACCGACCATCAACCACCTATTTTATACTAATCCTACACTAATTCCACATTACTACCACATCCCCACCTGTCCCTATATTTCCCTACCACCTACCTATACTAGGGGCAATTTATAAAGGCCAATTAACCTATCAACCAGCAAGTCTTTGGCATGTGGGAGGAAACCGGAGCACCCGGAAGAAACCCACGCAGACACAGGGAGAACTTGCAAACTCCACACAGGCAGTACCCAGAATTGAACCCGGGTCGCTGGAGCTGTGAGGCTGCAGTGCTAACCACTGCGCCGCCCACAGTTGTAGTCTGATCTCAACCTGTTCAGTGAACACAATTCAACCCAATCCTAGGCCAGCAGGCCAGTCATGTGACCAGCTCTTTTTTCAGGACAACCTGCCCGGCGAGGTTTTGTGGATTTTTTTCAATCTTAGTAGACATCCACAGTAGGGAGCTGAAATGCTCTTCACACCTTCAATGTCTTTTGATCAAAATCCATTTGGTTAATTGAATCAGGAAGCAGTTCCATTGTCTTCTCCAGGCAACTGTCTCTTAGAATGCAAATGTTTCCAGCCACTGTCCTTTTAGAATGCAGGTGCAGCCATGCTTTCAGTCCATTAAGAGTTTAAAATTAATGTTCCATATGACGAAATAAAAATGCCTCATTCTTGGCAGGTATGGTTTTCATCACACAGGATACTTTAAAAATCCTAATAGGATCAGAGTCAACATGGTTTTGTGGAAAGGAAATAGTGTTTAACTAATTTATTAGAATTTTTGAGGAAATAACAACAAGGTGGATAAAGGTGAACCTGTAGATGTGGTGTACTGGGATTGCCAAAAGACATTTGATAAGGTGCCACATCAAAGGTTATTACACACGATAAGATCACATGGTGTAGGGGTAACATATTACTATGGATAAAGGACTGGCTAGCTAACAGGAAGGAGAGAGTAGGGATAAATGAGTTTTTTTTCCCGGCTTGACAAGCTGTAACTAGTGGAGTGCCACAGGGATCAGTGCTGGGGCCTGAACTATTTACAACCTGTATCAATGACTTGGATGAAGGGACTAAATGCATGGTAGCTAAATTTGCCGATGACATCAAGATAGGAAGGAAAGTAAGGCGTCAAGAGGTTAAGAGTCTATAAAAAAGGATATAGATAGGTTAAATGAGCAGGCACAAATTTGACAGATGGAGTATAATGTGGGAAAATGTGAACTTGTCCACTTTGGCAGGAAGAACAGAAAAGCTGTATATTATTTAAATGGACAGAGATTGCAGAACTTGGTGGTACAGAGGGATCTGAGTGGGGATCCTGGTACATGAATCACAAAAGGTTAGTATGCAGGTACAGCAAGTGATTGGGAAAGCAAATGGAATATTGATGATTATTGCAAGGGGAATAAAGTACTAAAGTAGGTAAGTTTTACTGCAGCTGTACAGGATCTTGGTGAGACCACATCTGGACTACTGTGCATAATTTTGGTTTCCTTATTTGAAAGAGGATATAATTGCATTTGAAGCAGTTCAGAGAAGGTTCACTCAACTAATTCTGGGAATGGAGGGCTTATCTTATTAAGAAATATTGAACAGGTTGGGTCTATACCCATTAGAGTTTAGAATAATGAAAGGTGATCTTATTGAAACATATAAGATCTTGAGGGGACTTGATAAAGTGGATACCGGGAGGATGTTACAGCTAAATCAGCCATGATCTTATCAAATGGCAGAGCAGGCTTGAAGGGCCAAATGGCATGCTCCTAACTCTTATGTTCTTATGCAAAAGCAAAATACTATGAATGCTGGAAATCTGAAATAAAAACAGAAAGTGCCAGAAATACTCAGCAGGTCTGGCAGCGTCTGTGGAGAGAAAAACAGAGTTGACGTTTCGAGTTCGATATGATTCTTCTTTAGAAATCTGCTGTTTTTCAGTTCCAGATTCAATTTTTCCAGCTCTCTTCTTCAGCAGCCTAGTAAGCTCTGAACCTACATGAACTCTAACGCAACCAGAATTCCACTGCCCATTTTATGGGAACACCAGCACCTCCAAATTCGCCTACAGGTCACACACCATCTCAGTTTGGACATACATCGCCGCTCCTTCATTATCACTGGGTCAAAGTCCTGGAACTTCATATATAGCAACACTGAGTACCTTTTCCACTGCAGTGGTTCAAGAGGCAGCTCACCACCACCTTCTCACAGGCAACTAGGGGACGAACAATACTTGCCCACCTTACTAGCGATGCCCATATCCCAAGAATTAATTAACAAAAAAATATGCACAAAATACCACTTACCCATCATTCATCCTCACCAATCCCTACCGACAACCTGTGCTGCTAACCCCAGTCCACTGTCTTCAAAATGTTAATCACAGTCTACAAATCTCTCTATCCCCTTGCTTTCACCCATCTCTGCCAGCCCTGTGCCACTGCTTGCCACCTTCAGCTGTAGCTCTGGCTTGTGCATTCAACCTCGTTCCACTCTGCCAGATGCCAAAGCCTTCAGCCATTTTGCTCTAAAATGCTCCCTTAAGCTTGCCATCCCCTAACCATTCATCTTCAAAAGTACCCTTAAAACTCAACTCTTAACCAGCATCTTCAAATTCGTCTGCAAATTACTCTCCTACTTCAGCTCAGATTGGATCTTCAACTGTGAAATACCTTGGGATGTTTTGCTACATTAAAGGTGCTCTATAAATGCAAGTGGCAATTGCTGCTGCTGTAAAAAGGCTAACATTTTTAGGTTGGGTGATCAGACCATTTACTACAGTACACATCTGAACTGCAAGTACTTAACTCTTAGCATCACAATCAAATAGAAATAACAGTTTTAACCAGTTGGCTCTTTCAAGTTTCTGCTACTAATGTTGACCAAATTAACGATGAGTGTAATCAGTCATTATCAAATGGCCTTCATAGCTTTAAAAAGATGCATTATTTTTCACATAGTATCATGGTACATTGTGGAACACAAACAATGCCACAGTGTGCCAAGATGTAAACTTGATCCTCAGTCAGATGTGTACTATCTGTGGACTGAAACCAGGAGAAAATCCTCACCAGGTTATTGCTGCCTATGCTTGCTTGCTCCCCAACTTCCAGCCAAGCAATGATCATCCCTTCTGTCATTGTGCCTTTGTTCTTTAGCATTCTCCCTTACATTGCCCTTGCTAGCTCTCTTCAACCATGAGCATAGTTCTTTTTGCACTCCCACCCCTGCTGCGGTAATCTCAAAAGGTGATCACTCCAAATTCCTCTTTGTAAAGATTTCAATCATTCTCCTACTCGAGGGATACCATGAAAAAGTGCAAACTGTTGTCGTATCATTGTCCGCTACTATTGTTACTACGAACAGTGTCCTCTAGTGTTCAAAATCATTCATTGCTACCTTTAAAAAAAAGGGTATTGTCATATTATTGCCATGCTGATTTTCAATTTAGAAACTTGTAAAGTTGCTTCCGTTTTGGAGCCATTCGTCATCTCTCTTGCCTGCAACTTTACACATATGCATCAAAAAATAACCTTTTCTCATCTATGACTTTTCTTGTTGCGTTATTTGGAGAGAATTAAGAGAATTAGTTGCAGTGATTATATCATAATTGATCAGTATGTGGTGCTTTAAACTAGCCAAAGGGTCATGGGGTTAAAAGCTGACTCTAGAGTCTTGAATGCAACTTTTAAGTCTGGCACATCAGTGCAATACTGAAGGAGTGCTGCACTGTCAAAGGTGCCATCTTTTTATGAGACATAGGTGGATGTAAAAGATCCCATATAACTATTTTTTTTTTAAAAAAGCAAGTGAGTTCTTCTGGTATCCTAGCCAACATCTATCCCTCAACCAACACCCAAGGAGAGATTGAATGTCATTTATGCAAACTTACTGTGTGCAAATTGGCTACCTCATTTCCTATATTACAGGGACTACACTTCAAAAGTACTTCTTCTGCTTGTAAAACACTTTGTGATGTTCCAAGATCATGAAAGGCACTATATCAATGCTAGTTCTTTCTTCCTTTAATATAGGACCAGGACACACCAAATGAAGTACAGGTATGTCCTTTAATAATATTTAGGATTATGAGACACTAAGTATTTCCCCTTCAAATTCATTATTAGACCATTAAATTTGAACATCGCAGTCTGGACTACTAGGTTAGAGTTTCAAAGGCAAGTACATTATTACTTTAAACATAAGTAAAGGCTATTTGAATTCTTGGATTTTCTTCTGTGGGAGGAAAAGAAAAGCTGCCAATATTATACATCAATGACTTTCCACGACCCTTAAGCTCTGGATTTCCCTACCTCAACCTCTCTCCTCCTTTAAAATGCTCCTTAAAACCTACATCTTTGATCAAATTTTTGGTCACCGCTCACATTATCTCCTTATGTGGCTCAGTCAAATTTTGTTTGATTACACTCCTGTGAAGCACCTCGAGATGATTTAATACATTAAAAGGTGTGAAGTAAAATGCAAGTTGTTGTTGGAAGATTAAGACAGAAAAGGCCAATTGCTCTCCATTTCCACTGCAGTAGAGCAATTTTGAATGAAACATTGTTTTAAAAGAAAAAGCAAGAAATAAATCACATTGAAATATACAATCACATTCTAACCAACAATTAAATCATACCATCAGTATCCCATTGGCGTCTTTGTTCTGCCAGTCTTTGCATCCGGTTCTTCACAGAGGCAGCTGGGAGAGTATTTTGGTTCATCTTTTGCTCTTCCTGAACCCCAAATAATCCAACATGTTGACATGGAGGAGGTTGTGCAACAGAAGTAAATGCAGGAGTTCCTGGCTCTTTGTTCTCTGCTGCAGGAACTGGGGTTTCCATTTTATCTGAACAGCGTCTTTTGGAAGGAGAAGGTTTGTTCGATATTTTTGCTACATACAACAAAACAGATTCTTAGTATGGCTGCAAAATAACGTGGAGGAATCCTGACACTTAAGGAGAGAATATATACTATAAATTGAGGGGGGGAAATACATTGCAGTATGACATAAAATTTAGGGATTTAAAATTGTGATTTACACTTAAGTGCTTTAAAACACATTTGTTTTATTACTGCTTTTCATCCACTCTGATGCCATTTTTTCTGTCATTGTGCCCATGCCCTCTGGAATCCTCTCCCAAAACCACTTCACCTTGCTACCTTCTCCCATCTTCAAATTCCTCTTAAGAACTCTCCCTCCCTGTGGCGGAACTGCCCACCCTTGGTAATATTACCACACAGTACAGCACCATTTTGTTTGAACACAATTTGTTTAATTATAAATATTGGTCAAAAGGAGTTTCATGTCTTAATGCAGAAGCTGTAAATACTGGCAACATTTTAAGTACCATCACTCAAAGTATGTGTTTTACTACATGGTACCTCTCCCAACAATCGACAAAAAAGCTTTGGTTCACTCCCCACTTCAGACCACCACAACAAAGTTATCAACGTTTACCCTTTATGCCAGCAAACAGTTCTAATCATAGTTATTTAGCTTGATCCCATCTCCCTGCAACTCCTTTACCTTTCACCCACCTATCCAATCTAATCATTCATGTTGACAGTTTCTGTCTCAACCATTGACCTCGGAAGTGAATTCCATATCTTTACAACCTGGTTAAAAAAAAAATTCTCCTACTTTGTGTTCTAAATCCCTTACATTTAATCTTCTATCCATGGCCCCTTGCTCTTGATCACTCAACCACTGGAAACAATCTGTTTCTATCTACTCTGTCCTACCCCTTTATCGTGTTAAACACTTCCATCATATTGCCCCAGAATCTTTGTTGTTCTAATCAAAAAAGCCCTAGGTTTAAGTCTTTCTTCGTATTTGTGTTTCCTCATACCAAGCAACATCTTAGTGAATGAATCTGTGTTGTATCCTCGTTAAAAGGTGGCCAGGCATCAGGGGTAGAGTACTTTGTGGCTAAATAGACATCCTGCCATGCTGCAGTACACTGCATCAACATGTTATGCCATTAAATATAACAGCACATCAGAGCTTACCGAGCTCAAAAAATGGCAGCCCGCCCGTTCAGGCCACATGCAAAAGAGCGCAGCGACTCATTTAAATAGCCGGGGTGGACTGACACCCCAATCTTGTGGAGGGGGCAGGCTTCTCATCCCCAGCAATGGCTTCAGCTGCCTGTGCGCAGGCGCTGGCGATATTTGTAAAGGGCAGCCAGCCCTGCCATTCAATTTAAATTTTTAAAGTCCTACCCCACAAAATTAAATACATTTTTACCCTCCCCTTTCCCACCCCCTCATAACAATTACAATTTGCCCTTACCCTCCCAAAACACTTCTCTTTGACGTTTGACCTTACCCCCCACCAAACTGCACAAAGTTTATGGTTCAACCCTTCCCACCATCCTCTACACCCATTATGTATATTTGACCCCATATTCCCCACCCCTCCCACACTGACAAACTTGCCTCCCACACCTCCCCCCAGTGTGGCGCCGCATTTCCCCAACGGGGATCTGAAGGCGCAGGAATGCCAGGTGCCTCGCCGAGATTGCAGCGGGCTCTCAAGATCACAAGTAAGTCTACGTTAATTTGTTAATTTTATTCATTTGAATATTTAAATTGTGGTCCCGTCACCCAGTGGCTTGGGGGCCGCCACAGAGCCTCGCTGCCGCCGAGGGATCGGGCCGATCCCTCTCGGCACCGAGGTATGTGGCGGCCTCATCCAGAGCCATCTTCAGGCACCCTCTGCCACAGAACCCAATGCCTGGCGAAGAGCAAAATCCAGCCCAAATATACCAGTCAACTGGCTTAGAGCTCAAGAGGCACAATTTCAACTAGAAAGATACATCTGTAGGAGCTACAATAGGGCTCTTTGTTTAATTCAGAACCACACTTGGGAGATTTAATGACAAACTGCATTGGGTTTCTAAGCTCAATGTAAATTAGTAACAGTAGTGGCCCAACACTGATCCCTAGGATTCCCCACTCAGCTTTTCTCCCACTGACTCGAATCTTAAAGCAAGTACCAAATGTCATCTGTCATACAGTCATAGAGAGATACAGCACTGAAACAGGCCCTTCGGCCCACCGAGTCTGTGCCGACCATCAACCACCCATTTATACTAAGCCTACATTAATCCCATATTCCCTACCACCTACCTACACTAGGGGCAATTTACAATGGCCAATTTACCTATCAACCTGCAAGTCTTTCCTCTTAATAAGTATTCCTTGAGTGGTAAAATATGATGCAATGATATAGCAGGAGATAGGATTATAAAAAAAAATAAGCATTTTAAATTAATGTCCAATCCTCCACCTGTGAGTAACCCGAATGAACACTAAAAATGCTTATATACTTATACTATACACCATGTACAACTTTCATTGGTGTACATGTCAGTTTCTTCGTAAATTAAATATTTATTGATATGCAAAACCTTTAAAAACGTGGCTACCAGTGCCTGTGCGACAGAGAAAATTAGCACAGTTCCCTTGCCGGCAGTTTTGTGGGTGGGACCTGATCCACTAAACCATGAAACAACCAAGATTACAGAAACTTGAGTGCAGGGGTTTTTGGGCATAATTGATTTACATTTTGAATTCCACGATCTTTTGCACTGGTTCAGCCAATTTCACTCAGATTACACCAATATTGCTGGCATAAAGGAGTAGAAACTCTACCCAGTGTGCTTAATTGCACCTTATTCCAGTCAAATTAGCCCTTTTAAAGTAATATACCCAGTTTTTTTAGTAACTGAACTCCAACTCATACTGAACTTCCATCGGTCTGTGTTCACTGTGTTTCACATGTGCCACAACTTCAATATTCTCTACAATTCCTGAGTCCTTTGCAAATACCAGGTGGAGATGAGCACTATCTCTAGCCAAGCACATTAAACTGAGCCATTGTTTAGCATTTCAGCCAATGACATGCACATATTACAGTAGAGAACATCTTCAAATTTCATGTTTAGGGTTCTAGGTATATGGCTAGTTATGAGTACATAGGCTCCCTGTATATGGGACATGTAGCACATCAAGAAATATTACTTTCTTCATAATTAAGGAAATAAGTGGCCTGATTCATCACATCATTGGGGATCTTATACTGTGTAATTCCTGATTTGCTTGAATTTATTTCAAAACAATATCCATGCTTTAGCCAGCTGTGGACTACAGGCCATCTTTCCTCAGAATCAAGCGCACTGTAAGAAAGCTCTTACCTTCCTCAGTGGCTTCCAATGGTTGGTTGCTGGCCTCAGACAAAGGCTCCCTGGATCTTTTTGCAATTTGTCGAGCAGCTGCTGTGGGCCTCTCAGCCATCTTCTTCTGCAGATTCTCTCGCCGAGCTCGAGTTCGTTCAAGTAGTTTCTAGAATAGGTAACAATTCAGTTTATTGTCCACAGCCTTGTATAAAATCACAGATTACACAATGCAAACACGAAGCAAATAGCATCACTTCATTCAATTAAAACAATAAGCTTTTATTAGGGGAAAGATAAGTGGAGCACAAAAACTATTTTATTGCTAAAGCCAAGATGTACCACGCTAAAGCATGGATATTGTTTTGAAATAAATTCTTCAAGCAAATCAGGAATTACACAGTACAAGATCACCAATGATGTGATGAATCAGGCTACTTATTTCCTTTCAGCTTGATTAGAATTAGTACATACTGAAAAAAAAGGATTACATACACAGATTTAAACAGTGCAAATAAGTGTAGAATATTGGATTTAAAATGTTTTTAAAAATGAACTGATGAAAGGTCATTGACCTGAAACGTTAACACTTTCTCTCTCTCTCCACAGATGCTGCCTGATCTGCCGAGTATTTCCAGCATTTTCCGTTTTTATTTCAGATTTCCAATATCCAAAGTATTTTGCTTTAGACATACTAAATCAGGTTGGCTTCAGTGCCATTTTTCTCATAACATACTGGCACCAAAACACTAAATAAGCCACGTGGTAACACTGGGTACTTGTATGTTCTAATGAAGGGCATAATTTAAAATATACAGCTCCTGCGTGTCCTGCCAATAAGCATCAGTTTATTTCTATAAACCAATGTTTAAAGTATGCAGTTATTTTTCTGCAATACTCTGCATTGTCACTAGATATTTCATTATCGGACTTGAAACATCCTGCCACTGTACCCAGAGCAAAATATCCAAAAGATGGAGAGAGAAGAATTCTGGCAATGGATTTAAAAATTCTGAAAAATAATCTGGAAGGAAACTCTTAAAATTTGCATTTTACAGATTATGGCAATAAATGTTAAATGGGATACAAGACAAATACAAAAAAAGACATAAGTTCAGATGCCACAGTAAAGACAGTATTCAGCATCATTTGGAATTCTCCACCCAAAGGGCTGAGGATGCTCATTGAGTATACTCAAGAGATCAATAGGTTGTAGGATATTAAGGGATATGGGGATAGGGCAGGAAAGTAGACTTGAGGTAGATCAAAGACATAGATAGGACTAGGAAAGAGGTTCTGCATAGGGAGTACAAGTAGCTAGGGGCTAAATTAAGAAGCAGCACCTCAAAAGGTAATAACAAGAAAATTGGAGTAGGCTAAATAATATTAGAAAGAGTCAAGTGCGTAGCTCAAAGATTGGTGTGGGAGAAATGGGTTTCGATTCACAGGGCACTGGCACCAGTATTGGGGAAAGTGGGAGCTGTACCATTGTAACGGTCTTCACCTGAACTGAACTAGGATCAGTGTTCTGGTGAGTTGTATAACTAGGCTGTAGAGAGGGCTTTGAACTAAATAGTTGGGGGGGGGGGCGGTGGCGTAGGATCAAGTGAGGGAAAATGTGAGAATTTAAAGATTGAAGAGAAGGTAAGACAGCAAAGTAGCTATAACCATAATGATAGTGTGTGGCAGGAAGGGACAAAACATACAAACTTTAAAAAAGTGTGCCAGCAGATAAGGCTAGAGGTTGTGAAAATAATAAGACAGAATTAAAGGCACTCTATCTGAATGCACACAGCATTCACAACAAGGCAGATGAATTGACAGCACAAATAGAAATATGCAGGTGTGATCTAATTGCCATTACAGAGACATGGCTGCAGGGTGACCAAGGCTAGGAACTGAATGTTTAAGGGTATTTGAAATTTAGGAAGGATAGACAAAAAGGAAAAAGGAGGTGGAGTAGCACTATTAATAAAGAATCAGTTCAATACATTAGTGAGAGGATCTTAAATCGAAATATCAAGATGCAGGATCATTTTGAGTAGAGCTAAGAAACAGCAAGGGGCAGCAAACATTGGTAGGAGGTCTTTATAGGCCAAACAGTAGTGGCAAGGTCGGGCACGGTATAAATCAGGAAATTAAGGGTGCATGTAACAAGGGTAATACAGTAATCATGGGGGACTGCAATCTACATACAGACTGGGTAAATCCAATTAGCACTAATGCTGTGGAGGACAAATTCCTGAAATGTATACGAGATGGTTTTCTAGTACAGTATGTTGAGGAACCAACTAGAGAATGGGCTATTTTAGATCTGGTATTGTGCAATGAGAAAGGGCCAATTATTGTCTCATTGTAAAGAGGCCTTTAGGAAAGAGTGACCATAATATGATAGTGATGTAGTTCAATCTGAAACTAGGGTCTTAAATTCAAACAAAGGAAACTACGGAAGTATGAGGGCAAGTTGGCTGTGCAGATTGGGAAACTACATTAGAAGGTATGGCAGCAGATAGGCAATGGCTAGCATTTAAAGAATTAATACATGTTTACAACAAATTTATGACCCTTTCAGGCACAAAAACTCAGCAAGAAAGGTGATCCAACCATGGCTGACAAAAGAAGTTACTGGCTGTATGAGATCAAAGGAAGAGTTTATAAAGTTGACAAAAACAAACTAGTAAGCCTGAGGATTGGGAGTATTTTAGAATTCAGCAAAGGATGACCAAGAAACTGATAAAGAAAGGGAAAAAAAGAATATGAATGCAAGCTAACGAAAAACATAATGACTGATTGTAAAAGCTTTAGGTATGTGAAAAGGAAAAGATTAGTAAGGACAAATGTGGGTCCATTACAGGCGGAGACAGGAGAATTTATAATGGAGAATAGGGAAATGGCGGAGAAACTAAACAATTATTTTGTGTCTGTCTTCAGAGGAAGATACAGAAAATCTCCCAGAAATACTAGGGACTTGCGAAAATGAGGAAGTGAAATAAATTAGTATTAATAAAGAGGTAGTACTCAAAAAATTTACTGGATTGAAGGTTGATAAATCCACTGTACCAGATGAGCTACATCCCAGAGCGTTGAAGGAGGTGGCTATAGAGATAATGGATGCATTGGTGGTTATCTTTCAAAATTCTATAGATTCTGGAAAAGTTCCTGCAGACTGGAAAGTAGCAAATGTAACCCCACTATTTGAGAAAGGGGGAGAGAGAAAACAGGCAACTACAGACCTGATCGTTTGAAGTCAATAACAGGGAAAATGTTAGAATCTATTATAAAGGATGTGATATCTAGACACTTAGAAAGTAATGATATAATTGGGCAGAGTCAATATGGATTTACGAAAGGGAAATCATGTTTGACAAATCTGTTGGAGCTTTTTGAAGATGTTACTTGTAGCATAGATAAAAGAGAACCAGTGGATGTGGTGTATTTGGATTTTCAGAAGGCTTTTGATAAGGTCCCACACAGGATGTTAGTAAACAACATTAGTGCACATGGGATTGGGAGCAATATACTGGTATGGATTGAGAATTGGTTAACAGACAAAATAAACAGGTCATTCTCAGGTTGGCAGGCTATGATTAGTGGGGTACTGCAAGGATCAGTGCTTGGGCCCCAGCTATTCACAATCCATAATGATTTAGATGTGGGAACCAAATGTAATATTTCCAAATTTGCTGATGACACAAACTAGGTGGGAATGTGAGTTTTGAGGAGGATGCAAAGAGGCTTCTAGGGGATTTAGACAGGCTATAGGAGTGGGCAAGAACATGGCAGATGGAATATAAAAATGTGAAATTATCCACTTTGGTAGGAAAAGCAGACTATTTCTTAAATGGTGAGAGATAGGAAAGTGTTGATGTCCAAAGGGACATGGATGTTCTTGTTCAGAAATCACTGAATGCTAACATACAGGTGCAGTAAGCAATTAGGAAGACAAATGGTATGTTGACCTTTATTGCAAGAGGATTTGAGTACAAGTAAAAACATCTCGCTGCAATTGTATAGAGCCTTGGTGAGACCGCACCTTGAATAGTGTACAGTTTTGGTCTCCTAAGAAAGAATATACTTGCCATAGAGAGAGTGCAACAAAGGTTCACCAGACTGATCTCTGGGATGGCAGGACTGTCCTATGAGGAGACTGGGCCTGTACTGTCTAAAGTTTAGAAGAATGAGAGGTGATCTCATTGAAGCATACAAAATTCATAAAGGGCTTGACAGGTTTGATGTAGTAAGGATTTTTC
This sequence comes from Heterodontus francisci, assembly GCF_036365525.1. Taxonomy (NCBI): domain Eukaryota; kingdom Metazoa; phylum Chordata; class Chondrichthyes; order Heterodontiformes; family Heterodontidae; genus Heterodontus; species Heterodontus francisci. Next base: position 32,615,638 of record NC_090372.1, read on the forward strand.
CCCTGACTGGGGGCAGGGGGGCTCTAGAACCAGGAGAGACACAGTCTCAGAATAAGAGGTATGCCATTTAAGACTGAGATGAGGGGGAACTTCTTCACTCAGAGGGTGGTGAATTTTTGGAATTCTCTACCCAGAGGGCTGTGAAGGCTCAGTCATTGAGTATGTTCAAGACACAGATTGATAGATTTCTAGATATTAAGATATCAAGGGCTGTGGGAATAGTGCCTGAAAACAGTGTTGAGGTAGAAGATCAGCCACCATCTAGCTGAATAGCAGAGCAGGCTCGAGGTGCGGAATGGTCTACTCTTGCTCCTATTATCTATGTTCCTATCCATGATTTTATTGAATGGGGGAGCAGGCCCGAAGGATCAAATAGCCCACTCCAACTCCTATTCCTTGTGTTGTTATCACAAGCAGATAGCAGCAGTTGTAAAAGTGGGCACGAATCAGAATGCAATAAGCCAGATCTCCACGCATTTATGGGCAGAACAAAATATTAATACCTTCCAATGACAAGTTTTTATTAACTGGAAAGAGCTGGCAGAAGACTCAATATGTGTCACTCATTAAGGCTAGTGGTTTTTTTATAGAAATTTTACCTGAAAATCATGCTGGTCCTGGTCACAACCGTTGGTTACAGAATTTACAGGTTGCCAGGCTATGGCAACTCATTAGCTTTTCATTTTCACCAAGTACAAATGAAAGAAGCAATTCAGTCTAACCTTTTATAGAAACCCATGGACTCCATTCCAGCACCCTGAGTGATTTCAGAGCTTATGCTTCCATTGTTCTAACCTGATCACTATTCTGGGTAATTGAGTGAAAGTATGCTTCTGGCATGAGTCCTGAAATTGCCTTTTACTAGTTTGCACAAGTGGCCATCATGTCCCACAGTGGTGGCTTATTTATATATAATGCTGTAAATTAAATTATCTGTAGTATCATAACTCTATAAAAAAAGTCCTCATTCATTCATCTCCTTTTAAAACAAGCATTTTTCTAATCTTTCATTAATATTTCAATCCTATGATGTGGAGAATAAGATTCAGTGCCTTCTTAGCACCAGTATCAGGGATTGGCATTTTCCAAAAAAAAGCAAAAAAAGCTGTAGATGCTGGAAATTAAACAAAATAGAAAACACTAAGAACACTCAGGCCAGTTAGCATCTGTGGAGAAAACTCAGCTGCTGAGTGATTCCTGCATTTTCTGCTTTTTGTTTTGGGATTTTCCCAACTGTCTGAGTGACCAGCAGACAATACAGTATTCAAGGTATCTAACTGCAGAACTCTAGATTCAGCATAATGGTCTAAAGGGGACCAGCAGTGCGAATTAGAGGGGTGAAGATGAGGGAATGAAGTGCAAGGAAAGAGTTAATCAGACTGACTTGAACTTTGCTAATGTAATAGATGATTTTTTTCTTAATATTGTAGTAATGTTGGTCTTTGTTAAGCAGGGCAGTAAAATTCATTTTTAAAGTAGTGACCACTGAACTTTTGAACTAAGATTGCTCATGCAGCTCTGGAAAGTTCCAGTGTCAAGTAATCACCTGCTTAATAATGATCCTGTATCATTGAATGCTGGTTTCTAAGTTTCAGGGAGCTACAGTCACTGATTAATGGGTACAAGGACACAGTCTTTCAAAGGGATAACATCTGGGTAAATATCTTTTTAACTGGTGTTTTGCTGGTGCTGGATTGTGTAGAATCAAATACATAAAGGTTTTAAGTATTGGGAAGAGCAATCATATGCAACAAGAGCAAAATCCAGGAGTTACACTGATCTTAAATAAAAGCAAAATACTGCAGATGCTGGAAATTTTAAATAAAAACAAGAAATGCTGGAAATACTCAGCAGGTCTGGCAGCATCTGTGGGGAGAGAGCAGAGTTAACTTTTCAGGTCAGTGACCCTTCATCAGAACTTATTTTGATGAAGGGTCACTGACCTGAAATGTTAACTCTGCTTCTCTCCACAGATGCTGCCAGACCTGCTGAGTATTTCCAGCATTTGTTTTTGTTACACTGATCTTGTGCACCCACAGGAGAAAAAAAAAGGGTCATTAGTATGGAAACCATCTTATTAACTGAAATTATTGATAATCAATCAGTCCAATTAGTTTCTCTGTATATGGAATTGTATTCTAACTTTTTGTATAATCATGTATGATGCAGAAATGGGTAACTGTCATATGTATAAAAAGTGGCAAATTTGGATTTGTAAAGGTTTGATCAACTTAAATGCATTATAATTCTAAGCACTGCATACAAGTCTCCAACCATCAGATGTGGTTGTAAGTGTACTTATGCATCTTTAACAAATCTATGAATGTTTAACCTCAAACATTTCAAGATCCTACTGATTTTGAGGAATAGATGGCACATCTGATCATAAATAAAAACTATACTCTAGCAAAAAGGAAAGACTTGCATTTAGGTAGTACCTTTCACGATCTCAGGACATCCCAAAGCTTTTTTTTTAAGCCTAATAACACTGCCTTGATGCTACAACACATCAGGGTTGCCAATTAGATTTCATTGAAATTAAATGATGGGGAAACCAATGGAGGTTGGCAAGGGACAGAGGCTGTAGATAAAATGGATCTGGGGGAAAGCAAAGCTCAAGAGACCCATGACCATCAGGCATCTCTCTCTTGATTTGCTTTCCTCACCATATCCTCTCCAGAGATCCTTGATTATCTTTGCTAAAAAGGGAGGAAATTTGTAACCCCAATTTTAGCTCAATGTGAAGCTGAAACCAATTTTCAATTTTGACCTAACTCAAAATTAAGTTTTAATCTAGGAGTGAATTACATTTCAAGCATATTGGGCCACCTTCCATCCCCACTGAAGTGCAACAGGTTTGATGTGTTTTAAATATATGATAGCAACACTTAAATATCCAAGCGAAATAAGATGAATGTTGTTCAAATTACATTTTTGCATGTGAAGTTACATGTAATTTAAAAATGATACTATATCATGAACCCATCTGCTGTATGATTTTAACATACCAGAATGCATTATTTAAATGTTGACAGCTCTCTACTCACATTACATGGTATTTACAGTACAGAAACAGGCCATTTGGCCCAATAATTGTATGCCAGTACTTGTGCTCCACACTAGCCTTCACCCACCTTACTTTGGCTCACCCTATCAACATATCCTATTTTTATCCCCCTGAAGTACTTAGTTTCCCCGACTCATTTCACCCACTTCATGTCATAGCAAATTACACATATTCTCTGCAATCTCCAAGTAAAAAAGTTTCTCCTGAATTCCTTACTAGTTAATACTACTTTATTGGTGACTATCTTATATTTATGGCCTCTGGGGGGCACACAAAGGTAGCTACACTCAACATTCCTGTGCAGTCCAAGCTAATATTTGAAACTTTCCAACGATACAATTTGGCACACACCACTTTCCATTGATTCAGGAGGAAAGCTATCAGCAGCATTTACAGAATTTAAATATTTTGAAACACATACTAGGTCTGTTAGCCAACACTGCACCAGAACATTTTTGTTGAAACAGCTGGATCTCATTTCTCAAAAATGTACAGTTTGACACATGACTCAAAATTCTAATCCTATTGGAGTAACTGACATACTGTACCACTAATTCAAACAACTGGCCGAGCAGATATGTAAGATTTGAATCATTCCACTTCCTAGTGTTTTTCAATCCCTTAAAATCCAAAGATGTATGTTGGCCTTTAGGTGCAATCCACAGCTATATTTCATTAAAAGCACTATTACTGGAAATAGAAAATGTCTGGAAGCAAAGTTATGCTTGTCCATCAAAAAAATTAAAGAGGAAAGTGAGAGCATCCCCTTAAAAATATAATTGTACCTCATTAACAGTAGAATATAATCATTACTACTCATTGGGGATAGAGCTGAATTCTATTGGGTAAAGCCAATATACAACTTAACCAGTCTACAAGTTTGATTCTTGTCTGTGCTGTTAGCCAGTTTCAGTTGGCATGGTAGTACAACAGTTATAATTGGGCTTGATGCCATTCAGCCAATGAGAAACATCAAAGTCAGCAAACATTTCCTCTCCTCCCCATTATCTACTGATCCTTACTAGAAAGTGCATGGATGTCAGGTGAAGACAGATCAGCTTCAGCTAGGATTCTTCAAGTAAATATCTGAGCTTACAGAAGAATTTTTACGAAGGCAATAGAATGCAACCAGTGCCCACTGAACCATATGCACCTTCAGAAGGGAGAGCTGAGAGTAGAATTTTAACTATAGCAGTCAAAACATTACTGGCTTTGTGCAATGAACTAAAATTAAACCTGTTAAATGGTTTTCCACAAGCTTATAAAAGTATATGTTTTCCATACAAAAATACCAGCAATGACTTAGTCTGAGACAAGGGGAAAACCATGTTAGCCACAGTAGTATTTACACGAAAGTTTCAATTACAAGTGTTTCTGAAAACCCAACTTATCTGCATCTGGACAGTAAAACCATCAGGAAACTGCAAACACAGTTTTGGCCAAAAGCTGATTTAGAGGAAACAGCAGAGGGTGTTTCCTTCTTAACTCAAGAGTCTTATTTATAATCCAGGCCACCGGTTTGCGGGGGAAATGGGCAGAACTGGATCCCCAAAACATGCAGGATAGGTTCCTTCCAATATCCATAATTAGGCAATGAAAGCACAAAAACACACACACACACACACACACACACACAAAAAATTCCCTTGCTCTGGAGATGCCCAGAATGATGGGCGACACAGTTTGTCTCAGTTGCGTTTCACAGTGTTTTGAGATACGGGTGTAGGAGGGGTGATCATCGCTTAGGAACGCAGCAACATCACTCCAGCATGTAGAGAATAAAGACTTGTCATTTCAGCTCACAGACATTGTACAAGTTATTAAGTTTTGAGTGTACCCGTCATCAGAACTGAACACGCCCAAATGTAACTTTTTTTTGTTATTGCAGGTGCTGACCTATCAATTTCTAGCATTTTTTGTATTCATTCACATTTTTCGTATTTGTACTTTTTCTGTTTCTATTTTATCTGAAATGCTGATATGTTGACGTATTTGGAATGCTTTCCTCTGAGTTCGTCATCCTGATTTCCACCACTCCCCGAACTGTTTCTCTTAAAAGGGGGGAAGGTGAGGAAGAAATCGGGGATTGTTGAGATAGGATCATTAAGAATGAATTACCTTTCGGAATATGCTGTGTTTTATAGTTAAGAAGTGGGGACAACATCTTTTTTGATTCTGTGATAGAAAAGTATTCATATGTTTAAGTCATCAAAGAGCATACAGTACCTGATTTGGGGAAAGAAAAAACTAAATTCTGACTTGGCAAATGAACAGCTAATAATCTGCTGTACAGTCAACAGCCACTTGTGAGATTAAGTCAGTTTCCTTACATGGACACAGCATGTTTGTTGAATCACAATTTGGTTTACATTTGGGCTCAAACTGAAATTTCAGTTATGTCTTGTCTGCTGTAAGATTTGGATCATATCCAAAAGGTGTAATTGGGAAAAACATTGGTAGGGCACTTTTGCATTGCAATATTTAACTGACTGACTCACTGACTTTCTTACTGTAGAATGCAGAACTAGTTTGAATGTAAATGATTTGTTTTTTTACTTATTTTTCAGTTTAGTTTTAAGTCTCCACAATTCTAAACTATATGTTGTATGAAGGAAAAGCAAAATCAGTAAGATATCACATTAGGACGAGGGAAAGTGAAGTTGAAAATGAAGACTTGACTGAATATTATACAGTCTGAAAAGCATGTCTGTGTTTCCTTTGCTGTTTCCTTCTGCTGTTAAAGTAAAAAACAAATCATTTACATTCAAACTAATTCTGCATTCTACAGTAAGAAAGTCTGTGAGTCACAGTCAGTTAAATATTGCAATGCAAAAGTGCCCTACCAATGTTTTTCCCAATTACACCTTTTGGATATGATCCAAATCTTACAGCAGACAAGACATAACTGAAATTTCAGTTTGAGCCCAAGTGTAAACCAAATTGTGATTCAACAAACATGCTGTGTCCATGTAAGGAAACTATGACTTAATCTCACAAGTGGCTGTTGACTGTACAGCAGATTATTAGCTGTTCATTTGCCAAGTCAGAATTTAGTTTTTTCTTTCCCCAAATCAGGTACTGTATGCTCTTTGATGACTTAAACATATGAATACTTTTCTGTCACAGAATCAAAAAAGATGTTGTCCCCACTTCTTAATTATAAAACACAGCATATTCCGAAAGGTAATTCATTCTTAATGATCCTATCTCAACAATCCCCGATTTCTTCCTCACCCTCCCCCCTTTAAGAGAAACAGTTCGGGGAGTGGTGGAAATTAGGATGACGAACTCAGAGGAAAGCATTCCAAATACGTCAACATATCAGCATTTCAGATAAAATAGAAACAGAAAAAGTACAAATACGAAAAATGTGAACGAATACAAAAAATGCTAGAAATTGATAGGTCAGCACCTGCAATAACAAAAAAAAAGTTACATTTGGGCGTGTTCAGTTCTGATGACAGGTACACTCAAAACTTAATAACTTGAACAATGTCTGTGAGCTGAAGTCTTTATTCTCTACATGCTGGAGTGATGTTGCTGCGTTCCTAAGCGATGATCACCCCCTCCTACACCCGTATCTCAAAACACTGTGAAACGCAACTGAGACAAACTGTGTCGCCCATCATTCTGGGCATCTCCAGAACAAGGGAATTGTGTGTGTGTGAGAGAATGGGTGGGGGTGGAGAAGATAAGTTAAAACAAAATCCACTGGAAAATATTCTGTATTTAACACAACAGAATGACCATCTCACCTACAAAGACGCGCGCGTTACAACTGGGACTACTGGTTTATTGTAAGTAAAAGTCTGATTTCATTGCTTAATTATGGATATTGGAAGGATCCCATCCTGCATGATTTGGGGATCTTAATCCCCGTTTTGGGGATCCAGTTCTGCCCATTTCCCCCGCAAACCGGTGGCCTGGGTTATAAATAAGACTCTTGAGTTAAGAAGGAAACCCACCCTTTAACTGCCGAGCTGGGGAGGCCTGGGGAATACGATTCTAAAGCTACAGGTGAGTGACAAAACTGACCTTATTGGGATGACAGCCTGCCCGGCAGTCACAAAAACAGTTTACACACTCCTCGCCATTACGCACGGCTCGGTCTCTTAACAACCGCAAGTTAGCCGTGAAGACACTCTGTCACGGACATACGTGGCCCTACCTCAGTGAACGGATCCATAGTTTCCTAGTGACGCACCAGCCGGAGCAGATTCTGTTAATCGGCCCGTTCCTTCAGCTCTTCTCGTGCTGCTACCTCCGCAACCCCGAGCTGCGCCAAACTGTTCAAAATTTCAAATTCGGCGGCGCCAACGGTACAACCTCAGATCGCGAGACTAAGGGTTGATGGGATGAAGGCGGGAAGCAACCGTCAATGTTGACGTCGCTTAACGAACAATAATGAAAATGGTGAGCTGGCGCAAACGCCGCGTCATGTGTCTTGATAGACAGGCTAATTAACCAATCAAAAATCCGGAGCCGACTTTTTCTCTTGGCTGGGTTATTCACAAATCAGCTGGATTCTGGTCGCAAGGCGCTTTCAGTGTCAAAGCTGCGGTGTCTTTTTTCTGCAATTTTCTCACTTTTTTCTTCTCAAGCCTTTGCTTTCTTGCTAGGATACTATAACTTGCACAAGTTAGAGGAGGGCAGGTTTCCACTTTTTTTGCGGTCTAGGGTTATGTATTTCCCTCCCTTCGTTGCGTATATGTGTCTGTAAGTGACCAGGCATTATTCGCCTGTGAGCCTTGCCAGGCTATTTGACTATGGCATTCTGAAGGGACCATTCCCTCTGACATCTTGGTGCACTCCTCAATCATCCGCCACCACTCTCCCTATTCTCTGACACCCTCTGGTGTAAGCGCAGGAGATGCAACACCTGCTCTTTTACTGCTTCACTTCCCACCCGTCTGGGCCCCAAACACTCCTAAGCAATTTACTGGCCTCCAATCTGAAAACAGCCCTCCGCCCCCCCTATCACCAAGCCAATTTTGTATCCAGGGCTAGCTCACCCTGGATCCCATGTGTTCGATCCTTTTGGATCAGCCTACCATGCAGGACCTTGTCAAAGGCCTTGCTAAAGTCCATGTAGACAATGTCCATTGCCCTGCCCTCGTCACCTCCTCAAAAAACTCAATCAAATTCGTGAGACATGATTTCCCACGCACAAAGCCATGCTGACTATCCCAAATCAGACCTTGCCTTTCCAAATGCATATAAATCCTGTCTCTCAGAATGCCTTCCAATAACTTTCCCACCACTGATGTAAGGCTCACCAGCCTGTAGTTCCCAGGCTTATCCCTGCTGCCCTTCTTAAATAAAGGCACAACATTAGCTATCCTGCAGTCTTCTGGTACCTCAGCTGTGGCTAACGATGATACAAAAATCTCTGCCAGGGCCCCAGCAATCTCCTCCCTTGCTTCCCATAACATCCTAGGATACACCTGGTCAGGCCCTGGGGATTTATCCACCTTAATGCGCTTCAAAAGCTCCAGCACCACCTCCTTCGTAATGTTGATATGCTCCAGGATATCGCTGTTCCCTCCCTTGAACTCACTAGCTTCCATGACCTTCTCCACGGTAAATACAGACTAGAAATGTTCATTTAAGACCTCGCCCATTTCCCGTTGCTCCACACATAGATTACCACACTGATCCTTAAGGGGACCTACTCTCTCCCTAACTACCCTTTTGCTCTGAATATACTTACAGAATCTTTTAGGATTCTCCTTTATCTTATCTGCCAGGGAAATCTCATGGCTCCTTTCCCCCTCCTAGTTTCCTTCTTAAGTGTACTCCTATACTCCTCGAGGGACTCGCTTGATCCCAGCTGCTATATAGCCTGCTGACACTAACTGTCATGGTTTACACTTTAATAGTCAATCAAGTGATGTACTGAAGGGTTGTTGACTGGCATCTATAGAACTGTTCTGAAACAGGAATCAGCAGCTCTGGGCAAAGTTTGGGGGAGGAGAGATGAGGGAAATAGATAATCAAGCCTGCTTTTCTGTTTAGTGATTTTCCATAGCATTTAATTTTCATCCCTGTGTTTTGCAGAATCTAGATTTTTTTAAACACATCTCTGTAGTTGCTTGATCATTGAATCATAGAAAAGTTACGACACAGAAGGAGGCCATACAGCCTATCATGTCTGCACTGGCCGAAAAAACTAGCCGCCCAATTTAATCCCACCTTCCAGCACCTGGCCTGTAGCCTTGCAGGTTACAGCACTTCAGGTGCATGGCCTTTTAAATGAGTTGAGGGTTTCTGCCTCCACCAATGATCTGGGTAGTGAATTCCAGCCACCCACCATCCTCTGGGTGAAAAAGTTTTTCCTCATGTCCCCTCTAGTCTCCTCTAGTCCTTCTACCAATCGCCTTAAATCTGTGCCTCCTGGTAATTGACCTCTCCGCTAGGGGAAAAAGGTCCTTCCTATTTACTCATAATTTTGTACACCTCAATTATGTCACCCCTCCATCTCCTCTGTTCTAAGGAAAGCAACCCTAGCCGATCCAATTTTCCTTGACAGGTCTTTGACTTGAAGGCTTGGTGATTGAAGTATAATCATGTCTCACTTAGTGTTTTGCATAAATGACATAGTAGTATCCATAGTAACAGTAGTAATCAGACTTGTTTGCAGAGACGATATTATGCCGTTTGTTTTACCAGTTCCTGGGTATGTGTCTGGTAAATCGTATCACATTGCAGAGATGTCTGGCTCACAGGAATTGTTTTTTAAAATGAGCAAGACAACTTGGAAAGCTTGCTTGGGATCTCAGCTATTTTTAACAGCAGAAATGTATTTTTTTTAAAGCAGAGATCCAATCATCGTGGTGCATTCAGAATTAACCAACTTTCAGCTGCTGCCCAAGGCGTGTACAGTACAATTATGTGGATAAAGCTAATATGTATGAAAGCTTATCTTTCGGGTAAATTTGGACTTTGCATTCAGATTTGAGATTCCATAGCTCAGCTCATACAAAGCCAAAACACCAATTTTTATAAAAAGAACAACCACGAAATAAAAGCAAGAGTATCTGCAGATATTACATATGTTAGTTATTGCACTTCAAGTACATTCTTTTAATGAATTTAATTAATTTTCTACCTTTCTTTAACTTCGTTCTAAAATATAAATTATGACAGTGCTGAACATCAAAGTGCACAACAGTGAAGACAGCAGATGGCTTAGCTGATTAAGGCAGTTAGTGCAGACGAACATACGAATTAGGAGCAGGAGCGGGCCACTTGAGCCTGCTCCACCATTCAACAAGATCGTGGGTGATCTGATTGTCACCTCAACTCCACATTCCTGACTACCCCGATAACCTTTCACCGTCTTCTGAGGAAGATAGTTCCAAAGACTCTCAACCCTCTGAGAGAGAAAAAATTATCATCTGTCTTGAATGGGCGACATCTTATTTTTATACAGTGACCCCAAGTTCCAGATTCTCCCACAAGGGGAAACATCCTTTCCACATCAACCCTGTCAAGATCCCTCAGGATCTTATGTTTCAATCTAGTTTCCTCTTATTCTTCTAAATTCCAGCAGATACAAGCCTAGTCTGTCCAACCTTACTTCATAAGACAACCCACCCATTCCAGGTATTAGTCTAGTAAACCTTCTCTGAACTGCTTCCAACATCCTTACTTAAATAAGGAGACCAATACTGTACACAGTACTCCAGATGTGGTCTCACCAATGCCTTGTATAACTGAACCATAACCTCCCTACTTTTGTATTCAATTCCCTTTGCAATAAACAATAACATTCTATTAGCTTTCCTAATTACTTGCTATACCTGCATACGAACCTTTTGCGATTCATGTACTAGGATACCCAGATCCCTCTGCATCTCAGAGCTCTGCAATCTCTCACCATTTAGATAATATGCTCTTTTTTATTCTTCCTGCCAAAATGGACAATTTCGCATTTTCCCACATTATACTTCATTTGCCAGATCTTTCCCCCTCACTTAACCTATCTATATCCCTTTGTAGCCTCCTTATATCCTCTTCACAACTTACTTTCCTACCTATCTTTGTGTCATCAGCAAATTTAGCTACCATACCTTCGGTGCCTTCATCCAAGTCATTCATATAAATTGTAAAAGGTTGAGGCCCCAGCACGTGGCACACTATTAGTTACATCTTGCCAACCAGAAAATGACCCATTTATGCCTACTCTCTGTTTCCTGTTAGCTAGCCAATCTTCTATCCATGCCAATATGTTACCCCTACATCATGAGCATTTATTTTCCGCAATAACCTTTGCTGTGGCACCTTATCAAATACCTTATGGAAATATAAATATAGCACATCCACCGGTTTCCCTTTGTCCATAGCACATGTTACTTCTTCAAAGAACTCCAATAAATTGGTTAAAATTGATTTCCCTTTCACAAAACCATGTTGAATCTGCCTGATTGCCTTTAAATTTTCTAAGTGTCCTGCTATAACTTCTTTAATAATAGCTTCTAACATGTTGCCTATAACAAAAGCTAACTGGCCTGTAGTTTCCTGCTTTCTGTCTCCCTCCATTTTTGAGTAAAGGAGTTACATTTTCTATTTTCCAATCTCATGGAACCTTCCCCTAATCTAGGGAATTTTGGAAAATTAAAACCAACACATCAACTATCTCACTAGCCACTTTTTTAAGACCCTAGGATGATGTCCATCAGGACCCTGGGACTTATCAGTCCACAGCTTCAATGCTGGTGTATTGAGACAAACCCACTGTGTGCAAATGTGGCAAGTAACATTCGTGCCACACAAGTGCCAGGCAATGACCATCTCCAACAAGAGAGAATCTAACCACCTCCCTTGACATTCAATGGCATTACCATCACTGAATCTCCCACCATCAACATCCTGGGGCTTACTATTGACAAGAAACTGAACTGGACTGGCCACATAAATACTGTGGCTTCAAGAGCAGGTCAGAGGCTGGGAATTCTACACCGTGTAACCCAATTCCCGACTCCCCAAAGCCTTTCCACCATCTACAAGGCATAAGTCAGGAGTATGATGGAATACTCTCCACTTGCCTGGTTGAGTGCAGTTCCAACAATTCTCAGGAAGTGCGACACCATCCAGGACAAAGCAGCCTGCTTGATTGGCACCCCATCCACCTTAAATAATCACTCCCTCAACCACCGATGCACAGTGGTAGCAGTGTATACCATCCTATAAGATGCACTGCAGCAACTCATCATGCCTCCTTCGACAGCACCTTTCAAACCCGTGACCTTTTCCACTTGGAAAGACAAGGCCAATGGGCATGTGGGAACACCACTATCTGCAAGTTTCCGTCCAGGCCACAAGCCATCCTGACTTGAAAATATATCGCTGTTCCTTCACTGTCGCTGGATCAAAATCCTGCCTAACAGCACTGTGGGTGTTCCTGCACCAGATGGATTGCAGTGGTTCAAGAAGGCAACTCACCACTACCTTCCCAAGGGCAACAAATGCTGGCCTTGCCAGTGAGGCCTACATCCCATGAAGCAAAGAAAAAAATGTGCACAATGTATTGCCCCTTAAAGTGGTAGTTCAACAGTCGCAGTACCTCAATGAACTGGGTGGTTAGGTGGAGATGGAAAGAGTATCTCTATACTAGGGTGCAGGGAATGGAGGAAAATAATGCTTCTGTAAATTGTATGTAGGAGGGAAAGTGCCTGTGATTGTGGCATAAAGCCTCTCTCTAAACAAGGGTTGAGGGAAAGTAATTTTTCAGATAGCTTTTGGGGCTGTGATGGTCTGTTAAATATGGATTGACTTAAATATCATTGATTCTTGATCTGCTTGAAAAGTTGCCGCTGCCAACATTAGAATTTCCATAAACTGTACTGGCTAATGGCCAAGAGATGTTTGGAAGAGCTTAACTCATTACGGACAGTCTCCCGATAGATCCCTGCCCGTGGAAGCAAATTATTCCACACACATCTGCAATTGACCGAGCACTAAACCCAACCTAATAACTGACATCTCATTAAAAATACCAAATTGTTTCAGTTAGTGTAGCCTTGTTTTTAATGAATGAAATTGGTACACTACAGGTTACACAATAAGCAACCCTTTTAAAATTAGAGGGTATTATCAGACTTCAGTTTAGCTCTTTCAAACATTTAGGAATATAGAAATACTATATTAGCCTCCTGGAACTTTTAAAAAAATTCTTTCACGGCATGTGGGCGTCGCTGGCTAGACCAACATTTATTACCCATCCCTAATTGCCCTTGAGAAGGTGGTGGGGAGCCACCTTCTTGAACCTCTGCAGTCTGTGTGGTGTCGGTACACCCACAGTGCTGTTAGAAAGGGAGTTCCAGGATTTTGACCCAGTGAGAGTGAAGGAATGGCATTATAGTTCCAAGTCAGGATGGGTGTGGCTTGAAGGGGAACTTGCAGGTGATGGTGTTCCCATGCATCTGCTGCCCTTGTCCTTCTAGTGGTAGAGGTCGTGGGCTTGGAAAGTGCTGTCGAAGGAGGCGTAGTGAGTTGCTGCAGTGCATCTTGTAGATGGTGCACACTGCTACCACTGTGTGTCAGTATCCTCCTGTTTATTGTGTACAATCTTGCTCCCAGTAACCAGGAACTCACTGCCGACAAGCATGGTGGACACAGAGACAATCGATGACTTCAAAGGGAAATTGGATGGGCACTTGAGGGAAATAGACTTGCAGGGCTATGGGGATTGAGTGTGGGAGTGGGACTGATTACAAAAGCTCAGTGGGGAGCTGGCATGGACTCGACAGGGTTAATAGCCTCCTGTGCTGTAAATGACTCTGTTCCAGTCCAGTTGTAAGACCATAGTCTAGGTTGATACTTCAGTACACTACTGAGAGAATGCTACATTGTTGGAGGTATATAGTAAATAAAGCCGATGAGCTGAGGGCACAGATAGACACATGGCATCACAATATTGTTGCTATAATGGAAACTTGGCTCAGAGAGGGGCAAGAATGGTAGCTCCATATCCCTGAATATCGTGTTTTCAGGCGGGATAGAGAAGGAGATAAAAAAAGGAGGGGGTGTAGCATTATTAGTTAAGGAATCAATAACATCCTTAACGAGGGATGATATGCTAAATGAATCATCAAACGAGGCCATATGGGTGGAGCTCAGAAATGAAAAAGGGGCAGCCACACTACTAGGAGTGTACTAAAGACCAACATATAGTGAGAGGTGGGTAGGAGAACAAATATGTAGGCAAATTTCTGAGTGCAAAAACTATAGGGCGGTAATAGTTGGGGATTTCAGCTACCCCAATATCAACTCGGATGCAAACAGTGTGAAGGGCACAGAGGGGACACAATTTTTGAACTGCATTTAAGAGAACTTTTTTTGCCAGTAGATAACAAGCCCAAAGAGAGGGGGTGCAATTCTAGATTTAGTCTTCGGTAATGAAGCTGGACAAGTGGAGGAAGTAACAGTGGGTGACCATTTTGGAGATAGTGATCATAATTCAGTTAGTTTTAGCATAATCATGGAAAAGGACAAAGATAAAGCAGGAGTAAAAGTTCTAAATTGGGGGAAGGCGAATTTTATGAAACTGAGATTAAGTGGACTGGATACATCTACTTGAGGGAAAATCAGTGGCAAACCAGTGGGAGGCATTCAAAAGCGAGATCCTACAGGCACAGTGTAGGCATGTCCCCACTAAGATAAAGGGTGGTACGGCCAAATCTAGAGCCGCCTGGTTATCTAGAAGCTTACAGGATAAGTTAAAGCAGAAAAAGAAAGCTTATGACGATCACAAAAGTCTTAATACTTTAGAAAGTGTAAAGGAGTATAGAAAATGCAGGGGTGAAGTAAAAAAGGAAATTAGAAAAGCAAAGCAAGGACATTAAAAATTGTTGGCAAGTAAAATCAAGGAAAACCCAAAGATATTTTATCGGTACATTAAGAGCAAGAGGATAACTAAGGAAAGGGTAGGGCCTATCATAGATGTACAAGGGAACTTATGCGTGGATGCAGAAGAGTGGGCAGGGTTGTTAATGAGTTTTTTGTCTCTGTCTTCACAAAGAGAGGGTTGATGTAGACGTTGTAGTTAAAGAGGAAGAGTGTGAAATATTAGATACGATAAGCATAATGAGAGAGGCAGTAATAGAGGGTCTGACATCCTTGAAAGTGGATAAATCACCAGGGCCAGATGGATTGCATCCTAGATTGTTAAAGGAAGCCAGGGAGGAAATAGCGGATGTGCAGAGGATCATCTTCAAATCCTCACCAGATACAGGAGAGATACCAGATGATTGGAGGTCTGCGAATGTTGTACCATTGTTCAAAAAGGCGAAGGATATGCCAAATAATTATAGGCTGGTCAGTCTGGCCTCGGTGGTGCGTAAATTGTTAGAACCAATTCTGAGGGACAGGATAAACCGCCACTTAGAAAGGCACAAATTAATCAGGGATAGTCAGCATGGATTTGTTAAGGGAAGGTCAGTGCTTACTAACTTAATTGAGTTTTTTGAGGAAGTAACAAGAAGGATTGATGAGGGTAGTGTAGTGGATGTGGTCTACATGGACTTTAGTAAGGCATTTGGCAAGGTCCCACATGGCAGACTGGTCAGTAAAACGAAAGCCCATAGGATACAGGGGAATGTGGCAGGTTGGATCCAGAATTGGCTCAGGGACAGGAAACAGGGTAGTAGTCAACGGATGTTTTTGTGAATGGAAAGCTGTTTCCAGTGGCGTTCCACAGGGCTCAGTGTTGGGTCCCTTGCTGTTTGTGGTATATAGTAATGATTTGCACTTAAATGTGGGAGGCATGATTGGGAAATTTGCTGATAACACAAAATTGATCATGTAGTTGATAGTGAAGAGGATAGCTGTAGACTCCAGAAAGATATCAATGGTTTGGTTGAGTGAGTGGAAAAGTGGCAAATAGAATTCGATCCAGATAAGTGTGATGTAATGCATTTGGGGAGGGCACATAAAGCGAGGGAATACACAATAAATGGGAGGAAATTGAGACGGGTAGAAGAAGTGAAAGACCTTGGAGAGCATGTTCACAGGTTCCTGAAGGTGGCAGGACAGGTAGATAGAGTGGTGAAGAAGGCATATGGAATGCTTTCATTTATTGGCCGAGGTATAGAATTCAAAAGCGGGGATGTAATGCTGGAACTGTATAAAACGCTGCTTAGGCCACAGTTGGAGTATTGCATACAGTTCTGATCACCACATTACAGAAAGGACATAATTGCTCTGGAGAGAGTACAAAGGAGATTTACAAGAATGTTGCCAGGGCTTGAAAGTTGCAGCTATGAAGAAAGATTTGATAAGCTAGGGTTGTTTTCCTTGGAACTGAGGAGGCTGAGGGGTGACTTAATTGATATATACAAAATTATGAGGGGCCTAGATAGAGTAGGTGGAAGGACCTGTTTCCCCTAGCAGAGAGGTCAATTACCAGAGGGCACAGATTTAAGGTGATTGGTAGAAGGATTAGAGGGGACATGAGGAAACACTTTTTCACCCAGAGGGTGGTGGGGGACTGGAATTCACTGCCAGGAACGGTGGTGGAGGCAGAAACCCACAATTCTTTGAAAAGGTACCTGGACATGCACCTGAAGTGCTGCAAGCTGCAAGGCTACAGACCAGGTGCTGGAAGGTGACTAGTTTCAATTTTTTTTTCTTCTCGGCCAGCACGGACACGACGAGCTGAATGGCCTCCTTCTGTGCCATAGTCTTTCTACGGTTGTATGGTATCATCCTTTGTACAAGACATTAAACTAACTACCCACCTCCCCACCATATCTGCCTATTCCTGTAGCATAATTTGAAGAAGAGCAAGAAGATTGCCTTGTTTTCACATGTACGGTGACGATACCCAGCTTTACCTCACCACCAACTCTCTCAATTTCTCCACTGTTCTTAAATCATCAGATTGCTTATCCGATATCCAGAAATTTCCTCCAATTAAATATTGGGAAGACTGAAGCCATTATTTTTGGTCCCTGCTTCAAACCCCATTCCCGAGCTACTGACTCCATCCCACACCCTGGCAACTATCAGAGACTAAACCAGGCTGTTGTCAACCTTGGTGTCTCTTTTAACCCTGAGATGAGCTTCCAACCACAAATTTGCGCCATCACTAAGACCACCTATTTCTACCTCCATAACTTGGCCCCTGCCTCAGTTCATCTGCAGCTGAAACCCTCATTCTTGCCTTTGTTACCTCTAGACTTGACAATTCCAATGCACTCCTGACTGGTCTCCCACACTCTACCCTCCGTAAACTTGAGGCCATCCAAAACTGCTGCCGTATCCTAACTTGTACCATGTCCCATTCACCTATCAATCCTGTGTCCGCTGACCTACATTGGCTCTCAGTCAAGTAATGTCTTGATTTTAAAATTCTCATCTTCATTTTCAAATGATCTTGCCCACCCCTATCTCTGTAATCTCCAGCCCCATAACGGTCTGAGATATCTGCACTCAACTATTTCTGGACTCCTACACATTCCTAATTTTAACCGTTGCACCATTAGCGATTGTGTTTTCAGTTGCCTAGGCCCGAAGCTCTATAATTCCCTCCCTACAACTCTCTGCCTCTCCACCTCGCTTTCCTCCTTTAAGACACCACTTAAAACCTACCTCTTTGACCAAGCTTTTGGCCACTTGACTTAATATCACCTTATGTGACTTAGTGACATGTTTTGTTTCATAATGCTCCTGTGAAGTTCCTTGGGCCATTTTATTATGCTAAAGGAACTATATAATTATAAGTTGTTGTGCCCTGGCTAACATTCCTCTCTCTGCCAGTACTCCCAAATTGGGTGAGATGGTCATTAATCTCATTTGCTATTTGTGGGAACTTGCTGTGTGCAAATAACTACCACATTTGTCTACGTAACACCAGTCACTGCCTTTCAAAGTATTCACTGTGTGAAGCATCTGAAATGTAAGATGAGGTACTGTATAGAAGTATCAGCTTCTGCATGTTATCCTAAATTGTACATTCCAATTCCAAACCTGATGTTTCTCCTCTGTAAATAACCAGAACAAAGGTTTAATAAAGCTGACCTTCTCTATGATAAATTTCTTTTTTCTGAAATGTAAAAGATGCTATCTTACAGAAGTAAGTTCTCCCCTCGGCACACAGAATCTCTAAACGGCAGCAAATTAATGAGCAGCAACAAACATCAAAGCCTAGAGATACTTCAGAGTCTGGAAAGGATCTAATGAAGTTCTTTGATGTACATTAACTGGGTCCAGACACTAGGGTGAAAATAGTTTGCAGATACGTAACTAATAATCTTCTTTCTTTGTGGAGGAATTATGTATATGGAACATGCAAGAACAAAAAATAATTCAGACTCAGGTTAAATCTTGCAGGGTAAAAGAAGTGAAGAAAAATATACTAAGTCATTATAACTCTCAATATCCAGAGTTATTGGTGTTCAGTTTTCTCTTGTCTTAAGAAAGCACTGATGTAATTTGAGGTCCAGCTCCACAGGCACCAGCAACCCTGTGGCATCTTGCTTAAGTAGTGATTTTCCATTGGCATGACCCCAGACAGTGAGTATCAGGAGGCTACTAGACAGCTAGGAGATTGAGGGTAGGAATCACAGCCCAGTAGAAGTCAATGGACAGTGGTCAAGAAATTCATTTCCCCTACTCCTTTTCCTCCCTTCTGTACCATGGCATTGACTCTCCATCCCTGGCCAGTGCCTCAGGTCAAACCAAACACTTTGCACGCTTGTTGTCCTCTTCAACCCGTGCTGACCCCATATCCTCTCCATTACAAAGGCTATTACATGCACCTTTGCAACATGACCCACCTTTGTTCCTGCCTCAGTCAATCTGTAGCTGAATCCCTCATTCATGTCTTTTTTACCTCCAAATCTAATTATCCATCTGATTCACTAATGTTCTTCAGGTGAATAAATCTGCTGTCCTTACCCGTTCTAGCCTACGTGTGACTCCAGTGTCACAGCAATGTGTTAACACTTAACTGCCATTTGAAATGGCCTAGAAAGTCACTCAGTTCAAGGAAAATTAGGATGGGCAATAAATGATGGCCTTGCCGGTGGGGCTCACATCCAAAGAACGAATTTTTAAAAATGCTCAAATGCTCCAATTACTCCAAAGTTCTGCTGCCCAAACTCCTATCTTCCACTCTCTATAAGATTCATTGAATCTAAATCTCTGTTGCATTTATCCTATCCCACACCATCATCTTCACCCTCACTGACTTATCTTTGGCTGCCAGTCCCTCAACACCATGGTCCCTTTCATTCATGTGTTAAAATCCCTCCATTGTCTCACCTCTCTCTACCTCTGTAACCTCATCCAGCCCTATAGCCCCACTGTAATTCTTCGTTCCTCTGACTCCAGCCTCTTCTGTACTTCTCCTCTCCCATTGTCTTGTTATTGGCAGCTGTGCATTCAGACACTCAAGTCCCACACTTTGGAATTGCTTTATCTCTTAAACTACCTTTAAAAGCCTCTGTCAAACTTTCACACACACATGCACACACACACACACGAGATTCACATACATACACAGAGTGGGGAAGGATACATTGGTCAGACAAAGTCCGGAGCAAGAAAAAGGGGTATATAGTCTGTGGAATTTGGTGACCCAGTTGTCTTCTCGATGAACTTAGTGGTCCTGGGACTTCTGGCTTGTAGAGGTGGCCAGCAGATTTGGGGTTTTCCTGTAGAACAGCGATGCAAGTGGTTTCCTTCATGGGGTCGCTGTCTGCAGCAATGATAGACTTAGGTGGTCAGGGCTAGCAGGCAAGGTTCGAAATTTGCCAGTGGACTGGGGAGAGAGAGAGTGATCCCACTTGGATCTCTTCTGATCAGTGTTCATTGCTTATCTGCTACAGAGAGAGAAAAGCCAGCCTAAAACACTCAGATGGTGGGCCTGTCACATGATGGCTCAATGTATATTTCTTCTTGCAATTTAATTAGTTCATGTCGAGGACTTCCCTTCTCTCCATCAGGATCCCATTGTTCCAATGATTAGCTATAAGTGGTCTGTCTCCACCAGTTTAATGTCGCAAGGTTACTTTTAATATCTTGTTAATGGAGACTGGCCAGGTGAGGCACTCCAAACTTCTCAAGTCCTTGTTCTGAAGGGGACTGGCCAGACATTCTGTCTCCCTCTCTGCAGTGGAATGTAAGGGATTTTGATGCGAATTTCAGTGGCTATTTTAGTCGCTAGTAGTCACCTTTTTTCTGTTCCTTTTTCCTTTTTTAAAACTTAAGTCATGTTTCCAGCCAATGGATTAAAAAAAAATCATGATTCGGCACAGCACGTGTTCGTAACAGCGGTCTCACCAATTCCCTGTCGAGTTGTAGCAATAAATGTCAACATTCCATTTGCTCCCTAAGTACTTGCTGTACCAGCATGATAACCCTTTTCTGATTCATGTACAAGGAAAATCCCAGTCCATTTCCAACAAGAGGCCTTGATTGGACCTTAACCAGGTCAATTGGCTATCCACACCGCTTGCAGGCGGTAACTCTGCCAGCCCCCACATCCCAAGTCTAGGAAAATGGCCCAGGGGCAGGATGGAGCCAGGGAACCGGCACACTGGCTGGCGATATAAAATTATGCGCCCGCCCACCTCCATTCCCACCCCCATCAGGGGCTAAAAATTCAGCCCCATATTTAAAAACTGTGTTGGCTAGCTATTGCCCAACGTGGAAATTGAAACAAGTGAAGAGACAGAAATCTTACACATCCTGTAGTTTCAGCAAACAATTAAACAACATTGTCGGCTAAATTGTACTCTGATACAGTAAAGCCTAAAGCATGCTGGGAATAAATAACTTTTAACCATTTCAGTATTTTTAGCTACAGTACAAATCTACAAGTTATCTCTGAGTAAAACGAAACAAAAAACTTTAATGACGGAGATTAAACCAAGTCCTAATCGTATGTGTATATATATACACCATCAGGGTATCTTACACTGTTGTCAGGAAGATTTATTTTTGCATTGGTCTATTATTTAAATGTGCAATACGCCTTTATGTAGGTTTGCTTGTGTTATACTGGGGACAGAATGATATGATGTGGCATTGTATAAATAATGAGGATGCATTCTCTCCAAGATGGAGGAACTGCAATAGTAAATAAAGTGAATAAAATCTCTTGGGCAGATGACTTTCAGATTATGCAATCAATTACCTGATGCTGAAATTAACTGAGGATCAGTCTCACACTGGCATAATATAATGTTAACAGTTTGATGTGGACTGCTAAATCAACAATAGATAATAAATCGGGCATTTTGCACAATGGTTTTTGTCCTTGATGAACAGGCAAGTGATTGGTCACCTTAAATTCCATTCACAAGAAATTGTAGCTACTTTCTGAAGGTGCTGCAACTTGAATTCTCAAAATGAGAGGGAGTTCAAGTAAAGAGAATGCTTCATTTTCAGAAAAGTTGGCTTGCTTGTTTTCTGGTGGATTGTCAGCCCCTAGATCATTGCCTGTAGGACTCACTGCTACACCCAATTAGTGATTTTCCCCCCTCTTTTTAGTCCTATTTATTTCTGGACACTCTATATACCTTGGGCCAAAAACATAGCGAAATGAGATCTGTAAAATTATATAATTAAATCATATCATGAGTCTGGTCGCAGTGGGCTTGCATACGGTTAAGATGTCATTGGTGTACTTTTTCCTTGCAATACTTGAGATGGGGAGAACTTTCACTTGGCTGACACAGTAAATACACAACTTGTTTTGTTTGGGTATCTTGCAAGTATTCAAATTCCTGGGTCTTGTGAGAAAGTTTGTACATAGGAAGTCAGTACATGGATAGCTGGAGTTCAATTATATTCAACTTAGTTAATGGGAACGTTTATCGTACATGGATTTTCATTGTCACTTCAATTCATATCTAGCTGGTTAAATATGACTGCATTGCTACTATGTAGTTGTCTTGGAAATAGCTGTCTCATAATGCAATTACTTCTGTTGGGTGTTAAAGACTGGTCAAGCAAGAAGCCTTTAAATCATTCTTTACTGTGATGTGTGTCTCCTAGAATATCATTATTAAAGATAATCTTCAAAAGGATTCATGCTACATAAAAGAAAAATACGCCATTGTAATCCAGGAATCCTCTTTGGGTATCAAGTCGTATACTTGCCTAGCTTCCATAGGAGGATTCAGGAGAACGTAAATTCAAAAGCAGCAAGGGAAATTTCAAGGGACTATAGCAGAGGAATGTTTTGGATAAAAATAAGCAGAGTGAGTCAGCAAGGGACAGAGAGAGTAACAAAGGGAATAGGACATTAGTAATTAGGGTGACATCAGGGAAAATTAGAAAAAAGTCAAAGCTAAAGCCACAATATCCCAAATGTGTGAAGCATTTGCAACAAATTATATAAATTATTAGCACAGATAGAAATTAATAGGTTTGATCTAATAGCTATTATGTAGACCTGGTTGCAAAGTGACTAAGGTTGGGAATTAAATATTCCAGGATACTTAACTTTTAGAAGAGATAAGCAAAAGGGAAAAGGAGGAGTGGTAGCCCTGATACTAAAGGATGAGATAAAGACTCTAGCGAGAAAAGATCTTAGTTCAGAAAATCAAAAAGTAGAATCAGTTTGCGCGGAGCGAAGAAACAGCATGGGGTGGAAAACATTGGCAGGAGTTGTTTATAGGCTCCCTAACAGTAGTTGTAGGGCAGAGAATAAATCAGGAAATTAGAGTTGCATGTAACAAGCAACAACATACTGTAAATGGAATACAGTAAAGTTCATGGAATGTGTATACAAGATAGTTTTCTAGATCAGTCTGTCCAAGAACCAACTAGGGAACAGGCTATTTTTGGATAGTACTGTGCAATGTGAAAGGATTAATTAATAACCTTGTAGTAAAGGGGCCTGTAGGGACAGTGACTATAATATGATAGAATTTTATATTGAGTTTGTAAGTGATTTATTTAAGTCCAAAACTAGGGTTTGAAAGCACATAGGCGCGGGAGGGTGGTGAGTTGGCTAAGGTAGATTGGGAAACTACATTTAAAGTTATGACAATAGATTAGCAATGGCTAGCATTTAAAAAATTAATACATGATTTGCAACAAATATATCTTCCTTTAAAGCCCCACAGAAGAAGTGGTCCAACCATAGCTAAGAAGAGCTGAATTTTATCCTGGCAACAGGAGTCCCGGCAATGGGCTGGAAGGTGGGGGAAGAGCACTTCGGCCCTGTTTCAGGCCCCCAGTGGAACTCTACGGCAGGCAGCCAATTAACTGCCCGTTGTTGAGGATGCCATCCCTTTAAGGGACTAGCTCCCACCACTGGAACTGCTGGCTAATCAGAGGGCCGGCAGCTCAGCAGTGCCGCCAGGAGCTGTGGCCACTACTGGTACTGCAGGAAGCCTGCAGTAACAAAGATGGGGAAGACCCCGGGATGCAGGTAAGTGGGGTTGGAAGTTGCTGGGGCCAGTCAGGCAGGCCCCGGTGAGGGGGATGGGAGCCTGTTGGTGAGGGTGGGTGGAGTTCTTTTGCAGGGCCAGCCATCACTGCTGGGGGGGCCCTCCGTGGGCCATGGATTGCCATCAGAGGAATGAACCCCACCCCCCCCTCCCCCACTAAGAGGCTACCAGGTCTCACTTGGTGGTGTCTCCACATTGTGGTGGGCCCCTCTGACATTTGTGAAATGGGAGCAGAGGCAGGAAGAGGCCTTTAAGTGGCTATTAATCGGCCACTTAAGGGCCTCAATTGGCCTCTGGGTGGGAAGGCCATCCCCGGACCAAATTTCATGGCATCGGGAAGGCGACGAGTACTCCATCTCCCACCGTCTCTCTCAATTTTCTGGGCTCCCTGCCTCTGTTCCCGTCCCTCCAAGGCTCATAAAATTCAGCCCGAGGAGTTACAGGTAATATTGGTTCAAAGGAAGAGGCTTATAATGTTGGCAAAAGGAGTAGTAAGCCTGAGGATTGGAAGGATTTTGGAATTCAGCAAAGGAGAACCAAGAAGTTGATTAGGAAAGAGAAAAGAGATTATGAGAGTAGAATAGCAAAAGACATAAAAACAGATTGTAAAGATTTCTAAAGATATGTAATAGGAAGAGATTAGCGAAAGTAAATGTGGGCCCATTAGAGGCAGAGACAGATGAAATTAAAATGCTTAATAAGAAAACAGCAGAGACGGTAAACAAATACTTTGTATCTGTCTGCATGATAGAAGACACAAAAGGCATTCCAGAAGTAATGAGGAACCAAGGGTCTCGAGAGAATGAGGAGCTTAAAGAAATCAGTATAAGTAAATAAATAATACTGGAGAAATTAATGGGACTAAGTGGCGACAACTCCTCCTGGACCTAATGGTCTGCACCCTAGGGTTTTAAAAGAGGTACCTGCAGAGATAGTGGATGCATTGCTTTTGATCTTCTAAGATTCTTTAGATTCTAGAACAGTTCCCAAAGATTGGAAGGTAGAAAACACAACCCCACTATTTAAAAACAAAGTGACTCCTGACAACGCATCCCAGCGCTGACGTCATCAGAGTGCTCCCAGATTCGCACATGCGCAGAACAGACTCTTGCTGCCAGTATGGTGCTGCACATGTGCAGCCTAGCCTATGTCAGCACCCGGCTTGCCAGGGCTAATTCGCGCATGTGCGTGAAAACATCATTTGTCGCTCGTCACTCCCGGCCTCGCCACTTCTCCCCATCAGCTGCTCACTCCCCACTTCACCACCCTCCCTCCCCACCTACCTTTGGACCACTCACTCGTGGCCTCGCCAATTTCTCCCCTCTGCTCTGCCTCTGCTCCCCCACTCCTTCCCGCTTCTGTTCCCCACTCCCTCCCGCTTCTGGTCCCTGCTCCCTTCAACGATCGCTGCCTTTCTTCCCCGCATGGAGGAAGCGGGGAAGAGAAAGAGTGACAAGATAGGCAGGGGAGGGGAGGGAGACTGCGAGCAGGAGGGAGCAGGGAGTGAACGGCCAAGGTGGAAGAAGTGGCGAGGCCACAGATTCTGTTGAATTGCACATACAATCATTCTGAACATGAGCTCCCAGGATTTAACTGTTCCAACTTCCAAAATGTTAGAAATCTCTTTTTAAAATGCTCAGTGGTTTAAAATTTGGGTTTGTGTCCAAAAATAATCGTCAATAAAATTCATTAAATAACCCATTGCAGGTAGCAGGGACCAGAAGCGGGAGGGAGTGGGGAGCAGAGGCAGAGCAGAGGGGAGGAAGCAGCAAGACGGCGATTGCCTTTTGGTTTCACTTGTTTTCGTTTTTGTCATAGATTGAGCAGCATCATCTTTGCTGTAAACATTTTCCAAAAACATAGCAGACAGTGACATTTCAGTGCATGAGGCTGCATTTGCACATGTGCAAGTACTGCACCACCTAATGGTTGCATTGTCAGCAAACACAGCTATTTAAGAAAGCAGGAAGTGAGAAAACGGGGAACTGTGGCCAGTTAGCCTATCAGTAGCAGGGAAAATGCTAGAATCTGTTGAGCTGAGTGACCCTGGTGGAACCCAAACTGAGTGTCACTTAGCATGGATTGAGAATTAGTTAATGGACAGAAAACAGAGAGTACGAATAAACGGGACATTTTCGGATCGGTTGGCTGTAACTGTAATATAAGGATGTAAAGGGTTAATACTGAGGACAGTGAGAAAGACCCCTCATACTGTACAAGCAATAATGTAACAGTCATGAGATAGGCTTGAGAAGAAGGTACAGCAGCACGAAAGATACTAACTTAGGTGGCTAACGAAGAGTGTATGTAATAACTGTAAATAATAGAGTTGTTAGTTACCCTTTAGCAGAGTCTAAGACTTTCTCTAGAACCCCCTGAAACATTACTAATACAAAAACAACTAACCCGACAGTAACTAGCGGGGTACTTGGGCATTAGCTATTTACAATCTAGACCAGTTGGCCTTAGTAGGAAAAATTTAAAAAAGCAAAATATTTTTTGAATGGTGAGAGACTGGGAAATGTTTGCATTCAGAGGGACCTGGATGTCCATGTACAGAAAGCTAACATGCAGGTACAGCAAGCAATTATGAAGGCAAATAGTTTGTTAGCTTTTGTTACAAGAGATTGTAGTATAAAAGTAAAGAAGTCTAACTACAATTATACAGGGCATTGGTGATGTCACACCTGGCAGTTTTGGTCTCCTTACTTCAGGAAGGACATACTTGCTCTCAAGGGAGTACGACAAAGGTTCACTACTCTGATTCCTGGGATGAGGGGATTGTCCTATGAGGAGAGATTGAGTATAATAGGCCTATATTCCCTGGAATTTAGAAGAATGAGAGGTTTTTCAATTGAAACATATAAAATTCTTAAGGGGCTTGACAAGGTAGATGCTGAGAAAATGTTTTCCCTGGCTGGGGAATCTAGAACACAGGATCACAGTCCCAGAATAAGGAGTCAGACATTTAGGACTGAGATGAGGAGAAATTTCTTCACCCAAAGGGTTGTGAATTTTTGGAATTCTCTACTCCAAAGAACTGCGGACGCTTAGTCGTTGAATATATTGTCGACAGAGGTGATAGATTTTTGGGTACTGAGGGAATTAAGGGTTATGAGAATTGTGCAGGAAGGTGGAGTTGAAGTAGATGATCAGCTATGATCTTGTTGAATGGCGGAGCAGGCTCGAAGAGCTGAATGGCCTACTCCAGCTCCTATTTCTTATATTCTTATGTGGAGTACACTAGAAATACAGTAATAAACAATATATACTTTCAACAGATCATGGCCCCCGATTTACCTCCTCCTGAGGTGAAATTGAGCACATATAAGGATTGAAAATATAAACCCAAACTTTTAGTTCATTTTGACCCGCAAATTAAGAGAACAAATTGATGACTCGGTCAACAGATTTGTTATGCTTAATGGCGTTAGTTTATTTGTACCCACGATTACATATTTAAAACAGGCACAGATATGAAATGATTACAGGAAAATAAAAATGGTTACAGAAAATGATTACAGATTTAAAAGGTTGAGAAAAGAGAAAATAAAGTAATAGTAAAAGAAAACAGCAGCTTTACTCACAGCAAATGAATGTTTCAGCAATGTTATTCTACTCCCAGCAAGTAAATATTTCAGCAATATCTAGCAATAGAATGCTCAGTTATGTTACCAACTAGTCATACAATTGTAGCATTTCAGCTACTTGCAGGATTCAATTTAATCCAACAAGGTGACGTGTCCGTGACTACAACAAACCACTATAGGTACAGGTATATGTTGGTTATAAGTGTAGCAGATTTATTAGGTAGTTTACATTCAGTGCAAAGAAATAATACTTAACAAAGACAATAGTCACAGTCAGTTCCTCAGAACCTTGGCGATAGCCCTCCAAGTGACTGTGGCACGGTCTGTCTTTCTTTTGCTGTGTTCTGTTGACTGAAGATTCTCTTCTTTCTTCCTCTGGGTTTTTCGTGCCGCTTCTCATGTTCAATAGCTGTTCTTTTATACCCCAGCTTCGAGCCTACATGGCAACTGACAATTGCCTGGGCTATCTCACTCATTCTGCTTACTCATCATTTTTTAAAACTATTACATTGAATATATGCTTAATTTCTGTTCCATTTTCTTGCAACTTAGTTATTTCTTATCTAGAAACTTCATACAAACTGTTGTTACGTGAGTTACAGCAATGTATTTTACTCCAGTGATAACAGATTTTAGAAGCTTTAAACCTTCTGTTTTAATTGTAACTTAATTAATGTTTTTTTCATTATCTGTTCATTTCAAACATATCACTACATTCTTTTCATATTTAACTCAAGGTTTGTTTTTTGCTACCAGCTTTTTAAAAACATAAC
This sequence comes from Heterodontus francisci, assembly GCF_036365525.1. Lineage (NCBI taxonomy): Eukaryota > Metazoa > Chordata > Chondrichthyes > Heterodontiformes > Heterodontidae > Heterodontus > Heterodontus francisci. The sequence continues at coordinate 32,643,476 of NC_090372.1, forward strand.
CTTGGCTCGGCACCAGGCTTGTTTCTCAACATCATACCATGTTTAACTGAGCTTATACATATTATATTTACTGTAACAATATTTTAAAGCATTATTACTTATCAAAATCACTTCTAATTAAGCTTATACATTTTAAAACATTACATCAAACAGTGAACTATCTTACACAATCACCTGAGGTGGCCATTCCCATTGATTGTAAGTTTTCTTCCAGGTGATCAACCGGGTTCCTTCTCCTTGAGATCTCAATTCCTCCACTGTGGTGCTGGTCTCGGTCCTGCAGTAAAGTGTGTTCAGACTTTTATTCCCCTTTTCAGAGGACGGAATTAGTTTACTATATTGATAGGTCACGCATCCTATTAAATTTCTTTTTAAAAGTGCAATACCCAATTTTATTCTGCGCTCTTTGTTTAAACTATGATTTTAATTCGCTCAGAAAGCTATCTATCTTTCTTTCGTTTCTCCAGTAATCTTCCATTATGTGTAGGCCTTTATAGTCAATTTTCCAGAAAAAGATGTTTGTATGTTGTTGGAACACTGTGCTTCACTTTTTCTAGGTCTAAGGCCTAGTCTTCATAAACTAAAGCACTAGTGTCTCTTGCTGGCTGGTATTATCTTTGTTGCTTTCTTGATAGCATTTGTTTTCATTTCTTGGCTTAGTACAAGTTTAATTTTAAAAGATTGACAAACCAACATTCTTTCATTATTTCAAGGCATGCTGGTTGAATGTCAAGCTTAAAAATTATGTCAAAATGCTATTTTTTAGTCCTACACACAAGCCTGACAGAGTGTGCCTGGAATGCATTCTACCTGAATGGCTTATATTTGTGTGTTCACTTCATTTTCACAGGCTCAATGCGTCTTATCTTCAGGCTTGTTTCTTGATACTTGCTTACATGAAGAATTGGTGGCAGAAATTCACCACTGCTGCAGGCCTGATGATCTCTGAAGAAGCTGCAGAATACAGTAAGACAGTAGGCCTTCCAGACGTTCATTCTCAGATCCTCCCATCTTCTTTGCACTAGCCTAAAAAACATTGCACTAGAAGTTGGCCCCATCCACAAATCTAGCCATGACGCCAGAGTAATCACCATTGGGAGTTTCCACTAATTGCGCTCGTTTGCAGGCCTTTGAATGGGATCTAAAAATTCACCTTTTTTTTTTAGGGTGCAAGGATACAAAGGCTTCTGAATGTAATTTTTTTTTAATTTACTAAGCAAATGACCACTGTATCCCACTGTAAATAGCACATCGTTCTGTATATATTTGTTAAATCATTTTCAGTAATATATTATTGGGTTACTCACTGGTGAACTACAAGAAAGCCCCCAGCGATTTAACATCCGCAGCACTTAAAGCAGCCAGAAGTACTGCACAAAGAACAGCTAGGCGTTGCGCAAACGACTACTGGCAACACCTATGCAGTCATATTCAGCTGGCCTCAGACACCGGAAACATCAGAGGAATGTATGATGGCATGAAGAGAGCTCTTGGGCCAACCATCAAGAAGATCACCCCCCTCAAATCTAAATCGGGGGACATAATCACTGACCAACGCAAACAGATGGACCGCTGGGTTGAGCACTACCTAGAACTGTACTCCAGGGAGAATGCTGTCACTGAGACTGCCCTCAATACAGCCCAGCCTCTACCAGTTATGGATGAGCTGGACATACAGCCAACCAAATCGGAACTCAGTGATGCCATTGATTCCCTAGCCAGCGGAAAAGCCCCTGGGAAGGACAGCATTACCCCTGAAATAATCAAGAGTGCCAAGCCTGCTATACTCTCAGCACTACATGAACTGCTATGCCTGTGCTGGGACGAGGGAGCAGTACCCCAGGACATGCGCGATGCCAACATCATCACCCTCTATAAAAACAAAGGTGACCGCGGTGACTGCAACAACTACCGTGGAATCTCCCTGCTCAGCATAGTGGGGAAAGTCTTTGCTCGAGTCGCTCTGAACAGGCTCCAGAAGCTGGCCGAGCGCGTCTACCCTGAGGCACAGTGTGGCTTTCGTGCAGAGAGATCGACTATTGACATGCTGTTCTCCCTTCGTCAGATACAGGAGAAATGCCGTGAACAACAGATGCCCCTCTACATTGCTTTCATTGATCTCACCAAAGCCTTTGACCTCGTCAGCAGACGTGGTCTCTTCAGACTACTAGAAAAGATCGGATGTCCACCAAAGCTACTAAGTATCATCACCTCATTCCATGACAATATGAAAGGCACAATTCAACATGGTGGCTCCTCATCAGAGCCCTTTCCTATCCTGAGTGGTGTGAAACAGGGCTGTGTTCTCGCACCCACACTTTTTGGGATTTTCTTCTCCCTGCTGCTTTCACATGCGTTCAAATCCTCTGAAGAAGGAATTTTCCTCCACACAAGATCAGGGGGCAGGTTGTTCAACCTTGCCCGTCTAAGAGCGAAGTCCAAAGTACGGAAAGTCCTCATCAGAGAACTCCTCTTTGCTGACGATGCTGCTTTAACATCTCACACTGAAGAATGCCTGCAGAGTCTCATCGACAGGTTTGCGTCTGCCTGCAATGAATTTGGCCTAACCATCAGCCTCAAGAAAACGAACATCATGGGGCAGGATGTCAGAAATGCTCCATCCATCAATATTGGCGACCACGCTCTGGAAGTGGTTCAAGAGTTCACCTACCTAGGCTCAACTATCACCAGTAACCTGTCTCTAGATGCAGAAATCAACAAGCGCATGGGTAAGGCTTCCACTGCTATGTTCAGACTGGCCAAGAGAGTGTGGGAAAATGGCGCACTGACACGGAACACAAAAGTCCGAGTGTATCAGGCCTGTGTCCTCAGTACCTTGCTCTACGGCAGCGAGGCCTGGACAACGTATGCCAGCCAAGAGCGACGTCTCAATTCATTCCATCTTCGCTGCCTTCGGAGAATACTTGGCATCAGGTGGCAGGACTATATCTCCAACACAGAAGTCCTTGAAGCGGCCAACATCCCCAGCTTATACACACTACTGAGTCAGCGGCGCTTGAGATGGCTTGGCCATGTGAGCCGCATGGAAGATGGCAGGATCCCCAAAGACACATTGTACAGCGAGCTCGCCACTGGTATCAGACCCACCGGCCGTCCATGTCTCCGTTATAAAGACGTCTGCAAACGCGACATGAAATCGTGTGACATTGATCACAAGTCGTGGGAGTCAGTTGCCAGCAGTCGCCAGAGCTGGCGGGCAGCCATAAAGACAGGGCTAAATTGTGGCGAGTCGAAGAGACTTAGTAGTTGGCAGGAAAAAAGACAGAGGCGCAAGGGGAGAGCCAACTGTGCAACAGCCCCAACAAACAAATTTCTCTGCAGCACCTGTGGAAGAGCCTGTCACTCCAGAACTGGCCTTTATAGCCACTCCAGGCGCTGCTTCACAAACCACTGACCACCTCCAGGCGCGTATCCATTGTCTCTCGAGATAAGGAGGCCCAAAAGAAAAAAAAAAAGAAACTCACTGGTGGTAGATTGATATTGTGATTAAAAATGCTTATTTCTTGTGATGAACCCATTTTCAGCTGTATTAATCAAACTGCACCAAGTTACCACTCTTAGATCTATCTAGGAATATTTTTAAAGCAAAATTTATTTTATAAAGAATTAAAACGCTGTCTGATTCTGTTGCTTTATGTCAGATTTTGCATTCAGCAATATGCAAATGAGTCTGAGAAGAAACCTGAGGGAAAAAAATGCTTCCCAAAACTAGCTTACTTTTGGGTGCAATTTGCACCTGGATCACCAATTGCACCCAAAGCAGAAACTCTACCCACAATCTTTATTTTGAACAGCTGTCCTAGTTGTATTCAGTGCAAGTTCAGTTATTCTGCTGTCAGATCTAAGTAAATCTGAATAAGTTATTCGGCTTATACACATTTGTCCAATGTGTAATTTTTTATACTTTCTAAAGAGATGGAAAAACATATTGAACATTACAACTATTCTTTAGTATGTAATTTACTGTATTCACGATGTTACTGTGGCTACATTAACCCATATAGAACAGAGAATAAAGTTGCAGGTTTTGGTTTGGAAAGAACCAGATCTGCTTCTAGGAACAGTCTAACCATGAACATGATAAGTATTGGGAAAAAGCCAGAAGTAGCATAAATAATAACCTTAAGAGCCAGGTGCAACATCAGGCAGTATATAACGGAGAAGCTAATAGTGAATAATAAAAGCCCCAGTCCTGTGACATGAGTGCTGACTCTAGACTGATACATATGTGCAGTACAGATGGAGTGTTGCCTGGTCTATGATGCCACCTTTCAAATGAAATGTTAAACTGGAGTCCTGTCTGCCCTCTCAAATGGACATAAAAGAACCCATACATTATTTGCAAAAGGGCAGGGAGTGCTCCCAGTGGCCTAGCTAAACAGATTATCAAATCATTTATCTAATTGCTGTTTGAGACCTTCCCGTGTGTGGTAACTTCTTGTGTACCTATTGGCTCCGCATTTCTCTTTCTTGCAACAGAGCCTGTATATGCATCAGAAAGTTATTTTAATTGTCAATTCAAAGAACTAAATATAAATTTGAAATACTCTAACAGTTCAGAGTTCAAATTAATAATTCTAAATCATGATCCAATGCGTCAGGTAAGCCACAAAAGGTGCAATGTATTTTGACCTGGTAATGTTATATGTCCCAGACACATTCAGGAAATTGAAATCAGGGAACCTTTAAGGGATAGCAAGCATAGGATGATCATGTTTAATTGAGAACTGGAATTAGAAAATATTGAGGACCAGGAACCAATCATACAATTTTGGAAAAAAAGCCAACTTCAAAGATATGAGGGAACAGCTGTGCTCAGAGTTGGGAGAATCTGCAAAATGGAGTAGGATACTGAACAGACAAGCAATAGGAAATTGGTGCAAAGGGGAAAGAAGGTACTGAGTAATTTAAACTATGAGGCAACAGTAATAAGTAATTACTCAGGCTAAAATTTAAATGATGAATTAAATAGAGGATAACAACATTAAAGAGATTTAAATTGCATAAAATAAAAATCTGGTAATAATAATAGGAGTTAAGGAGATAATAAAATAAAGTAGTTAATAAAAGCAAGACTGATTAGTTACAAATTAACCTGGTCAAGCTAAATACAACTAAGTAAAATTTAGATCAAGTAATTTTATTATAGCTAGAATTAAATTACTACTAATCAATAAATTACAGCTGGCCTGTTGACGCCTGTGATATTTATCCATAAACTTATCTTAATTGGCTACTTGACGCTTACGGGTGGGTAGCCCTTTTGCCCCTGATCCTACCTCCAGGAAAATGGCCTGGGGATAGAGTGGTGCCAGCAAATTGACATGCCAGCTGGCAGCGCAAAGTTATCCGCCTGCCCATCTTTGTAATTCTGGTCATGGTGCCCACAAGGATCTGTGCTGGGGTCTCAACTACATTTATTAATGACATAGATAATGCAATAGAGAGCCATATATCCTAGTTTTCTGAGGGTATAAAGATTGGTGGTATAGTAAGAAGTGTAGATAGGAGTATAAAATTACAGAGACATTGATAGATTAAGTGAGTGGCTGAAACAATTGCAAATGGATTTCAATGCAGATAAATATTAGGTCATCAATTTGGACCAAAAAAAGGATAGATTTAAGCATTATTTAAATGGTAAAAAGCTAGGAACCTTGGACAAACAAAGATTTAGCCATTCATTTATGCAGATCACTAAAATGTAGTAGTCACATACAAAAAATGATCAAAAAAGCAAATGTAATGTTAGCCTTTATAATTAAAGGGCTGGAATTTAAATGGGAGGAAGTTTTGCTAGTTATACAAAACCCTGAATTATGGTGTACAGTTCTGGACACTGCACCCTTGAAAAGAAAGGAGCAGCACAAATTCATCAGAATGTTACTAGGCCTCCAAGAGTTAGATTATGAGGAGAGATTTCATAAACTAAGCTTGTTTCCCTGGAATATAAAAGGTGATTTCATTGAGGCGTTCAGGAAATTGAAGGGAATTTATAGGGTAGGTCGAAACTTTTTCTGTTGGTGGTGGAGTCTAGGTCAGGGGGACATAAGCTCAAAATCAGAGTTAGGCCATTCAGAAGCTAAGTTAGGAGACACTTTTTCATGCAAAGGTTGGTAGAAGCGTGGAATTCTGTCCTACAAAAAGCAGAAGATGCTAGCTCAATTAATAATTTTAAATCTGAGATTGATAGCTTTTTGCTTGCCAAGGGTATTAAGCAATATGAAACCAAGGCAGGTAAATGGAGTTAGGGTAGAGATCAGCCATGATTTCATTGAATGGTGGAACAGGCTTGAGGGCTGAATGGCCTATTCTTGTTCCTATGTTACCAACAGCTCCATATGATTAGAGTAGATTTAGTCAAGGGCAAGTGGAGCACCTATAAAAGGCCTAACCCATGCAATGCAAAATATATATAAACGAGGGTCAATAAGTGTAGACTAAACATGTGAAACTCAATGGATGAGCAGGGGAAATAAACTAAAGTAAAATAAAAAGAATGGGGGCTGAATTTTACCAGCCGTGGCTTGGGGGGGGAGGGCACCTCGACCCCGACGCCAAGAAGGACCCGCCATGCATTACCGGTGGCGGGGGAACCTTGGTGTGGCCCCACCCACCACTTGGCGGTGGGGCCTTCATCGAAATATTTAAATTAACAATAGTAAGATGTAAATTAACTTACCTACAGGCGGCGGCCTCGGAATTCCGAGGCGAGAATCTGGTGGGGAGGGAGGAAGATTAAAATTTTCAGGGCCAGAGGTGTGCGGGAGTGGAGAAAACAATTTTTATTGGCTGTGGGGGTGGTGGGAAGGGGTTGAAGGGCAAATGTTAGAAGGTTGGGGGGGTAAGTTTGGGTAGGGAAATAAAGTAAGTTTTGTTAATAACAGGCAATTAAAAGACCATGGGGGAGGGGGTTGGGGAAGGGCCTCCATATCCCAATTATTTATTTTTTTAAAATCAGCACAACTGTAATTTAAAAAAATTAAATCTCTGCTAAGGGCTTAAAGCCCTTTAAAAATGGTGCTGGCGCCTGCGCAGTGGCGCTGGACACCGTTGCCGGGGACGCGGCAGCTGCCCCCTCTTTGTCATCACGGGCAGCCGCCCCGCCCCCTCTATTTAAATCAGCCCCCTCGCGTAATATCGCGGAGGCTGTGCGGAGGCACTTTCATGTTGGAAGGTTGCTGCTGTCGCAGCGTGGCATGGTAATAAAATCCAGCCTTGGATGTTTTCTACAAATCATGCATGGAGATCACTGAGATAAATACAAAAACTTGCAAAAACCTTTGAGAAGGGTGGTCAGAAAAAAAAAGACGATTAGCATAAGCATGTCTTCCCCAGTGACTACTTGCAGGAAATTCAGACTGATTATTTTCTCCTAGTAGTCACAAGGGAAGACATAAGCAACTACCCTCCCTAAATAACAATAACCTAAATAGAGTTAATGACTGTGATATAAATGAGATAGACGAGGAAGTCCTAGATTGACTAAATGGTATAGATAGTACCTATCCCAGAGCAGAGAAACAAGGAGAAAATTTATCATCCAGGTCATGATCACTAAGGAATTGATAAACACGGAGATACAATTATACTCAAAGCAGGTTAATACAAAACCTATTTTCAACAAGGTGGCAAAACAGATGGTAAAATAATGCAATTGAATAAATGTGAGGAGTTTCTGTACCATAATCTAATAAACATCAGCTAACATGGATTCAAAAAGGGGAAATTCTTACTTAACCAAAGTTTTTGAGAAAGCCCTATGCATGCTGTACATAGGCTTCCAAAAAGTATTCAAGAAAGTTTCACATCAAAGGCTACTAGTGAAGTTCAAAGCTGTGGGATTCAGGGTGTACCTTGGGAATGGATTAGGAATTGACTGAAAGGATAAAAGTGTTGGTATTCCAAGGAGTTATGGCAGAGTGCTGAGTTGTGTACCCCAAGGATCAGTACATACACCATTACTGTTTCAAATTTATTTAAATTACTTGGGTTCAGAAACTCCTTGGAAACTGGTCAAATGATGTCAAGCTAAGGGGTTAGATTAGGAAATGCAAAACAAATCAGACAAAATAAGTAAGTGGGTAAAACAATAACAGCTAAATTTAATATTGGCAAATATAAGGTACTACACATAGGAAAAAAAATGCACAACATGGCTACTGCATGAATGCTTTTGAAGTAGCTTAGGATGATGCTGAAAAAGAGACCTCGAGATCTGGCAGACTTGACATTCAACATGTCCAATCAAGCAGAGCAGCAATAACAAAGTGAATAGAATGTTGACCTATTTAGTCAAAACAGTACAGTACACATTGGAGTAAGTCGTGATAAAACTGTATAGTATTCTGGCCAGAGTACATCTCGAGTACTGTGTCCAGTTCTGAATCACCAAGACACAAAAGAGGTAATCAAGCACTGGAGTAAGTTCAGAGAAGAGTTACAATACAGATAGACATTAGAAGTTTGGGCTATGAAGAAAGACTGGAGAAATTGAGTTTTCATCCTTGAAAGGAAGTGATGTGAGGAGATTTGCCTATACTTTTTGTTCCATTCAAAAATAATTGAAGGACGAGGAGCTCAATAGAGGGTGATAACTAAATTCAAGCATAAAAGGAAATGGAACCACACTAGACCAGTGGTCTAGTTGAAGGATCCCATTTTGGTTGAAGGATCCCATTTCAAATGGATTACTAGTGATAGATCCCTATCTAACTTGTAATATTGTATAATAATCGTAATATGAAAGTTCTGCTTGTAAAAAGTGTTTTAGTAATGCTTTTAAGAAAACATGTAATTACTTAGAGCAGGAATTTGAGGACTATTTCACTGATGTAGACAGCGATGAGACAGATAAGACAAACCAGAGGTAAAAGATAAGTGTGACTCCATTAACATTCTAGTGTATGCCAACTGAACTGCTTTTATTGTGGCTAAAGATTGGGTATGTATGCCATTAACAGGCAGTCAGTTCACAGATCACATCCAATACAAACACCTATTGGCCAAATCAGTATTAACAGCAGTCTCACTCTGGATGTTTAACTTCCGCAAGTTACTGTTTTATTATTTTTAAAACAACTTCCCATAAACATATGAATTTCCTTCCCTCTAATTCCAGTACAGAGTACTCATTTGAACGTGACATTCTCAGGAATATTTTACAGACCTTTGCGAACCAGCTCAGTTTCTCAGCATCACTTAATCATGCAAGAAATTCACATTATGCAATACAGTGGAAGATGTAAGTAAGTCAAACTGACAGCTTTTCCACAATTACAAGAATTAAACCAACAAGTGACTAATGTAAACAGAAAATGCTGGAAATACGCAGCAGGCCAGGCAGCATTATAATGGCACTTGCTCACTGCATGAGTCCAAATTGAATGCATCCTGGCAGCCACCTGGCCTCCCACCTCTCCTCCCCTCCCACCAAAAGTAAATGCGAGACTTACTGCTGAAAACGTGGCAGCCGAGGTGGCCATCACCGCAAAGAAGGACGAGTATTCAGGTGTTTCAAGGTTGAACATCTTGACAGTTACTGGGTGTGAGACAAACACCATTAATTTATACAAAGTGAGTGGCTTGTATTTTTGTTTCTTCCTTCTTCTCCACATCCCCCCACCCCACCACCCCTTGTGTTTTTCTCTCTCTCTCATCCACAAGAGAGTTTATTTTGCGGACCCCAGTCTGCAAAGCACTGCACCAGACTATAGCAAACCCTGCCAACTGAACCAATGATTGATGGCTTCTTTTTTTGAATTTGTTACAGCAATTACATCTGATAAACAGGCAGCTTAAAAGTGTAATTGTTGTGAATTATTAGAGTTTTAGCATAACAATTATATTGTTTTTGAAGGCAACATTATTTGAAATGTTCCCCTAAAATTTGGACTCCACAATGAATTATCTGAAATTCAGCTGATATATTACAGCATTCAACAGTCTTAATTACACTGCTGTAAAAACAAAGGCAACTATTGTGCAAATGAAGTCTTTCCAGATTTCAATAAAATAATTATATTTTATGTTTTATAAACATAATTTATGAAGGTTTTACATGCTTTCTGGCTAAAATAATGATTTTCCATTGTTTCCCCCACCTCTCGTACAGGTGCTGACTCATACTGAGCATTTGCAGTTTTCCAGTACCACATCCAAGTGTGAATTCTTTATGCATGCACCTAAACAGTGTCAGCCCAATCCTGTCCAAACTGGACATCAGGGCCACTGGAACCTTCCTATCTTTGTGAGGTTGTATGCTTCCCTTCCCCCACCATTTGGCTTTAACCATTTACACCTCAACTGAGTCCATCTTTTCTTTTTATACGTGTCTCATTATTGCCGCATTTTGCCTTCCAGCATCATTACTTTTTGAATTTAATCTCTCTGTCCAACCTATTACAGGCCACTCCCTTTTGTTCTTTATTTCCTCCTCTCACATCGCCACCTCCCCCAGCCTTCATATTAACAGTGGCATGTCTTCCAGGAGTCAGTGTTGTGATCATTAATCTCAATGATCTGGACTAACATATAGAGTTTACAATATCAAATCTGCAGATAACACACCAATAGGGAGCATGGTTAACTGTGAAGAGGGCTGTAAGTGATATCAGTACAATGCAATAAGTTAGTAGAATGGGCAGGTATATGGAAGAAGAAATTGATTATGGAGAGATGTGAGTCAGTATATTTTGGGAGGCAGAATAGAAGCAGAAATATACACCTTAAAAGAAATAGAGGAGCAGCAAGATTTTGGAATTCAGATACACAAACCTTTAAAACTGGGAGGGCAAGTTGATGAAGCTGTATTCAAAAAAAGAATATGGGAAACTACATTTTCTAAATAAGATTACACAGTTACAAAGTCAGACCTATATAATCATTGGTTTGGCAGGAGTTAGAATATAGTGTTGAATTTTGGACTCCTTACATTACGAAAGATGTTAAAACCAAGAAGAGGTGCAGAAAATTTTCACTAAACCAATACCAGAGATGAGAGGCTTCAGTTACAAGGAGAGACTAGAACTGGGCCCTTTTCATTAGCTCAAAGAAAGCTAATACGTGATCTAATGGAGGTGTTCAAAATTATGAGGTGTTTTTATGAAAGTAAATCTGGAAAATCTAGTTCCCCTGGTAGTTGAGACCCTTATTACTGGGCATAAATATAAGATGATCCCCAAAAGAACAAAGGGTCAAGATAAGCAAATTTTTTTTTACAGTGGGTTGTTAGGACATGAAATACCCCGCCAGCAATAGTGGTGGAAGCAGAATCGGTATTCCCTTTTGAAAGTGGCAGAGTGATATTTGGAAACAAAAGATTTGAAAAGCCAGGGGAACATGACTAAGTGGATAGCTCTTTTGTAGAGCTGACACAGCTGCAATGAGCCAAATGGTGTCCTTCTCTTCTGTAAAATTCTAAGACAATCATATTTCGAAATTGCCCAAATTTTACTCATGCAGTGTATGAGGTGTATGGAAGAAGAAATTGATTATGGAGAGATGTGAGTCAGTATATTTTGGGAGGCAGAATAGAAGCAGAAATATACATCTTAAAAGAAATAGAGGAGCAGCAAGATTTTGGAATTCAGATACACAAACCTTTAAAAAGGCGGGGCTAAAGTGTGGCGAGTCGAAGAGACTTAGCAGTTGGCAGGAAAAAAGACAGAAGCGCAAGGGGAGAGCCAACTGTGTAACAGCCCCGACAAACAAATTTTTCTGCAGCACCTGTGGAAGAGCCTGTCACTCTAGAATTGGCCTTTATAGCCACTCCAGGCGCTGCTCCACACACCACTGACCACTTCCAGGCGCTTACCCATTGTCTCTCGAGATAAGGAGGCCAAAGAAGAGTGTATGAGGTCATCTATATTGCTCAATTGAATGATTACATTGTCACTTTATGCCACATAATTATTATCCAACATTTATATGATTTGAAGAGTCTCCTGCAAAGTATCTCAAACAACTTCTATTTTTTCTGTTGCAAAGTCCATAGGGTTGCAGTGGCAAAATAAAATTCTCATTGTTGCATTCAATGCAAAACATAACTGAAGATTACTCAGATCATAGTGGGGTTGGAAGGTGTACTGCAATAGTTGCATTTTATTTAATTCTAAAAAAAAAAAATCTCTTTTCAATTCTCATTACTGTTTCAGGATTTGAGTTCCTGCTCTTTTCAAATATTTTTCCAATCCAAGTTGTTATCCTTGTACAATTCCAACCATTCTTTCCATTCCTTCTGTTTATCAGATACCATTTTAGTGAATCTGATATTACCTCACTTTAAATATGTACTTTTACCTGCCCTGAGGAACTCATGCACCAAAGTCCTGAGATCATGTAACCTTTATATAGCTCACTACTATCCTGTATGATTCCATCCTCTTTTCCTTGCTGTTATACCTCTATTGTTAATTTATTTTCCCATTTGTTCAGTTTAAAGTTTCCCTATTATTAACCACACACAAATATTATCATTACTTTAATACAATGCTTGCCCACATCAAAGGTTGTCTCTTTACATCAATTAATAGCTTCAATCAGACAGTTACTTAGAAGAAGAAACCACATCAAACGCCATTCGACGAGCTGATAATCCCAAAGGCAAAACAGTTCAATACACAATCTTGAAATTTAAAGTAGTATGCTATATTTGTCTTTTGTTTTCTCTACTTAGTATTCTTTACATTATTCCAATTAAATGTTCTTCCTCAGTTTCTGTCTGCAGATTATGTATGCTTATTCCATTTGGTCTACAGAGTCCTTTATTATTGGCCCTAATTTAGGGTGTCTAGTTATACATTATTTACAATTATACATTGTTCTTCAGAGTTCCAGAGCTTTAAATTATTATTTCCTTCCCCCAGGCAGTCTACCTAATAGAAAATGTTGTGGATTTATACTGTTCTTTGTTCCTTTGCTACTGGTCTGTTTAATGCCACAGGATGCTGACTCTTTTCCTCTCTTGCGTATATTACCAATGGCTCCAATCTCATCTAACCTTCAGACTGCTGGGATTTTCATAGTATGTACTAAAACCTGGGAAAAGTTTTGTGTGTGAAGGCTTCCCTACGCCTACATTAGATCATCTGTTACATCAAATCTTGGATTAAATCTCACACCCAGTGTGCTTTTTGGAAAAGTCTTTCATTTTTTGAAAATGTATTCATTCTTAGGATGAGGGTGTTGCTAGCAAGTGCAGTATAATGCCTATGCCTAATTTCCCTTGAGAAGATGGTGGTGAACTGCAGTCCATGTGATGAAGGTACTCCCACAGTGCTGTTAGACAGGGAGTTCCAGGAATTTGACCCAGTGATCATGAAGGAATGGCAATCTATGTCCAATTTCGGATGGTATGCGGCTTGAAGGGGAACCTGGAGGTAGTTCCCATGCACCTGCTGCTCTCGTCCTTGAGGATGGAAGAGGTCACGGGTTTGGGTGGTGCTGTCGAAGAAGCTTTGGCAAGATGCTTCAGTGCATCTTGCAGATGGTACACATTGCAGCCACGATGCTCTGGTGGTGGAAGGAGTGGATGTTTAAGGTAGTGGTGTCAATCAAGCAAAATGCTTTGTCCTGAATGGTGTCAAGTTTTATGAATGCTATTGGAGCTGCACTCATCCAAGCAAGTGGGGAGTATTCCACCACACACCTGGCTTTGTACCTTGCAGGCATTGAAAAAGCTTTGGGGAGTCAGGAGGTAATAAACGTGCCCTGGCACACCCAGGCTCTGAACTGCTTTGGTAGCCACAGTATTATGTGGCTGGTCCAGTTAGGTTTCTGGTCAATAGTGCCCCCGCCTCCAGAATGTTGATGGTGGGGGATTTGACAATGGTCATGCTATTGAATGTCAAGGGGGAAGTGATTAGATTCTCTCTTGTTGGAGATGGTCATTGCCTGGCACTTGTGTGGCGTGAATGTTACTTGCTATTAATCAGCCCAAGCCTGGATGTTGTCCAGGTCTTGCTGCATGCATGCACAGATTGCTTCTTTATCTGATGAGTTGTGAATGGAACTGAACACTGCACTATCACCAGCAAACATCCCCACTTCTGACCTTATGATGGAGGGAAGGTCATTGATGAAGCAGCTGAAGATGGTTGGATCTAGGACACTGCCCTGAGGAACTCATGCAGAAACTTAATTGGACCGGCCACATAATACTATGGCTACCAAAGCAGTTCAGATACTGGGTATGCCATGGCACGTTTCTTACCTCCTGACTCTCCAAAGTCCTGAGATGATTGACCTCCAACAACCAAAACCATCTTTCCTTATGCTAGGTATGATTCAAGCCAGTGGAGGATTTTTCCCCTGATTCCCATCGACTTCAGTTATATAAGGGCTCCTTAGTGCCACATTCAGTCAATTGCTGACTTGTTGTTAAGGGCAGTCACTCTCACCACATCTCCCTGAGTTCAACTCTTTTGTCCATGTTTGGACTAAGGATGTAATGAGGTTTGGAGCCAAGCAGTACTGACAGAACCCAAATTGAGCATTGGTGAGTTATTGCTGAATAAATGCCGCTTGATAGCGCTGTCAACGACAACTGTCATCACTTTGCTGATGATTGAGAGTAGGCTGATGGACAATAATCAGTTGCATTGGATTTGTCCACTTTTTGTGGACAGGGCTGTAATCGGGCCACATTGCTGTGTAACAAATCCATCTGAGTGAGTTGGATGTATTGCTAATAACAAACACACTGAAAAAAAAAGTTGTTTCCTATCAAAAACATTATGAACATATGAAAAAGAAAGAAGTTCTATTGAAGCTGTCCAATACTGGCATAGTGTAATGTCACAAACCATAATTATGTCCAGCACCCGTAGTATTTTGCTTTTGTAATCTGTTGTACTGATTGAGGTTGTCTAATGATAAATATTAGCCAGGCCATCGGGAGAAGTCCCTTGCTCTTCTAGTAGTGCCATTGGATCTTTTATGTCCATTGAAAAGGGTAGATGGAACCTCAGTTTAAAGCCTCATCCAAAATATGATACCTCCAGCAGTACAACACCCCTTCAGTACTCTACTGAAATACCAACCTAGATAATGCACTCAAGTTTCTATAGTATGGCTTGAACCCATGACCTTCTGAGTGTTTTCAAGCCCCATTTCCTTAACAATATGATATAATCATTGCAAGTTTCATGTTTCAAATTATACAGCTGCTTCCCTGTACATAACATAACAGGAGAAAAGACATGAATGAAGAAGAACTATTCTCTCTAATATAAAAGCAAAATACTGCGGATGCTGGAAATCTGAAACAAAAACAAGAAATGCTGGAATCACTCAGCAGGTCTGGCAGCATCTGTGGAAAGAGAAGCAGAGTTAACGTTTCGGGTCAGTGACCCTTCTTCGGAACTGACAAATATTAGAAAAGTCACAGATTATAAACAAGTGAGGTGGGGGTGGGGCAAGAGATAACAAAGGAGAAGGTGCAGATTGGACCAGGCCACATAGCTGACCAAAAGGTCACGGAGAAAAGGCAAACAATATGTTAATGGTGTGTTGAAAGACAAAGCATTAGTACAGATTAGGTGTGAATACACTGAATATTGAACAGCAGCAAGTGCAAACAAAGAAAGAACAAAGAAAATTACAGCACAGGAACAGGCCCTTCAGCCCTCCAAGCCTCCAAACCTGAAGAAAAACAACCTGAAAAAAACAGTGGGTAAGCAAACTGAACAAACTAAGATGAAATGAAATAAATGCAAAAAAAGATTGTAAAAAATGTAAAAAGGAATGTAAAAAAAAGGAAGAAAAAATAACTAAAAATGGAAGTAAAATGGGGGGCTGTCATGCTCTGAAATTATTGAACTCAATGTTCAGTCCGGCAGGCTGTAGTGTGCCTAATCGGTAGATGAGATGCTGTTCCTCGAGCTTGCGTTGATGTTCACTGGAACACTGCAGCAATCCCAGGACAGAGATGTGAGCATGAGAGCAGGGGGGAGTGTTGAAATGGCAAGCAACCGGAAGCTCAGGGTCCTGCTTGCGGACTGAGCGGAGATGTTCCGCAAAGCGGTCACCCAGTCTGCGCTTGGTCTCCCCAATGTAGAGGAGACCACACTGTGAGCAACAGTATACTACATTGAAAGAAGTACAAGTAAATCGCTGCTTCACCTGAAAGGAGTGTTTGGGGCCTGGGATAGTGAGGAGAGAGGAGGTAACTGGGCAGGTATTACACCTCCTGCGATTGCAGGGGAAGGTGCCTTGGGACGGGGACGAGGTGGTGGGGGTAATGGAGGAGTGGACCAGGGTGTCGCGGAGGGAACGATCCCTTTGGAATGCTGACAGGGGAAGGGAGGGGAAGATGCGACTGGTAGTGGCATCATGCTGGAGGTGGCGAAAATGGCGGAGGATGATCCTTTGGATATGGAGGCTGGTGGGATGAAAAGTGAGGACAAGGGGAACCCTGTCACGGTTCTGGGAGGGAGGGGAAGGGGTGAGGGTAGAGGTGCGTGGAATGGGTCGGACACGGTTGAGGGCCCTGTCAACCACAGTGGGGGGAAATCCTCGGTTGAGGAAAAAGGAGGTCATATCAGAAGTACCGTCATGGAAGGTAGCATCATCAGAGCAGATGCGTCGGAGACGGAGAAACTGGGAGAATGGAATGGAGTCCTTACAGGAGGTAGGGTGTGAAGAAGTGTAGTCGAGGTAGCTGTGGGAGTCAGTGGGCTTATAATGGATATTGGTAGACAACCTATCCCCAGAGATGGAGACAAAGAAGTCGAGGAAGGGAAGGGAAGTGTCAGAGATGGACCATGTAAAGGTGAGAGAAGGGTGGAAATTGGAAGCAAAGTTGATAAAGTTTTCTAGATCGGGGCGGGAGCAGGAAACGGCACCGATACAGTCATCAATGTACCGGAAAAAAAGTTGGGGGAGGGGGCCTGAGTAGGACTGGAACAAAGAATGCTCGACATATCCCACAAAAAGACAGGCATAACTTAGGACCCATGCGAGTACCCATAGCGACACCTTTTACTTGAAGGAAGTGCATGGAGTTGAAGGAGAAGTTGTTCAATGTGAGAACAAGTTCAGCCAGGCGGAGGAGGGTGGTGGTGGATGGGGACTGGTTGGGCCTCTGTTCCAGGAAGAAGCGGAGAGCTTCAGTCTTCAGCCTTCCAATTCTAACACCCATCGTTGGTAATACCAATGATTTATTCACAATTCCCTTAATTTGGATTTTTAAATGTTCACATTTGAAGCAGGAAACTTAAGTATGTAAAAACATAAATTTCCCATGTTAAGTGCATTTTTTTTTTAATCTGCAAATCATGGCATTCACAGGTGTTGGCAACATTAAGCATCCACTGCGTTTTGAACACCTCTGTATAGAGTTTCTGTCTCGGTTACCTGCCAGGCGGATTATTCCAAACATTTACCATTTGAAAAAACAAGTTCTGCTAAAAATGTAGCTTAAATTAAATTTTCCCTGATTTATGCCCTCTGGTCTTAATTATCGCGGTTAGATTGAAGTAATATCTGCATTTACTGTATTTATACTATTTAATATTCTATACACTTAGGTGAGTTTTGCTCCTTTAACCACCTGGACTGTAAAACTGAATTATCTTCTCAGCTCACCCATCCTCTTTACACATAGGATGTCTTGATTCTCTTCTCTGTATCTTCTCCAATGCCCGAGGGCTAGTGCTCTTTAAATCTAATACAATTTAAATATGTTAAAATTACGACGGTGTTCCTTTGAATAGTTCAAAATTATTAGTTGGCAACATTAAAATTTTAAGATTGAAAGTATTCATTGTTCGGATTTGGAGGTGGAGCTAAGGAAGAGTACGTCTGAAGGGTTGATAGTAAACTGTGGTCCGCAAGTAATGAATTTCAAGCATTATATTTTCCATTTTTAAAAAAGTGCTCTGAGTTTGAGGTTGTGTAGCAATTGTAAATTGGTCCCCAAAAGAAATGTTCAATGTGTTCCAAAGTGATTGACGTCACAAAGCACCGAATTATGACGTAATGAGGTTACTTTGGGAACCGTAATTGGGGGCTGGAGAGTGGAACGTGGGAATGACAGGCGGTGAGTCGGCGGGTGCGCCATGGAGGAGTTGGGAGACTGGGGCAGCACGGGCTGTTTAGGTACAGGTTGCAGAATTTAAACCTATTTTAAAAATGCTAGAGTTTCGTGCAAATTATAAGCCTGTGCCTTGTCTTTGATTACAATTGGGCGAGTCAGAGACACTTCCTATATATATTTGTTGCACCGTTCATTTGTTTGGCCCTTTGTGAGTGGAAGGAAAGGACTTAAACGGTTTCGTGTACTACTTCTGGTGGATATATCTTACAATTGCCAGTCACGGGAGGTTACCAGGGATGCTGGAATCAATCCGAGTAACCGGTACGTGTCACTTCCTGTACTGTAGAGAAATGGAGCAAAATATTCAGTTCTTGTTGGTGAGAGATTGAGGTGGGAGATTTTGTGTTTATTCGCTACTTAGATAATTAAAGGAGGAAATCAGAAATCACATCCGTCGCATTGCAGTTACTGATGGTGTGATGGTCGACTTTTATCATTGATTTCAATCACTTCCACTTGTGACACCGTTTTTATCGCTTGATTTTTTTTCATTAGTGACTCTTCGGAGTATTTGTTTACTGAATAGTTTATTTTTCATACAGCCCCAAACTTTGAATACCGTTTGAGAAAAAATGTAATGAAGTACATTGCAGCAAGATTTCCGCCACTCGCAATGCAGCCTGATTTAACCGCAATGGTCAGTTGTCAGCCACATAATAAAGTGGCTCGGTGATTGAGGGTTGGTATTTTAAAGGGGCACTGCCCTAATGAAATATCTCATTTGTTTATTGGCCTACATTGGCTCCCAGTCAAGCAGTGCCTCTTTTTAAAGTACTCTTTTTTTTCAAATTCTTCCGTGGCCTCGCCCCTCCCTATCTTTGTTTATTCCTTCAGCCCCACAACACTCTGAGATATCAGTGCTCTTCTAATTCTGGCCCCTTGAGCATCCCTGATTTTAATTGCTCAACTCCTGGTGGTTGTGCCTTCAGCTGTTTAGGCCCTAAGCTTTGCAATTCCTCCTTAAACCTCTCTGCCTCTCTTTTCTCCTTTAAGATGCTCCTTAAAACGCACTGATTTTACCTATTTTATGTGGCTTGGTGTCAAATTTTGCTTTATAATGCTCCTTGGAATGTTTTATTATGTTAAAAGTGCTTTTTAAATGCAAGTTGTTGCTACTAATTTGCTTTGTCACTTGTGTGCTGTTATAATGTATAATGTTTGGTCTGGGTCTCTGAACAAAATTATTTAAATATAACGTGAGCAAGAAAGTTTCACCCATTCGGTTGTCTCGTCTAAAAATTTTCAAGGGGCACGACCATTTTCACATCCGTTAATCATGTCAGTTTACAATATTGAAATCAATTGTATCGGAACAAAATTATCTATGACTTGGATAAAGAAGCCCAATATTTAATTTTCATTTAGCCTTTCTATGAGAAGCATGAATCATCTGTGGCTAACTAAGGAAGTTAAGGATGGTATCAAATTGAAAGAAAAGGCATACAGTATTTTGAAGAATAGTGGTAAGCCAGAAGATTGGGAAAATTTTAGAAACCAGCAAAGGATGACAAAAAAATGAAGAGGAAGAAAATAGATTGCGAGTAAACTAGCTAGAAATATAAGAACAGGCAGTAAGAGCTTATATAAGTATACAAAAAGGAAGAGTAGCTAAAGGGAACGTTGATCTCTTAGAGGCAGAGACTGGGGAATTAATGACGGGAAACAAAATGACAGAGACTTTAAACAAATATTTTGTATCTACATGGTAGATGACATGCAGGTGGCAAAAGGGAGGGAGGAGCCTATCGCTATCACTCGAGGAAAAGTTCTAGGGCAAGCTAATGGGACCAAAGGCTGACAAGCACCCTGGAGTTGATGGCTTGCATCCTAGGGTCTTAGAAGCGGCTGCAGAGACAGTGGATGCGTTGGTTGTAATCTTCCAAAATTCCCTAGATTCTGGAAAGTTCCCAGTAATTTTCAAAACTGCAATTGTAATGCCCCTATTTAAGAAAGGAGGGAGACAGCAAGGAACTGTAGGCCAGTTGGTTTAACATCTTTCATTGGGAAAATGCTAGAATCCATTGCTAAGGAAGTAGTAGTAAGACATTTTGCAAATCATAATACAATCAAGCAGAATCAACATGGTTTTATGAAAAGGAAAAATTTCAGACCTTTCCTTTTATTCTTCTTCCACCCTTCCCCTTTGACCTACTTAAAACCTATTATTACATTTCTAACTTTTCCCAGTTCTGATGGGTCATCAAACTAAAACATTAACTCTGTTTCTCTCTCCTCAGATGCTGCCAGACCTGCTGAGTATTTATAGCATTTTTCTGTTCTTTTTGAAAAAGAAATAATGTTTGACAAATTTATTTAGAGTTCCTTGGGGATTTATTGAGCAGGGTGCATAAAGGGGGACCAGTAGATGTAGTGTATTTGGATTTCCAAAAGGCATTTGATAAAGTGCCACATAAAAGGTGACTGCACAAGATAACAGCTCATGGTGTTGGGGGTAATATATTAGCATTGATTGAGCATTGGTGAACTAACAGAAAACAGAGTCAGGTTCAATGGGGCACTTTCAGGTTGGCAAACTGTAACTAGTGGAGTACCAGAGGGTTCAGAGCTGGGGCCTAAACTATTTACAATCTGCAGCAATGACTTGGATGAAGGGACTGAGTGTATTGTAGCCAATTTTGCTGATGATATAAAGGTAGGTGGGAAGGCAACTTGTGAGGAGGATGCAAAGGGATATAAAAAGGTTAAATGAGAGGGCAGAAATTTGGCGAATGGAGTATAATATGGGAAAATATGAGGTTATCCACTTTGGAAGAATAGAAAACAAAATATTATTTGAATGGAGAGAGACTACGGAATGCTGCAGTACAGAGGAATCTGGATGTCCTCGTACATGAAGCACAAAAGGTTAGCAGATGGGTAAAGCAGGCAATTAGGAAGGTAAATGGAATGTTGGCCTTTATTGCAAGGGTGATGGAGTATAAAAGTAGGAAAGTCTTGATACAAATATACAGGGCGTTTGGGAGACCACACCTTGAGTACTGTTTTGACCTCATTTAAGGAGGGAGATACATGCATTGGAGGCAGTTCAGAGAAGTTTCACTAGGTTGATGGGATGAAGGCATTATCAGGAAAGGTTGGGCCTATATTCATTGGAATTTAGAAAAATGAGAGGTGATCTTATTGAAACATCATTGATTCTGAGGGGGCTTGGCAGAGTAAATGCTGAGAGGATGTTTTCCCCTTGTGGTGGAATCTAGAACTAGGGGGTAGAGTTTCAGATTAAGGAATCACCCATTTAAGACAGAGATGGGAGGAATTTCTTCTCTTGGAGGGCCATGAATCTTTGGAATTCACTACCCCAGAGAGCTGTGGAGGTTGGGTCATTGAATGTATTCAAGGCTGAGATAGGCAGGTTCTTGCACTATTGTGGGGGGGGGGGGGGGGGTCAAGGGTTATAGACAGAGGTCAGCAACCTTATTTTACCTGAAGAGCCTTTTTAAAAAAAAAAATAAAAAATTGCCTAGGATAAAAACTGCAAGATGAAAAAAATACAGAATGGGGTAAAGGCATTAACATAACTTGAGAGGAAAAAATTGTTTATCAAAAATTTAAGGAACATTATGTGCATATTTACTATTTAAAAAAAAAAGTCATTTGCTTTAACTTCTCTCTGATGCTTAAGAATGACATCAGTTACTAATGAATTGCATGTAATTTCAGACTTGTATATAGGTTGGGCAAAAATCCAGTTTTGTCATCAGGAATAGGTAAAAACCAGTATTTTTTGTTATCAAAGTTGAATCTTAGTGTTACCCAATCTTAAATTTGCCTTTTGGTTTTATCAGCCTTTTCCTGGAGAATCCTGTTGGCACGTTTCTTTAACATAGAATTAAGACAATTTTTTTTCAGTCACTGATTCTTATGATGAAAGAATAGCACATTCAGAATAATTTATCATCTCAACTATCTTCTTTGGCCTCCTTGTCTCTGGAGACAATGGGTAAGCGCCTGAAGGTGGTCAGTAGTTTGTGGAGCAGCGCCTGGAGGGGCTATAAAGGCCAATACTAGAGTGACAGACTCTTCCACAGGTGCTGCAGAAAAAATTGGTTGTCGGGGCTGTTACACAGTTGGCTCTCCCCTTGCGCTTCTGTCTTTTTTTCCTGCCAACTGCTAAGTCTCTTCGACTCGCCACACTTTAGCCCCGCCTTTATGGCTGCCCGCCAGCTCTGGCGATCGCTGGCAACTGACTCCCACGACTTGTGATCAATGTCATAGGACTTCATGTCGCGTTTGCAGATGTCTTTAAAGCGGAGACTTGGACGGCCGGTAGGTCCGATACCAGTGGCGAGCTCGCTGTACAATGTGTACTTGGGGATCCTGCCATCTTCCATGCGGCTCACATGGCCAAGCCATCTTGAGCGCTGCTGGCTCAGTAGTGTGTATAAGCTGGGGATGTTGGCTGCCTCGAGGACTTCTGCGTTGGAGTTGCGGTCCTGCCACCTGATGCCAAGGATTCTCCGGAGGCAGCGAGGATGGAATGAATTGAGATGTCACTCTTGGCTGACATACGTTGTCCAGGCCTTACTGCCGGAGAGCAAGGTACTGAGGACACAGGCTTGATCCACTTGGACTTTTGTGTTCCGTGTCAGTGCACCATTTTCCCACACTCTCTTGGCCAGTCTGGACATAGCAGTGGAAGCGCTTGTTGATTTCTGCATCGAGAGACAGGTTACTGGTGATAGTTGAGCCTAGGTAGGTGAACCCTTGAACCACTTCCAGAGCGTGGTCGCCGATATTGATGGATGGAGCATTTCTGACGTCCTGTCCCATGATGTTCGTTTTCTTGAGGCTGATGGTTAGGCCAAATTTGTTGCAGGCAGCCGCAATCCTGTTGATGAGTCTCTGCAGACACTCTTCAGTGTGAGATGTTAATGCAGCATCTCAACTATATTAGAACAATAATGGTCGCAACCATAAAATCTGTTTTTAAACAAAATGCATTATATATAACCATGGTGTAGCTATACCACGCTAATAGGTTTATTTAGAGCTCAATGATGATTTTTGTTAATATCATTTGAAACTGTATGATACATAATGATTAGCCTTTTATTCCCAAAACAAAAGCACAGCTCTTGCTTCTTTAGAAAGTTAGACAAATCCCCTTTGTGATATTTCTCCTAATATTTATATAATTTAGTAAATTCTAGCATTAAATAATTGTGGATGCTAAATTGCTTAACATCTATGAATTGAATCATGAGATAAACTGTTAACAACTAGGAGATCGTGCTATTCAGAGCAGTTTGAAAGTTTCATTTATCTTTCCAAAACCACAGTTGCAGAGTTACCATATATTTTCTAAAATAATCCCTAAAAATGCTATTTTGAAGCCCGACAGTGTAGAAAGTAAATTTTTGATTTAAGCTAATGACTAACTCAATAAGGAAAATTGTGTTTCCGTCTAGTTCCTTGATTTGCCATTTTCTTGAGTTAATTTTTTAAAGGCTTTTTTCATGATAATGCGATCCAAGTGGAAAAGATTGGGAGTTGCAAATGAGATGTTAGAGCCCCATGCAGCTCTCGAGCTGCAGTTTGCAGACCTATGGTTATGGAGAACAGGCAGGAAAGTGGGGTTGAGACCAAGAGAAGTTTAACCACAATCTTATCAAATGACAGAGCAGACTCGAGGGGCCGTTATGGCCTACTCCTAATCCTATTTCCTATGTTTTCTGTTCTTCTCAAGTGAGAAGAAAGGTGCTGAGGTCATTTGTAACACCTACCACTGCCCTGCTTAGGATAAGCTTACTTGATAGTATCTTTGTAATAGCTGATGCTCAGGTGAGTTCCTTCAGCTGGTAGGTATAGCTCAATGATGTATTTTAAAAAAAAAATAAGCTGTCCAGTTGGGAAACACTGCAAGAAGGTCTAAATATACTAGCAAGATGGGCAAATAGTTGGTAGATGCAGTTCAATGTAGAAAAAATGTGAAGTAATCATTCTGCAAGTCAGAATAGGTAAAGGAAATATACTTTTAATGTAAGGATTTAAATGGTAGAGGTGTAAAGGAACATTAGGTTGTACTTGGGTAAATTAAAAGTGTAGATAAGGCCATCGACAGGCAAATAAATTATGTTTTGTGTGCAGCGGCATAGAATGCAAGATCAAGGTGGTAATGAACTTGTGCAAGATCTCAGTTGGAAGTAGTATGTGCACATTTGGGAGCTGCATTATAAGAATATAAAAGCAATAGAGATGGTGCAATGGAAATTCACTAAGCTGTTACCAAAGATGAGAAGTTAGTCATTAAAACATTGGAGCTTTTGTCATCAGAGCTGGCAAGGTTTAAGGGGGCAGAGATCTTGAAGATTATGAAAAGTCATGACTGATTAGGAACTGTTATTGAAGCAGAACCCCTATATATTTTAAAAATAAATTAGCTGGTTTTTTGAAGGAGTAATATTAAAAAGTAATGGTAGCGACTGTGAGAGTGAGATTATCTAGCTCATGTGGCGTACACTTGGGCTGAATGCCCTGTTTGTGCTGTAGCATTCTGACTCTAAAAGGTCACATGGATTTTGTAAATAATCCAGTCAAAATAGAAGACAATTAATAGCTATACCTTGCCTTATCATAGTGTTTTTAAAGTATTTATATATAAGGACTTGCGATGAGCTGGACTTGCAAAACCAAAACAAGCATATAAAAAGATAGTTTCGTGCATCTAGAGTGGTGAAATTTTTAACTGAAATGATCACTAAAGTATGAGCAAAAGAAATAAAAACAAAGTGCTGGAAATACTCAGCAGTTCTGGCAGCATCTGTGGAGAAAGAAACAGTTGATATTTCGAGTCGGATATGACTCTTCAAACCGAAGTAAGGTAGAAATGAAACAAAAACAAGAAATGCTGGAATCACTCAGCAGGTCTGGCAGCATCTGTGGAAAGAGAAGCAGAGTTAACGTTTCGGGTCAGTGACCTGAAACGTTAACTCTGCTTCTCTTTCCACAGATGCTGCCAGACCTGCTGAGTGATTCCAGCATTTCTTGTTTTTGTTTCAGATTTCCAGCATCCGCAGTATTTTGCTTTTATTAAGGTAGAAATGAGATGGGTTTTATGCCGTTGAAAGGGGGAGGAAGGAAAAAAGGGATGACCAGTCAGTCGAACCTTGGGCGGTGGGTAAATTGTTACAACCTAGTCTGAAAGACAGGATAAACTGTCACTTAGGCACAGATTAATCAGGGATAGTCAGCATGGATTTGTTAAGGGAAGGTCATATCTTACTAACTTAATTGGGGTTTTTGAGGAAGTAACAAGAAGGATTGATGAGTGTAGTGCAGTGGATGTGGTCCACATGGACTTTAGTAAGGCATTTGACAAGATCCCACATGGCAGACTGGTCAGTAAAATGAAAGCCCATGGGATACAGGAGAATGTGGCAGATTGGATCCAGAATTGGCTCAGGCTCAGGAAACAAAGGGTAGTAGTCGATGGATGTTTTTGTGAATGGAAAGCTGTTTCCAGTGGTGTGCCACAGGGCTCAGTGTTGGGTCCCTTGCTGTTTGTGGTATATATTAATGATTTGGACTTAAATGTGGGAGGCATGATTGGGAAATTTGCTGATAACACAAAAATTGGCCATGCAGTTGATAGTGAAGAGGATAGCCATAGACTCCAGAAAGATATCAATGGTTTGGTTGAATGGGCAGACAAGTGGCAAATGGAATTCAATCCAGAAAAGTGTGAGGTAATGCACTTGGGGAGGGCAAATAAGGCAAAGGAATGCACAATAAACGGGAGGATACTGAGAGGGGTAGAAGAAGTGAGAGACCTTGGAGTGCATGTCCACAGGTCCCTGAAGGTGGCAGGACAGATAGAGTGGTGAAGGCATATGGAATGCTTTCCTTTCTTGGCTGAGGTATAGAATTCAAAAGCAGGAATGTAATGCTGGAACTGTATAAAACGCTAGATCGTCCACATTTGGAGTATTGCATACAGTCTGGTCACCACATTACAGAAAGGGCATAATTTCTCTGGAGAGAGTACAGAGAAGATTTACAAGAATATTGCCAGGGCTCGAAAGTTGCAGCTATGAGGAAAGATTGGATGGGCTAGAATTGTTTTCCTTGAAACAGAGGAGGCTGAGGGATGACTTGATAGAGGTGTACAAAATTATGAGGGGCCTAGATAGAATAGACAGGAAGGACCTGTTTTCCCTAGCGGAGAGGTCAATTACCAGGGGGCACAGATTTAAGGTGATTGGTAGAGGATTAGAGGGGACAGGAGGACAAACCTTTTCACCCAGAGGGTGGTGGGTGTATGGAATTCACTGCCAGGAATGGTGGTGGAGGCAGAAACCCTCAATTCTTTGAAAAGGTAGCTGGACATGCACCTGAAGTGTTGTAACCGGCAAGGCTATGGACCAGGTACTGGAAGGTGGAATTAGATTGGGCAGCTTTTTTTTTTTGCCGGCCGGCACGGACACGACTGGCTGAATGGCCTCCTTCTGTGCTGTAATTGTTCTATGGGTCTGTGATAGGGTAGAGGGCAGCAGAGATTAAATGACAAAGCTGTCATGGAACAAAAGGCAAAGGATGTGGTAATACTTGTAGTAAAAGACAAAGCATTTGCCCAGCAAGAGCGCTAATGGCAGAATAATGAACAGCTGTGTCCGAAAGCAAAAACATGAAAAACAAGTTTAAGAACGGTACATTTTTTTAACACTATCAAAATGGGGGTCATGGTCTGAAATTGTTGAACTCAAATGTTGAGTCCAGAAGGCTGTAAAGTGCCTTGCTTTGAGTTTTACTGGAACACTGCAGCAAGCTGAGGACAGAAATATGGGAGTGAGAGCAATCCAAAAGAATGTATGTTGACCTACTTAATCAGTCTGCAGTTTAATTATTTAGTGGATTGGTAAAATAGTTGACTGTGTCTGTTGTATGCAGTCTGTTCCACACTGATGACTAAGAGGATCACTGCCTCTGCTTAATATATCTTCTTTCTTCTGTACACTTGAAAAAGGCACTTCATGAATCTCCTCACAATGCCTGTTATGCCAGCTGTGTCTATCTTATAATTATTCATTACTTTTCCAGTTTTGATGTCTTTATCTGAATACTCCTTAATTAAACACTACAGTTTTCTTTCTTTCTATTTCAAATTTGTCTAGGTTTCTTGAGCCTTCCCAACCCCTACACTCCTATTCATGCTGGGGGTTGATTCCAAGGGGACTGAAAGGCCTTTGGTATCTCACCCAACTGACCGTTCCTGGGTAGTTTGTGTTAGCAAGCTATTCTACCTATCATTGGGGTATCACAGCTACACATAATCATGCTCCCACCTGACCTCCGCATACTTGCATTTTCCAACAAGGGTCACTGGTTGGCAGTCAGGAGTGGGAACCATGGCTGTTAATAGCTGTGCTCTACTCTACCCCACTCTCCAGCTGGGATTAACTCACCCAGCATAAACCTCTGGCCAGGTGGCTCAGTATCACATTGGCTGATGGGTTTACCTATTCAGCAACCGGGTCAAAATGCTTTAGTTTTTTTGCTGCATTTCTTTCTCGTCTCCTACAAGATGTGGCTGACAATGACCAGATGATAGCCAGCTAGCTTTGACCAGAAGGTCATTAAATCAGGCTTGCAGTGCTGCCTCTGAACCAAGGTATTTTAGCCAGCAGCTTTCCAAGGATTGATGTTGCATTGTATCCCCAATGTTCACACTGGGGAGCAGTTGCTCCTCCTAAATTGATGCCTATGAAAAGGGAAGCAGTGGCATAGTGGTAATCTGGACTAGCAATCTAGAGGCTGAGGCTAATGCTGTGAGGGCACTGGTTCACATCCCACCATGGCAACTGGTGGAATTTAAATTCAATTAATCTGGAATTACAAAAGCTAGTCACAGTAACCAATGTTGATTGTCGTAAAAACCCATCTGGTTCACTAATGTCCTGTTTAGGGAAGGAAATCTGGCCTACATGTGACTCCAGAAGCACAGTAATGTGGTTAACTCTTAAATGCCCTCTGAAATGGCCTAGCAAGCCACTCCGTTGTACCAAACCACTGGAAAAGGTCCAAAAAGGAATGAAACAGGATGGACCACTCCGCATCGACCTAGGCACTGGAAACGACAAAGGTACACCCAGCCCTGTCGACCCTGCACAGTCCTCCTTACTAACACTTGGGAGCTTGTGCCAAATTGGGAGAGCTGTCCCACAGACTAGTCAAGCAACAGCCTGACATTGTTTGTAAGGCGAGTATGACAATGGCCCAGATGCCACCATCACCATCCTTGGATATGTCCTGTCCCACTGGCAGGACAGACCCACCAGAGGTGGCAGCACAGTGGTAGACAGTCGGGAGGGAGTTGCCCTGGGAGTCCTCAACATTGACTCTGGATCCCATGAAATCTTGTGGCATCAGGTCAAACATGGGCACTGAAACCTCCTGATTACTACCTTTTGCCTACTCCCCCTCCGCTGACAAATCAGTACTCCTCAATGTTGAACACCACTCAGAAGAAACACTGAGCATAGAATGTACTCTGGGTGGGGGACTTCAATGTCCATCAGCAAGAGTGGCTCGGTAACGCCAGTATTGACCAAACTGGCCGTGTTTAAAAGACATAGCTGCTAGACGGGTCTACGGCAGGTGGTGAGGGAGCCAACAAGAGGGAAAAATCTATTTGACCTCATCCTCACCAATCTACCTGTCATAGATACAACTGTCCATGAGAGTATTGGTAGGAGCGATCACCGCACAGTCCTTGTGGAGACAAAGTCCCATCTTCGCATTGAGGATACCCTGCATCATGTTGTGCGGCACTACCACCATGCTAGATTTTGAACAGATCTAGCAACTCGACTGGGCATCTGAGGCGCTGTGCACCATCAGCAGCAGCAGAATTGTATTCAATCTGCAACCTCATGGCCTGGCATATCTCCCATTCTACCATTACCATCAAGCTGGGGGATCAACCCCTGGTTCAATAAAGAGTGCAGGAGGGCATGCGAGGAACAGCACCAGGAATACCTTTAAAAATGAGGTGTCAGCCTGGTGAAGCTACAACACAGGAATACATGCAAGCCAAACAGCAGAAGCAGCAGGCAATAGACAGAGCTAAGCGATCCCACAACCAACGGATCAGATTTAAACTCTGCAGTCATGTCACATCCAGTCATGAATGGTGGTGGACAATTAATCAACTAACAGGAGGAGGAGGAGGCTCCACAAATATCCACATCCTCAATGGGGGAGCTCAGCACATCAGTGCAAAAGACGAGGCTGAAGCATTTGAAACCATCTTTAGCCAGAAGTGCCAAGTGAATGATCCATCTCAGCCTCCGAGTGAGGTCCCCACCATCATGGATGTCAGTCTTCAGCCAATTTGATTCTCTCCATGTGATATCAAGAAATGGCTGAAAGCACTGGATACTGCAAAGGTTATGGGTCCTGGCAACATTACGACAATAGTACTGAAGAATTATGCTCCAGAACTGGAGGCGCCCCTAGCCGAACTATTCTAGTACAACTACAATGCCGGCATCTACCTGACTGTGGAAAATTGCCCAGGTATGTCCTGTACATAAATAAAAAAAAAAAAAGGATAAATCCAACCCAGCCAATTACTGCCCATCAGTCTACTCTCCATCAGCAAAGTGATGGAAGGTGTCATCAACAGTTCTGTCAAATGGCTTTTACTCAGCAATAATCCGCTCAGTCATGCTCAGTTTTGGTTCCGCCAGGGCCACTCAACTCCTGACTTCAATACAGCCTTTGTCCAAACGCGGACAACAGAGGTGATGTGAGAGTGACTGCCCTTCACATCAAGCCAGCATTTGACTGAGTGTGGCATCAAATAACCTTAGCAAAATTGAAGTCCATGGGAATCTGGGGGGTGGGGGGGAGAGAAACTCTCCACTAGTTAGTCATACTGAGCACAAAGGAAGATGGTTGTGGTTGTTGGAGGGCAACCATCTCAGTCCCAGGACATCACTGCAGTAGTTCCTCAGGGTAATGTCCTAGGCCCAACCATCTTCATCTGCTTCATCAATGACCTTCCTTCAATCATAAGGTCAGAAGTGAGGATGTTCGTTGATGATTGCACAATGTTCAGCACCATTTGCGACTCCTCAGATGCTGTATTTCTACACTGACTGCTTCAGTAAGACCTGGATCACATTCAAGTTTGGGCTAATAAGTGGCAAGTTACATTCGTGCCAGGCAATGACCGTCTCAAACAAGAGAGAATCCAACCATCTCCCCTTGACATTCAATGTCATTACTTTTGCTGAATCCCCCACTATCAATAACCTGGGGGTTATCATTGACCAGAAACTGAACTGGAGTAGCCATATAAATACTGTGGCTACAAGAGCAGGTCAGAGGCTGGGAATTCTGCAGTGAGTAACTCACCTCCTGACTCCTCCAAGCCGGTCCACTATCTATATGGTACAAGTCAGGGGTGTGATAGGATACTCTCCACTTGCCTGGATGAGTGTAATCAACAACAGAAGCTTGACATTAGCCAGGACAAAGCAGCCTGCTTGACTGGCACCCCATCTACCACTTTCATCATTGACTGCCTCCACTACTGACTCACAGTGACAGCATTGTGTACCATCTACAAGATGAACTTCAACAACTCACCAAAGCTCCTTCAACAGCACCATTCAAACCTGTGACCTCTACCACCTAGAAGGACAAGGGCAGCAGATGGGTGGGAACACCCCCACCTGCAAGTTCCCTTTAAAGCCACTTACCATCCTGGCATGGAACTATATCGCTGTTCCTTCACTGTCACTGGGTCAAAATCTGGGAACTTTTTTCCTAACAGCACTGTGGGTGCACCTACACTACGTGGACATCAACAGTTCAAGAAGGCAGCTCACCATCACCTTCTCTAGGGCAATTAGGGATGAGCAATAAATGCTGGCCTAGCCAGCGACGCCCTCATCCCATAAAAGAATTAAAACAAAAATAAGAGTGCACAAGCTGAAGATTGTAGTCATCCATTTCCCAGTGGCCTTTGAGCAGGGAGCCAGGTCTAAATCACAGGCCATTTGAAAGGTGAAGTTCAACCATCTCTTCACTAATATAGAAGGGGTGACTATTTCATTTGAAATTACTTCCTTAATGATCAGTGTCTTCTTGGTTGCTTCTCTTGTTATTACACAACTTTGAGGACAACCTAGAAAATGTTTCAACAATAACTTGCACTTGCATGACATCTTTTTTAATGTCATAAATGTGTTGCCAGGACTAACAGACAAAACTTTTCACTGAGCCACGGAAGGAGGTATTAGGACAAAAGCTTGATCAAAGAGGTAGGATTTAATTCCAGAGTTTAGGGTCTGGATGGCCGAAGGCACATGCCAGTGATGGAGCAAAGAAAATGGCGCAGTGGTTAGCACCGCAGCCTCACCGCTCCAGCGACCCGGGTTCAATTCTGGGTACTGCCTGTGCGGAGTTTGCAAGTTCTCCGTGTCTGCGTGGGTTTCCTCCGGGTGCTCCGGTGTTCTCCCACATGCCAAAGACTTGCAGGTTGATAGGTAAATTGGCTATTATAAATTTCCTCTAGTATAGGTAGGTGGTAGGGAAATGTAGGGACAGGTGGGTATGTGGTAGGAATATGGGAATAGTGTAGGATTAGTATAAATGGGTGGTTGATGGTCGGCACAGACTCGGTGGGCCGAAGGGCCTGTTTCAGTGCTGTATCTCTGAACTAAAACTAAACTAAAATCAGGGAGGCATGAGAGGGCAGAATTGGAGAACTGCAGGTATCTTGGAAGATTGTAAGGCTGGAGGAGGTTGCAGGGATGAATCGGGGTGAGGCCATGGAGGGATTTGAACACCAGAATGACAATTTTAAAATTGAGGGGTTGCCAGACAGAGAGCCAATTTTAGGTCATTGAGCACAGGGATGATGGTTCCCTCCTCATCTCAGCCATGCTAGCTTGGTGCATTTTGTTACTTGCGGTTAGGTGGGTATGGGTAGATCTAGAGAAAACGTTAATTCTGCACTTTGATAAAAGTAAAATACTGCCGATGCTGGAAATCTGAAATAAAAACAAGAAATGTTGGAAATACTCAGCAGATCTGGCAGCATCTGTGGAGAGAGAAGCAGAGTTAACTTTTCAGGTCAGTGACCCTTCATTAGAACTGGCAAAGGTTAGAAATTTAATAGATTTTAAGCTAATAAAGCGGGGGTGGGGCAAGAGATAACAAAAAAGTAAAGGTATTGTTGGGACAGGGTCAGATTGGCCCCCTTCATGCATAGTTCTTACTTCCATTTTTGTCAACATTATCAAACTCTGGTGCTCAGAAGCAGGAAGTCTCAAAAGGTGGAATTTGGATGAAGTATTTATTAATGTGTGAGCTTGTTGTCCACAGTATCTGTTTCTGCGGCAGTCTTGGGTATGTTGCCACTTTCCATGCTGCCTCAGTGGTTGGTTAGAAATGGGTAAAAATCTAACCCTTATGTTTACTTTCCACTGTGGTCTTGGTATATGGCTGTTTTCCATGGTCGTGGAGTGGCTATGCATCCATCCTGTTCCCAAATGATCTAGTTGTGGATACAAATGTAGTTCTGGAGCAGATTGTTGCTAGATGTGTTCAGTTCTCTTGGAGGTTCAATAGTCCATTTGCTTTCAGTGTCTCAAGTGCTGGAATATGTCTGAGAACCTAGACAGCGACAGAGGAATTCTCTCTTGTACTGACCTTGTTTACTTGAACTTCTTGAATTCTGAAGTTCAAATTTATCTGAATGTTCATCCTTGATGATCAAAATAAATCAACTGTAGAGTCCACACCCCAGAATTTGATGATTAAGGAAAGTTTCTTTCATAAAATTCTGGGAAATTTTCAAAACAATGTCAGCAAGTGTTCCAATAACAACATATAAATCAATCATAGAGAATAACTGACCAGAAGGTCATGGAGCAAAGGCAAATGGTATGTTAATGATGTGTTGAAAGACACAGCATTAGTGCAGAGAGGGTGTTAATGGACAGAAAAATGAACAGCCCTGGCCCAAAGCACAAACATGAAAAAAACAGTGGGCAGGCACATAAGAAAAATGAATGATGAAAAAAACTAAAATAAAATAAAAGTAAAATAATAACTGAAAATTAAAAAGGGGGGCCCGTCATGCTCTGAAATGATTGAACTCAATGTTGAGTCCGGCAGGCTGTAGCGTGCCTAATCGGTAAATGAGATGCTGTTCCTCGAGCTTGTGTTGATGTTCACTGGAATACTGCAGCAAGCCCAGGACAGAGATGTGGGCATGAGTGCAGGGGTGTGTGTTGAAATGGCAAGCAACCAGAAGCTCAGGGTTATGCTTTCGGACTGAACAGAGGTGTTCCACAAAGTGGTCACACAATCAGCATTTGGTCTCCCCAGTGTAAAGGAGACCACATTGTGAGCAGCGAATACAGTATACTAAATTGAAAGAAGTACAAGTAAATCACTGCTTCACCTGAAAGGAGTGTTTGGG
This sequence comes from Heterodontus francisci, assembly GCF_036365525.1. Classification (NCBI taxonomy): domain Eukaryota; kingdom Metazoa; phylum Chordata; class Chondrichthyes; order Heterodontiformes; family Heterodontidae; genus Heterodontus; species Heterodontus francisci. The sequence continues at coordinate 32,677,051 of NC_090372.1, forward strand.
GCGTTGGGTAGTGAGGAGAGCGGAGGTAAAAGATCAGGTATTGCATCTTGAGAATTCACAGGAAGGTGCTGTGGGAAGGGGACGAGGTGTTGGAGGGTAATGGAGGAGTGGACCAGGGTGCCTCAGAGAATGATCCCTTCACAATGCTACAGGGGAGGGGAGGGGCAGATACATTTGGTAGTGGCATCACGTTGGATGTGGCGGAAATGGCAGCGGATGATCCTTTGGATGTGGAAGCTGGTGGGGTGGAAAGTGAGGACAAGGGGAACCCTGTTGTGGTTCTGGGAGGGAGTTTCATTTCATCCTTTGTCTTATCCGACGCATTAACAAAAAAACTTTTTTTCTTCCTTTTTCAGTCGTTAAGGAACGCAAGCTCCAGCAGCTGATGGGGACTAATGCCCCTCCAGATCCTCCTTCCCCTTCACTTCCCTCTGATCCCATCCCTTCTGATCTGACCCCTTGCCGTGTATTCACAATACCCTCTGACCTTCCCCCCTCTGACGCTGAACGTTCTGTACTCAGCAAAGGACTCAGTTTTATCCCCTTACGCTCCCACCTCAGTGTATTTCGCACTTTGCATGACGTTGAGCTCTTCTTCCGTCGCCTTCACCTCCGGGTTTCCTTCTTTGACCACGGGTCTCCCCCACCACCCCCCCCATGACCAACAGACCCATTCACCTGCCTCCAGCGTTCTCCCTTGACTTGGAGCCGTCCCTCTGGCCGATTTAACCACTCTTGATATTTTCATTGAAAACTGTCAGCGAGACATCAGCTGTCTCAATTTCTCTGCCTCCCTTTGAACTTGCTGCACTCTGTTCTCTCAGGTCTAAACCCAACATTGTCATCAAACCTGCAGACAAGGGTGGTGCTGTTGTTGTCTGGTATACCGACCTCTACCTTGCAGAGTCTCAGCGCCAACTGTCGGACACTTCTTCCTACCTCCCCCTGGACCATGACCCCACCACCGAACATCAAGCGACTGTCCAAAGGACTGTCACTGACCTCATCTCCTCTGGAGATCTTCCCTCTATAGCTTCCAACCTCATAGTCCCGGAACCCTGGACAGCCCGCTTCTACCTCCTTCCTAAAATCCACAAACAGGACTGTCCTGGCAGACCCATTGTCTCGGCCTGTTCCTGCCCCACTGAAATTATTTCTTCTATCTTAACTCTATCTTTTCTCCCCTGATCCAGTCTCTTCCCACCTACATCCGTGACTCTTCTGACACCCTACGTCATTTTGGCAATTTCCAGATTCCTGGCCCCAACTGCCGTCTCTTCACTATGGATGTCCAATATCTCTACACCTCCATCCCCCACCAGGACTGTTTGAGGGCTCTCTGCTTCTTCCTTGAACAAAGCCCCAACCAGTGCCCATCCACTACCACCCTCCTCCACTTGGCTGAACTTGTTCTCACATTGAACAACTTCTTCAACATGGGTCCTAGTTATGCCTGTCTTTTTGTGGGATATGTCAAACATTCCTTGTTCTAGTCCGACTCAGGCCCCCTCCCCGAACTCTTTTTCTAGTGCATTGATGACTGTATCGTTGCCTGCTCCTGCCCCGAACTAGAAAACTTTATCAACTTTGATTCCAATTTCCACCCTTCTCTCATCTTTACGTGGTCCATCTCCAACACTTCCCTTCCTCGACTTCTCTGTCTCCATCTCTGGGGATAGGCTGTCTACTAATCATTTTAAGCCCACCGACTCCCACAGCTACCTTGATTACACTTCTTCACACCCTGCCTCCTTTAAGGACTCCATTCCATTCTCTCAGTTTCTCCATCTCTGGTGCAACCTTCCACGACAGTGCTTCTGATATGTCTTCCTGTTTCCTCAACCGAGGATTCTTCCCCACTGTGGTTGACTGGGCTCTCAACCGTGTCCGGTCCATTTCTCACACCTCTACTCTCGTCCCTTCCTCTCCCTCCCAGAACCATAACAGGGTTCCCCTTGTCCTCACTTTCCACCCCACCAGCCTCCACATCCAAAGGATCATCCTCCACCATTTCTGCCATGTCCAACGTGATGTCGCTACCAAATGCATCTTCTCCTCCCATCCCCTGTCAGCATTCCGAAGGGATCATTCCCTCCCTGATTCCCTGGTCCACTCCTCCATTACCCCCACCACCTCGTCCCCTTCCCACGGCACTTTCCTGTGCAATTGCAGGAGATGTAATACCTGATCTTTTACCTCCTCGCTCCTCACTATCCTAGGCCCCAAACAGTCCTTTCAGGTGAAGCAGCAATTTACTTGTACTTTCAATTTATTAGACTGTATTTGCTGCTCACAATGTGGTCTCCTCTACACTGGGGAGACTAAATGCAGATTGTGAGACCGCTTTGTGGAACACCTCCGCTCAGTCTGAAAGCATAACCCTGAGCTTCTGGTTGCTTGCCATTTCAACACACACCCCTGCGCTCATGCCCACATCTCTGTCCTGGGCTTGCTGCAGTGTGCCAGTGAACAACAACGTAAGCTCGAGGAACAGCATCTCATTTACCGATTAGGCACGCTACAGCCTGCCAGACTCAACATTGAGTTCAATCATTTCAGAGCATGACGGGCCCCCCTTTTTAATTTTCAGTTTTTTTACTTTTATTTTATTTTAGTTTTTTTCATCATTCATTTTTCTTATGTGCCTGCCCACTGTTTTTTTCATGTTTGTGCTTTGGGCCAGGGCTGTTCATTTTTCTGTCCATTAACACCCTCTCTGCACTAATGCTGTGTCTTTCAACACATCATTAACATACCATTTGCCTTTGCTCCATGACCTTCTGGTCAGTTATTCTCTGTGACCTTGTCCTATCAACACCTCTTTTGTTATCTCTTGCCCCACCCTGCTTTATTTGCTTAAAACCTATTACTTTTCTAACATTTGCTAGTTCTGATAAAGGGTCACTGACCCAAAACGTTAACTCTACACTCTCCACAGATGCTGCCGGACTGCTGAGTATTTTCAACATTTCTTGTTTTTATTTTAGTTCTGCACTTAACTTGGTGCTGAAATTACTAAGACCGTTGAGCCTATTTTTCATTTAAAATATTGGCAATCTCTCTTCGGAAAGAACTGTTTTCAAACACTTTTAGACTATTAGCTACTTTTGAAAAGATTCAGTTTATTATTCTATGCAATTGAAGGAGGGAACTGGCATTGTCGTGCTTGCCCTTTTCCCATTGTATTTCAGCCAGTTGATCATTAAGCTGTTTGTGTCTTGTTAGTTTGAAGAGTTGCATGATATGCATGGCTTATCTGGAAGTGGTCTGCAAATGAGGGAAAACTTCATGCAAAGTTAATTTGAACCTTCCTGTTGTCCAATCCTTGCAGAAAAGCTTCGTTGGCCAGAGTTGGAACTGGCCAAGAAATCAGTTCTGTTGAATCCCAGTGAGAAAAACGATGTGAACCAAGCAGGTCTCCAGCAAGTGTCTGTCAGCATCTTGAAAGAAATATTTACAGGAAGCAATGGCTACAATGTCTTGCCATCAAAGGGAGAGAAGAAACGTTTATCCTGCAGCCTTCACAAAAAACATCGAAAGTCTGCCAAACCGTCAGCTCTGTTGCGGTACAAGGAACGCCGATCCCCCAGCCCCTCTGTGCCACAGGTTGACAGCGAGTGGTGTCTTGGAAGCAGGCATACTCCATTGCTCATGGGAAGCTTAGTTGCTAGCGGTTCAAAATTCCCCGTCAGCATATCTGTGGTAGGAAGTGGAATAGGTCTGTCCCAAAGACCGAAAGGTAAAATAAAAAGGCTTTACTTCTCAAGCCTTCAGAAGTCCAGTTTGCCGGTTGGACAAGGGAAAGACGGTGAAAGCTCCACTCGTAGACTCTGCATCCTGACTGCCGTCAAACCGTCAAATGTGGAGAAGGAGAAGGTCAGGTTTTTCAAGTCTGAATTCACTTACAATCCACAATTTGAATATGCTAATCCTGCTTTGCCCAATGTGTTAGCAAGACACAGTATCGCTTCAGAGAAGTTTCTTCTGCAGGTACAGTCATGCTGAATTCATCTGGTATTAAAGCTGTGTTTTAACAAAAGAAAGAAGTAGATTTTTCTCACTGTTTATATGTCTGTATTAAAGCTGATTGGAGGAACTTTTAGCAGCACTGTCAATTTGTGTTCTGTTGAATGAATGCACAAATCTGTATTTACACACATCCCTATTTACTGTTGTAAGGAGATGGATAAAAGCTGTGATTTCAAGGGACCTTGTTCCTATCTTGTGTAAGGGCAAGATTTTCTCTCTTTAAAAAAAGACTTGCATTTATATAGCATTTTACATAATGTCTCAATATAGCACTTTACAACCAATAAAGTTCTTCTGAAGTGTCACTGTTGTGATGAAGGAACATGACAGCCAATCTGCACACAGCAAGGGGCCTCGGTTCAACATCTTGTATGCAAAGGACAGTACCTCCATCAGTGCTGCACTCCCTCAGTATTGTGCTGAAGTGTCGGTTGAGATTATGTGCTCAAGTCTCTGGAGTGGGATTTGAACGCACAACCATCTGTCTTAGAGGCCAGCTGAGCCATGGGTGATGCAATTTTACTTATCGGCAGCAAAAATTTACAGTTTTGATATCCATGTCAAACAGCAGAACCTTTCCGACCATTATTCTTTTTAAAAATTGAAGATGCATGTTAATATCATTTCCATGGGGCCTTCTCTAGATTTTGCAATGCAAAATGGAGACTCTTTTTCTGAAAAGCAGGTGTTGGTCTCCCTCTACCTTCTGGGACAACTTTTGGGAAGATTCCAGAGAGAGAGGATCCTCCACTGAACATACTTTGGATCAAGGTACTCTTGCAGATGTGGAGAGTGCTTTGGAGAAGGACTTCTGCTTTCTGCATCAGACAAAGCAAACCCTGCATGTCCCCATGTCAGAGCAAAAAGCATAATGTGACTTTATGCTTTAATTTGGGGAAATACCTTTTGTCTCCATGTTTTAAATTTTATTTTTTAACTTACTGGGCCTGGAGTTTATTATAAGGATAAACCATGGCTTTAGCAGAAAAGGATCATTTATTATATACTAGAGAAATCCAGCCTAGAATTAAACAACCTCTACTGTTCATTTACTATTTAGAAGTGCTTTAACAAAAAAAGAAAACTTCTGACTCCTTTTATTAGAAGAAAAGGCTTCTGCTATACAAACCCCTTAAAACTTTTAAGGGTTCTTAGGGTTGGCTGAGGCATTGAGGTTTGTTGAGGCCTTGTAGATGTCTCAGTGCTGATGGGTACTTTGGTCACATGTGTCCTTGTCGCAGGATTAGGACAGTGATGAAGGATGTGATCCGGAAGAAGCAACAAGGTACAGAACTTTGGCTTCCTTCATGTGGCCATTTTTAAAGTCCCCTTTATTGGAACCGCACCTTTGGCATGGTTTCTTGCCAACAATAGACTTCTTCAAATACAGCACTGGGATTGGCTGACTCTTTGTTCATCCATCCTCATAAAATCATAGAACATTTAAGGCACAGAAAGAGGCCATTTGGCTCATCGTGGCTGTACCAGCTGAAAAACGATCCACCTAATATAATCCCATCTTTCAGCATTTGGTCCATAGCCCTGCAGATCACCCCTCAATATCCTATACTCGAGGGAATACTAACCACTAAATAACTGGGTTATTTTTATATATTGTTATACTTTGCAGCATACTGCAGTACGGCAAGTTCTCCCCTCCAAAGCTTTGTCTGCCAGCTCCCCATTTTGACTTCACCTTTGACAGATATGCTTTGTAAATGTGGCAACTGTTGATGAAGCAGAATGTTTTATGTTTGAAATCTGACAGAAGTGTTTAACTCATCAAAATCCCTTTTAATTTTAAATTGGGATACTGTTTCTGCTGGTTGGAGAGTCAGTAATTAAAGGGTGCAAATTTAAAAACGTCGCTTCAACCTCTAACATCACCCACCTCCCACTATCTCAGCCCATCAGCTGCTGAAACCCTGATGCATGCTTCTGTCACTTCCAGCCATCAGTACCCCAATGTTCTCCTGGCTGGTCTCCCATCCTCCAGCCTCCCTAAAATTCAGCTCAATGTATGCTGATGCTTATGTCTTATTCTGTTTTTGGTGTATTGGAAAATAGCCTGAAGTTGTGCTTTGTGAAGGAATGGAAGACATGGCAATTTTTCGTGCAGCTTCAATTCTGAATTTTTTTTTTTAAAAAGTCATACCTCTTTTATTCATTGATGTGATGTGGGTGTTGCTAGGAAATTGTTGCCCGTCCCTAATTGCACTTGAGAAAGTGGTGATAAGCTGCCACCTTGAACTGCTGCAGTCCATCTGGTGCAGGTACACCCACAGTGCTGTTAGGGAGAGAATTTCAGGATTTTGATCCAGTGACAGAACATAAGAATATAAAAGCAGGAGTAGACCATTTAGCCCTTCGAGCCTGCTGCACCATTTAGTGATATTATGGCTGATCTTCTACTTCAACACCATTTTCCTGCACTATCCCCGTATCCCTTTGATATTTTTAATATATAGAAATTTATCGAACTTAGTCTTGAACATACCCAATGTCTGAGTCTCCACAAGCCCTCTGAGGCAGAGAATTCCAAAGATTCATCACCCTCTGACTGAAGAAATTCATCCTCATCTCAGTCCTAAATGGCCTGCCCCTTTATTCTGTGACTATGTACCCTGATTCTAGATTCCCTAGCCAGGGGAAACATCCTTCCTGCATCAATCCTGTTGAGGCCTATAAGAATTTTGAATGTTTGAATGAGATGTGATCACCTCCCATTCTTCAAAACTCCATAGAATAACGGCCCAGTCTATTCGCTTTTTTCTCACAGGACAATCCCTCCATCCCAGGAATTAGTCTGGTGAGCCTTTCTTTCACTCCCTCTATGGCAAGTACATCTTTTTCCTTAAGGAAGGAGACCAAAACTGCACACAATACTCCAGGTGTGGTCTCACCAAGGCTCTATATAATTGTGCAAGACAACTTTACTGCTATACTCAAATCTTCTTGTAATAAAGGCCAACATACCAGTTGCCTCCTCAATTGCTTGCGTACCTGCATGTTAGCTTTCAATGCCTCATGCACAAGGACACCCAGGTTCCTTTGAAATTCAACATTTCCCAGCCTCTCTCCATTTATGAAATACTCTGTATTTCAGTTTTTCCTGCCAAAGTAGATAACCTCACATTTCTCCACATTGTATTCCATCGGCCAAACTTCTACCTACTCGCTTAGCCTCTCCAAATCCCGTTGAAGCCTTTTTGCATCCCCTCAATTCACATTTCCACCTAGTTTTGTGTCATCTGCAAACTTGGAAATATTACATTTAATTCCCGCATCCAAATCATTGAGATTGATTATGAATAGCTTGGGCCCAAGCATTGATCCTTGTGGTACCCGACAAGTCACAGTCTGCCAACCTGAACACGACCCATTTATTCCTGCTCTGAGTTTTCTATCCATTAGCCAGTTCTCAATCCATGGCAGTATATTTCCATGTTCCCTGCCCGCAACCCCCACCCCCCCCCCCCCCCCCCATCCCCCCCAACAATCCATGTGCTGTAATTTTGTTTACTAACCTCTTGTGTGAGACCTTATCAAAAGCTTTCTGAAAATCTAAATACACCAAATCCACTGGTTCCCCCTTATTTATTCTGCTGGTTGCATCCTCAAAAAAACTCCAGCTGGTTTGTTAAACATGTGTTATGGCCAGGTGAGGAGGTGATTTCGGGCTCCCATCTTACCCCTTCCTCTTATTTGACTGCAACAGGGTTTATTCCTTTTAAACAGTGGTTATGCTTACCACCTCTGAGTGTTTTACCTTTTTCCTTTACTGTGATCGTGAAAGAACAAATCGGACAGGTTTTCTTGAGTTTAAACAAGAAAGAGGTTAAGTTTATTAATTTTACACTCTAACCTGATTTTTAAAAGTATGCTACACATTCACGCATACATTCACATGAGAATCTCACATGCACAAATAGATTACAGAAGGGAAAAATAGATTTGGTGGTTGGATTAAAGTCCAGAATAAATAGAACTTAAATACAATCTGGAAAGTGGATGATCTAGTAGTTCTCGGCTGAAACTGTACTCTTAAAGTTCTTGGTTGGTCAAAGTGTAGTTTGGCTGGCTTGCTGTGCTCAGGGTTTGCATGAAGGCCGAATCTGTAGTTGGCTCTTTTCCCCTGGTTGCTGGCTGTAGGCTTGGAGGATCTCCCAGTCGCAGACAGTTTTCACCTGATGTTTTCTTGGGGGAGAGAGGGGAGGGGGGAGCAGCAGCCTTCTGTGCTGCTGTACACTTAGTTAATGCCTGTCTGCTTGTCTGTGGTAACAAAACTTGTTTCTTCAGAAATGAACAGGTGGTCAAATGGTTCTTCTCACTCCCCTTTGTTTCTAATGAGGTTTTTCTGGACTCTTCTAATGAAATTCAAAGTTCTACATGCCCCAGGATGTCCAGTCACACTTGAAGGAGGTTGGCTCTTTCAAAGTCAATAGGTGGGATGGCCTTGACTAATGTGATATTGAAGCCATTCTAGGTAGTTCAATCACTTAGAGCAAGCCATTGTGCTGATTGGGCTTCTTGTTAGACTATTTGTCTCCAGTCCAATCTCGTGGTATTTCAGATATCAATGGAAGTGGCTATCTTGGTTGCTAGTTTTTTTTTAAAGTTACTTGTAGGGTTTTTTCCATTAAAAGTCTAAAGTAAGTTTCCAACCATTGAAATTAAAATGTCCCATTTGGCATATAGGGTTTTCCTGACATGTGATTTCCCTTTCATAACTCCATGTTTTCTTTGCCCAATCCTACCATTACTTTCTAAGTATCCTTTTATCACGTCCTTTATTATAGGTTCTAGCATTTTCCCTATGACTGTTAGACTAACAGGTCTGTAGTTCCCCATTTTCTCTCTCCTTCCTTTCTTAAATAGAGGTGTTACATTTGCTATCTTCCAATCTGCAGGAACCATTCCACAGTGAACAGAATTTTGAAGGATGACCACCAATGCATCCACTATCTCTACAGCCCACCTCTTTCTTTCAACAATCTGGGATGTAGATCATCAGGTCCAGGGAATTAATCTGCTTTAAGCCCCGTTAATTTCTCTAGTACTTTTTTATGAATATTACTATCTTGCAGTTCCTCATTTATACTAGTCCCTGGGAGGTTTTTAGTATTTTCCTCCGTGAAGACAGACAAAATATTTTAGTTTCTCTGCCATTTCCTTATTCTCCTTAGAAATTCTCCTGACTCTACTTGTAATGAACCCACATTTGTTTTTGCTAATCTTTTCCTTTTTTAGATACCTATAAAAGGCTTTACTGTCCATTTTTATGTTTCTCGTTCGATTACTCTCATATTCTATTTTCCCCTTTCTTAATCTTTTTTTCTTGGTCCTCCTTTGCAGAATTCTGAAATGCTCCAAATGCTTACCAGTTTATGGGCATCTTTATACACCTCTTTCTTTGCTCTAATACAATCCTTGATTTCTTTTGTTAGCCACAGTTGGAACACTTTCCATTCTGGGATTTGGTGCATTAAAGGAATTATTTTTGTTGTAAACTATGTGTTCGTTCTTTAAATGTGATGGACAGTAAAGGAATGGCAATATAGCTCCAAGTCTGGATGGCGTGTGGCTTGGAGGGAAACTTACACCATGTCGGTGGTGTTCCTACTCGTCTGCTGCCCTTGCTCTTTTAGGTGGTAGAGGTCGTGGGTTTGGAAGGTGCTGTTGAAGGAGGCGTGGTGAGTTGCTGCAGTGCATCTTGTATACAAAGAACAAAGAACAGTACAGCACAGGAACAGGCCATTCGGCCCTCCAAGCCTGCGCCGATCTTGATGCCTGCCGAAACTAACACCTTCTGCACTTCTGGGGCCCATATCCCTCTATTCTCTTCCTATTCATATATTTGTCAAGATGTCTCTTAAACGTCGCTATCGTATCTGCTTCCACCACCTCCCCTGGCAGCAAGTTGCAGGCACTCACTACCCTCTCTGTAATAAAAAAAAAACTTGCCTCACACATCCCCTCTAAACTTTTCCCCTCGCACCTTAAACCTATGTCCCCTAGTAACTGACTCTTCCACCATGGGAAAAAGCTTCTGACTATCCACTCTGTCCATGCCGCTCATAACTTTGTAAACCTCTATCATGTCGCCCCTCCACCTCTGTCGTTCCAGTGAAAACAATCCGAGTTTTTCCAACCTCTCCTCATAGTTAATGCCCTCCAGACCAGGCAACATCCTGGTAAACCTCCTCTGTACCCTCTCCAAAGCCTCCATGTCCTTCTGGCAGTGTGGTGACCAGAATTGCACGCAATATTCTAAGTGTGGCCTAACTGAGGTTCTGTACAGCTGCAACATGACTTGCCAATTTTTATACTCTATGCCCCGACCGATGAAGGCAAGCATGCCGAATGCCTTCTTGACTACCTTATCCACCTGCATTGCCACTTTCAGTGACATGCGGGACCTTGTCAAAGGCTTTACTAAAGTCCATATAGACAACATCCACCGCCCTTCCCTCATCAACCATCTTCGTCACTTCCTCAAAAAACTCAATCAAATTAGTAAGACACGACCTCCCCTTCACAAAACCATGCTGTCTCTCGCTAATAAGTTCGTGTTTTTCCAAATGGGAGTAAATCCTGTCCCAAAGAATCCTCTCTAATAGTTTCTCTACCACTGACGTAAGGCTCACTGGCCTATAATTTCCTGGATTATCCTTGCCACCCTTCTTAAACAAAGGAACAACATTGGCTATTCTCCAGTCCTCTGGGACCTCACCTGTAGCCAATGAGGATGCAAAGATTTCTGTCAAGGCCCCAGCAATTTCTTCCCTTGCCTCCCTCAGTATTCTAGGGTATATCCCATCAGGCCCTGGGGACATATCTACCTTAATGCTTTGCAAGACACCCAACACCACCTCCTTTTTGACAATGAGTACACACTGCTGTCACTGTGCGTCATTGTTGGAGGGAGTGAATGTTGAAGATGGTGGATGGGGTGCCAATCAAGCAGGCTGCTTTGTCTTGGATGGTGTCAAACGTCCTGAGTGTTGGAGCCGCACTCATCCAGGCAAGTGGAGAATCTTCTGTCACACTCCTGACTTGTGCCTTGTAGATAATGGACAAGCTTTGGGGGGGCGGGGTCAGGAGATGGATTACCCGCCACAGAATTCCCTACCTGCTCTTGCAGCCACAGTATTTATGTGGCTGCTCCAGTTCAGTTTCTGGTCAGTGGTAAGCTCCCAGGACGTTGATAGTGGGGTATTCAATGATGGTAATGCTTTTGAATGTCACGGAGAGATGGTTGAATTCTCTCTTGTTGGAGATGATCATTGCCTGGCACTTATGTCGAGGGCTGTTTTTGCAATTAGAAGCCTGTGACCAGTGGTGTACCACAGAGATCGGTGCTGGGACCCTTGCTGTTTGTAGTGTACATTAATGATTTAGACATGAATATCGGAGGTATGATCAGTAAGTTCGCAGATGACACGAAAATTGGTGGTGTCGTAAATAGTGAGGAGGAACTTTAGATCACAAGACGATATAGATGGGCTGATAAGATGGGCAGAGCAGTGGCAGATAGAATTTAATCCTGAGAAGTGTGAAGTGATGCATTTTGGGAGGACTAACAAAGCAAGGGAATATACAGTGGATGGTAGGACCCTCGGAAGTACAGAGGCTCAGAGGGGCCTTGATGTACTTGTCCATAGATCACTGAAGGCAGCAGCACAGGTAGATAAGGTGGTTAGGAATATAGGATACTTACCTTTATTAGCCGAGACACAGAATATAAGAGCAGGAAGGTTATGGTGGAGCTGTATAAAATGCTAGTTAGGCCACAGCTGGAGTACTGTGTACAGTTCTGGTCGCCAGACTATAGGAAGGATGTGATTGCAGTGGAGAGGATGCAGAGGAGATTCACCAGGATGTTGCCTGGGCTGGAGCATTTCAGCTATGAAGAGAGATTGGATAGGCTAGGGTTGTTTTCCTTAGAGCAGAGAAGGCTGAGGGAGGGCCTGATTGAGGTATACAAGATTATGAGGAACATAGATAGGGTAGAAAGGAAGAAACATTTTCCCTTGGCAGAGGTGTCAATAACCAGGGGGCATAAATTTAAGATGAGGGGCAGGAGGTTTAGAGGGGATTTGAGGAAAACTTTTCACCCAGGGGGTAGTTGGAATCTGGAACACACTGCCTGAAAGGGTGGTAGAGGCAGGAACCCTCACAACATTTAAGAAGTATTCAGATGAGCACTTGAAATGCCATAGCATACAAGGCTACAGGCCAAGTGCTGGAAAATGGGATTAGAATACATAGGTGCTTGATGGCCGGAATGGACACGATGGGCTGAAGGGCCTGTTTCTGTGTTGTATGACTCTGAATGTAACTTGCCACTTATTGGCCCAAGCCTGAATGTTGTCCATATGCAGCAGGAGCTGGACACAGATTGCTTCAATATCTGAGGAGTTGCAAATGGTACTGAACATTGTACAATCTGTGAGTAAGGCTTTGTAATTGCTCATCAAATGAAAATTGATGATACAGCTGGAAGACGTTGTGATTTTACTTGCCAAAAGGAAGAGCACTCATTGATGAACTGTGGCACATTGTTGACAGTAAAAAAAGAATGAAATGTTTTGAATTAGAAGCAATTAAAAAGGAAATAGACTAGGATTAGTAGGTTAACTGGCAGTACATGCACTTACTTGAAAGCAGTGGTGCACTGTAATAGTAAATAATTAAATAGCGACATAGAAATTGAATGACCAGTCAGGGACCAGAATTAATTCTCCCTCTCCATGTCTCAGCTAAGCAAAGAAACAGTTATTTTTATTAAAGACAAAACTGCATATCTCGAACTCTGTGGACTCTGCTAATGGATCAGCTCTCACCACACCTTTACCCATCCCCTTCCAGAATATCTGTTCACTTGTTAACAAGGCTGTTGGCATCCATGAACTTATTATGGATGATTGCATCGACATCATGGCCTTGATGGAAATCTGGCAGAGGGGTGATGACACCTTGCCTCTTAATGAAGCCTCCCTGCCTGACTATATCTTCCACCACTCGCCCCGCCAAGACATTGGCAGTGGTGTTGTGGTGTTTATCACCAGATCCCACCTTGGCCTGACCATCCCCACCCTACTTCACCCTCCTTTTGAGAATCTCACCTTGTTCCATCCCCTCACCTCTCTTTCAACATCATTCTCCACTGCCCTTCCAAGTATGAGTAAAAAAATTTCTCATGAGGATCTCTTCACTGCTTTCCTCCCTCAGACTTTGCACCAAACGACTTCTCATCCTTGGTGATTTCAACCTCCATCTGAATTCTTCTGAGTTCATTGTACTCTTACCCCTAAATCTCTCCCTCCATGTAAACTCCCCAACCCATATTCACAGCCTCCCTTGACCTTGCCATCTCACATGGTCTTGCCAGTACCATAATATCAATTATAGGAAAGCCATCTCTAATCACATCCTTCTATCACTCACTACCCAGATCCTTCTTCCATGCCTAACTATACCTCTTTCTATATCTGTGCCTGGAAAGAAAAATCCTCCAGTTCACTTACAACTACACTTTCAAAATCCCAATGGTCTAGCCTTTGGCCCACTGTTCACCACAACATCTTTGCAGCTGCTAATTTGCTCAACCGCATTCACATAGCCACCTTTTGATCTAGTTCCCTATAAAACCATTACTCTGTCTCACCGTGGCCATTCCCCCAGTACGGCCCTCATCTCCGCTCCCTTAAGTTCAAGGGACACAGACTTAAAAGGATATGGCAGACAACTGGTTTAGCCATCCACTGCCAGATCTGGCTGGACCACATAAAACACAATCTGGTCCTGCTCTCATCTGCTAAAACTGCTCACCATTCCAGGATCATTCCAGAATGCAACGCTTCTTAATTGCTAACCATCTTCTTAAACCCCTTTCCCGTGTAAGGAGCTCATGGACTTCTTTGTCCCTAAGATTGTGACTATCTGGTCAGCTGCCTCTGCTGCGTTCCTCCCTTCCACTAGCCCATCTGGCCAAACTTTGTCTAATGCTTCTCCTCTGTCCTAGACCTGAGCTCGCATCTTTCTTGAGTTTCTCTCCTATCCCCTCCTGGACAAGATGAGCCCATTAAACTGCTGACCACCCAACTTGCCCGCCTGGTTGCTGAGCCCCATGCTAGCTGATACTGTTAACAGTATTCTCTCTTCAGGTGTTGTCATTCTCCTATTAAACAATCCATTATCAGCCCTGTCTTCAGAAAACCAACTCTTGATCCCACCATCCTTGCAAACTACTGCCCCATCTCCAAGCTCCCTTTTCCCTCAGGTCCTTGAAGGTGTGTCACCTCCCAAATTCGTTCTCATCTTTCTCAGAACTCCACGTTTGAATTCCTCCAATCAGGCTTCTGCCCCTGCCACGGTACTGCAACGGCTCTTGTCAAAATCACAAATGACATCCTATGTGATCGTGACAAAGATAAACAATATCTCTTTATCCTTCTCGACCTGTCTGCAACCTTTGACATGGTTGACCACATCATCCTCCTGCAATGCCTCTCCACTGTCGTCCAGCTGGGTAGGACTGCTCTCACCTAGTTCCATTCTTCTCTAAGTGCAGCTGGAGTATCACTTGCAATGTTTTCTGTTCCTGTTCCTGCACCATTACCTTTTGGTGTCCCCCAAGGATTTATCCATGGCTCCCTTGTATTTCTCATCTACGTGCTGCCCCTTGGCGACATCATCCAAAAGCAAAAGGTTAGTTTTCACATGTATGCTGACGACACTCAGCTCTACCTCACCACCACCTCTCTCTACTCCTCCACTGTTAAATTACCAAACTGCTTGTCTGACATTCAGTTTTGGATGAGCAGACATTTCCCCCAATTAAATATTGGGAAGACTGAAGCCATTTGTTTTCGGTTCCCTGCTCCAAACTCCTTTTCCTAGCTACTGACTCCATCCCTCTCCCTGGCAACAGTCTGAGATTAAACCAGGCTGTTCGCAATCTTGGTGTCACGTTTGACTCAGAGATGAGCTTCTAATCTCCTATTCACACCATCACTAAGATGGCCTATTTCCATCTTTAACATCGCATGACTTTGCCCCTGTCTTGGCTCATCTGCTGCTGAAACCCTCATTTATGCCTGTGTTACCTCTAAACTTGACTTCCAACATACTCCTGGCTGATCTCCCACATTCGACTCTCCATAAACCTGAGGTCATCCAAAACTCTGCCTGTCTTAACTTGCACCAAGTCCCATTCACTTATTATCCCTGTGCTTTATTAGCTCCCAGTCAAACAATGTTTTGATTCTAAAATTCTCATCCTTGTTTCCCAATCTGTCCATGGCCTTGCCCCTCCCCATCTCTAATCTCCTCCAGCCCCACAACCTTCCGGGATATCTGCGCTCCTCCACTTCTGGCCTCTAGAGCATCCCTGATTTTTAATTGCTCTGCCATTAGTGGCCGCACTTCCAGTTGCTTCGGCCACACGCTCTGGAATTTCCTTCCTACATCTCGCAACCTCACTTTTTTCTTCTTTAAGACACTCCTTAAAAACCTCTTTGACCAAGCTTTTGGTCATCTGACCTAACAGCTCCTTATATGGCTTGGGTGTGAATATTTTGTTTTGTAATGCTCCTGTGAAGTGCCTTGGGATGTTTTATTTATGTTAAAGGAACTATATAAATAAATGTTGTATCCCTTATTTTTGTTGTGGCCTTAGTAGTATCCATTTTCCCCAGTTGAAAGTCTGAAGATTTCATGATAAAGAGACAAGCAGCTGAAAATGGGAGATGCTGTGTATTTTTTAAAGAAATTCCACTCGCAGAATTTACTGCAGAGCTAAACACTGGTGGATTGTCTCAATGTAAAGAATACCAGCTATTGATACAGTAATGATTTAAACATCTCACTTACATAAAATAGGAAATATTCTGGAAGTTGTTGCTTTCAATTGCAGGATTATAGTGAGCTAGTTGTAGCAGTCCACTGAGCATGATGGAATGACAGCTTGTTTTTCACTGGCTTTACCACACATGGAGGGACACAGGAGGAAAGCAATAACTAGTTTACATGTGGAAAACAAAACCACAAATCATAGAATCATTTAGCACTGAAGGAGGCCATTTGGCCTACCATGCCTGTACTGGCTCCCTGAACAGCCATCTAATTCGTCCTACTCCCCTGCAGTCATGCCAAAACCACTGTCTCATAAAATCAAGAGATTTGATATAAATATCATGAGTTACTATTTTTTCCAAACATGAAGCTATAGAATGATTGGGAAAGATGGATGAGAATTTTAGAATCAAAACTTTGTTTGACTGGGAGCCAATAGAGCACAGGGATGATAAGTGAATGGGACTTGGTGCAAGTTAAGACAGGCAGCAGAGTTTTGGATGACCTCAGGTTTACACTTGTATCCGCTGGAATTTATAAGAGTAAGAGGCGACTTGATTGAAACATATAAGATCCTGAGGGGTCCTGACAGGGTGGACGTGGAAAGGATGTTTCCCTTTGTGGGAGAATCTCAAACTAAGGGTCACTGTTTAAAAACTGTTTAAGACAGAGATGAGGAGAAATTTTTTCTCTGAGGGTCGTGAGCCTTTGGAATTTTCTTCCTCAAAAGGCAGTGGAAGCAGAGTCTTTGAATATTTTTAAGGCAGAAGTAGATAGATTCTTGATAAGCAAGGGGGTGGAAGGTTATCGGGGGTAGGTGGAAATGTGGAGTAATCGGTTCAGCCATGAACTATTGAATGGCGGAACAGGCTCGAGGGGTCGAGTTGCCTCCTACTGCTCCTAATTCGTATGTTTGTATAAACCTCATTCTCTCTCTCTCTCTGCAGTGTCCTTGTTGTCTGAGCATTGCTAATCATAGCTTATGCTATGATATCAGTCTGGCGCAAGATGAGGAGGCAGGCCCCAAAAACTACCTCAGCTGGTACAGGGACTGAACCTGCGCTGTTGGCATTATTCTGTATCGCACTCTAGCCAATTGAACTAACTGACCCCATAAACCGCATTAGTGTCTTATTTAATTTCTTAACAGGTCAGAACACTTTGCAAGAACTATATTCATCTCTAAATGCTTCAGAAAAACCTTTTATTTTTTTTTAAAAACCTACATGTTAGCCCACATGTGTTTTTTTTAAAAAAAGATTCTCCCTCCCATTGTTGTCACTATTGACTGAAACAGCTGCTTCCTTTATTGGATGAAACCTAATCCATGTGTCTCAGCTTATTGTATTAATTAAAATTACATTTATATACAATGGAGACACTATGATCACTTCCAAATTTGAGTTATTCAGAATATGACAGTGGCAATTGAGTTACTACAAACATATGATCAATAATTGACAGGTAAAGGCCCTCTGGCCCATCCAGCCCCTCTCACAATTGTGATACCACTATATATTATCTCCCTGCTTGTAAAATGTAAAGATTTTAGTTATCCGTTTCAATGTTCAGTTTTTATCATTAATTTAATTTGTGGTTTCTTGAAATAATTTAATATAACATAGGCATGTAGAATAATCAGTGAACAGTACAGTTACATTGCTCTTTTAGTTCCAATAAAAAGTTTTTAATTCTCTAAGTACTCCTTATTCAGGAACACTTTTCAAAGTGCTTTACATTAAACAGTGTAAAATAGTGGATAGCAAACAGGAGGGGAAAGCTTAAAAATAGAGCAGGTTGGGAAATGAATAGCACAATAGATGAAAAGTGTTTTAGGGAGTTATGTTTTTAAAAGCAAGAAAGTATTGAGAGAACTGAATAGAAAGGGCAGGACTGTAGTGGCTAAATGGGAAGCGATCAATAGTGGAACAAAGATGTGAAAAACCACAAGAAGCTTGGTGTTAGAGGACTGGAGGGGACATGTAGGAATTTGAAAATTAGGCCAAAAATTTAAGTCAATTCCTTAAGGCATAGGAACTACTGGAGCTTGGAGAAGAAGGGTAATGGGTGGGCAAATGAAGAATTGGGTTGCAGACTTTAGGCTTGGGAAATGAGGCTGGCGAGGAGACAGAATCTATCCCCTTTCATATGCAGTCCTGAGCCAAGTGGTAGAAAGAGGTTAGAAGCAAGGCTACAAACCTATTTATGGGTTTCATGGAAAATTTGGCAAAGTGAAATTTGATTGCCAAAGCACCAGTAAAAATTCTGGAATCTAATGCAATATAAAACTTTTTCTTGGCCAACATAGTTCAGACAAGTCGGTAATTGCAAGTCTGAGTATTTTCTTATGAGTCTATTCCTTTGCCTGAAGGTGGCCTATCACAGGTCCAGCACAGGAACGGCCCACAGAGAGGGTCACTCTGGCTGCCTGACTCTCTTTCATGGTTTAGCTGACTCCCGGGAGGTCTTGGATAGGGAACATGCAGTGTCCATTGGTATGGTTAGGGCCTTCTGTGATAGGTGGACACAGCAGAGTATCTTAGCAAAGCAGACAATGACATTGATTTATAAATTGTGATCTTGAGTGTTGATATTTAGAAGTAACTTTTTTCAAAAAAAAATTAGTCCATTATTGTGACTGCAAGAGGACATGGATAGATAGGCTATCAGAATAGGCAGATAAGTGGCAGGTGGTATTCAATACAGAGGAGTGTGAGATTGTGTATTTTGGCAAAAGGAACAGCGAGAGGCAAGATAGACTAAATGGCATAGTTCTGAAGAGTGCACAGGGACAGTGGGACCTGGGGGGTTCATGTGCATAGACTTTTGAAGATGGAAGGACATATTGAGAGAGTAGCTAGCAAAGCATATGGGATCTCAGTCTTCATAAATAGAGGTATTGAGTACAAAAGCAGGGAAGTTATGCTGAATCTGTATGAAGCTCTGGTTAGGCTACAACCAGAATATTGTGTTCTGTTAGGACAATGATGGGCATGTGGTCCACAAGTTGCACGTGACCCAGCTAGTCCTTGTTTTGCATCTAGAATATTGAACTTTGTATTTCAGATTTTATGCTCGCCTGTTTGCATTCTTAGTTAGTTTGTCAGTGTGTAGCCAGAGTATCAAACAATAACATGCATTTATATTGACCCTTTTAATGTAGCAAATCTCCTAAGGCAATTCCAGCATTATCAAAAAAAAATGGCATGGAGCTTTGTAAGGAGATGTAAGGATAGGTGACCAAAACCTTGGTCCCCTGCTGCATGGGAAGCACGGGGTCAGTACATTGTGGCAACAGTGACCAATTACAGCCTCCGAGAGGAGAACGTTGAGAGGAGATTTGATAGATATGTTCAAAATTATGAAGGGTCTAGACAGAGTAGAAAGCAAGAAACTGCTCCCATTGACGAAAGGTTCGAGAACCAGAGGACACCAATACAAGGCGTTATGACCTCAGAAAGATCATTAATGTGAAAAATACGAGATATGAACACCCAGACAATTTTAATGGATTACATGACAAGTTTCATGTTTTAAGACTTTAATTATAACAACTAAACTAAATGAAATCCCCAATTAACTAAATAGTACTTTGTAAGTAGCTGATACCCCAAATTACAAAGATATTTTCTTTACTTATTCAACACTTGAGAACCTTACACCACACTTATACGTTACACAGTCCTTTTTGATGACTAAATCCTTTGCGGTTAAAAGTACCAAACTCCTCCCAGTTGCAATGGGTTGGATCTTCCAGGCTTTTCCAAAATCAATATTCTCTTCGCTCCATCTCCGAGCACTTCGGACCTGGACATCTGCGGTTAGTGTGATATCTGGTGATCCCATGGGTTCTTTACCCCTCTGCAAGCTTCAACTCTCAAAACAGGTTCAAGTCTTCACAGCATTTTGCTGTTGATCTTCAGACTGCAATTACTATTAAATGCAAATTGCATGGATTCCTATCCAAAAATAACATTTTGGAATACATTATACTATGTAGCAATTTCAATAAATGTAGCATGCGTGGGAGGAACAGGTGATTGGATCTACAGTTCCCAAAGCTCAACAACTGAGGTTTTCCTTGTGCCATGCCGTGGACTGATTGCTTTGATTAGTCAATAACTCCTTTATCATTGTATCATGTGACCACTAGGATGCTAGATGGAGCTTTTTCTTGTCATTTGCCAATTCCTATGTTCAGTTATAACAATGGATATTTACCTGTATTTAAGTATGATCAGAGACAGTGCACATTCAAAGCAACTGTAATCATCACTAGATGGTGCTGTCGTTATTTCTAATAATATTCAATGACCTCATTACCTCGATGTTGTGAGAAAAACACCAAGAAATTTTAATTGAAATCGGGAGATAGAAGATCAGCAAGACAAAACTCCAATACTGCAGCAATGTAATGAACAGTGTTATTTTCCTGAATTTATATATATTTCAGAAGTCACACTTTGGTTGCAATTTGCGAGCACTTTATAGAAAGAACCTTAAACAAAAATAGAAGTGAAAGACATTCTTTTCCTGCTGTGTTTGTTTTCCTCTGACGATAAGTTAGCCTGGCTTTTCCTCAAAACGAAAAGCTAAGCAGCTGCCAATCTAGAGAAACTCCTAATTAAAAGATAATTAGCATCTAATTGTCCTCAGGGTATACCTGCAAAGAGGTACATAGAGCAAGAAGCCGAGGAAGATCAAGGTGGAGCTGGGTAGACAATGTTGCACAAAGGGATACAGCTGACTGAAGCGGACAGGCTAGTTCCGATCTGACAATAGTGGAGAGAATTAATTCAGCCCCATCGTTGCTGCTAAGCTGACAGTCAAACATTTAGTAGTATATGTCCCTTCAGACCACTTCCCTAACCTGTGACTTTATGGGAGTGGAGCAAATTTAGTATCACAGTTGTGCTGTAGATCTTGGACGTCCAGTGAGTAATGCCACAGGAGATCAGCAATGCTTATAATTTTCCTCAACATTCCTGTAAAAGAGACATTAATTTTGGGATGATAAGTAAGAGTTATTGTCCTGATCCCTTGGGGAGGGAATGTTGTGATTATATGCTGGCAGTATTTGAACAACTGTTGTGATGGAAGGTTTGATGACCACTTTCACAAAACCTATAGCTCTAAATGTTTGATGTTGGAGATTTCCTGGGTTTTTTTTCTAAAATTAATTAACAAAGCCATTTCTTACCTATACATCTTTACAGCTCGAAAGGCAACCTGTCATGAGTGACGTCAATCCTATGGTTGTTCAACTCTGGCTTCTGGTAATCTTGAATAAAGCTCCAATAGCTGCCACCCCAGGACACAAATCTCGCAAGTGCCAGAATATACCTGAGACTGCTTTTAGTTGCGCATTAGCATTTTCAGTGTTGCCAAGTGCACAGAGTCTGTTTAAAAAGTGTGAGTGCTCACCAGTTCAGGAGAATCAACAAATATAGGCAACAACAACATTGTGAGGTTCTGTCTAAGCAAGGGCGCAATGCAGTGTTGGAGATATGATACTTGAGCTTCCAGAGGTGGAGACGACCATTAATATGGTGGTTTTACTGCACTGAATAACAAAAACTGGACTTTTTCTGTTTCTTTAAAATCAATAAGTCTCTGAACTTCCACAGATAGTTCCTTTGAAAATGATAAACAATTTCATTCCTTCGCAGTAGATGCTACGGAAAGAGCATCCTGAAGGAAACTCAACCTTTAATTGTTCTTGGATATGGCCAGTGCCAGCAGGGCTGCACTGATTGCTTAATTAAAATGCCATGGTTACCTTGACAACTGAATGGTTTAAGGTTCAACAACGTAGCATGCGACTAGAGTCATGTATAGGCCAAACCAGATAGGACTGGCAGACTCACTTCACTGAAAGGACATTACAACAACCCAACAATTTCATGGTCATTTTGTTATCTCTGGTGCCAGCCCACAAATTACCAGATTTACTGAATTCAGTTTCATAATTTGGCATGTTAGGATTTGAACTAATGATCCAGTATTAGTTTGCTAGCCCAATGTTGTAATCACTACACTACCACCCCTGACTCTAGTACATATTAAGAAGTTATTACCTGTATATAAATGTTGCTCCAATCTGACACCAATCTGCATGAAACAACCCTGTTTGCTTAGGGTTCACAACATAGTGAAATGCAGACCATCATGGAATACAGAAAGTCTGTTACTGGAAAGGTTTGTTCTGCTGTATGTATCTTGTCCTGCTCACCCATCACCCCCTCCTGGCTGACTTACGCTGGGTCACTGTCCCCTAATGAATAAATAGTAAAATCCTTGAGGTCTATAAATCCCTCCACTGTTTTGCCCCCTTTTCTCTGAAATCCCCTTTGGCCCTATATTCCCATCTGCATTCCTCTGACTCCTGTTTTTGATCACCCCCTTCCCACCATTGGCAGACTTACTATTCTCTGGAACTCCCTCCCTAAATTTCCCTGCCTCTTCCCCTCTCTCCATGTTTTAAAAGCTCCTTAAGACCCATCTCTGACCAAGCTTTTGGTTATCTCCTCTAATATTGCCCTCCTTGGCTTGTTGTGTTTTCCTTGTGTCTATTTCGGAAGCAATTTGGGGCATTCCCTTACATTAAAGTTGCTATATCAATACAAATTATTGCTGTGGGTTGTTACTCATACTAGGAGAATGTCATTTGGAACTCCCTAAATAATTTCCTGCTTTTGGAAAATTGCAGCAATTGTGTCTGACAACTGAGTGCACTTAGCTTTTCACACTGAAGTAGGACGATGCTCATCAGGCCAATCTCCTTGCCCTTAGTTTAAAAGGAAAAGATCTGCACTGAGTGCTGCTTGAGTGAACATAGTGTGAAGGGAGTTTGGTGAGTGAGGGAATCTGAAGGGTTAATTTCTCTCTCAAATCTAGTTTTTGTTTACATTTAGCTATTAACTAAAATTACTGTTTTTAATTTAAGAGGCAAATTCATTTTCTTCTAGTTTTAAACAAGGATATTCAGCTCTCTGAGAGCAGCTGTAGCTAGTTAACAAGGCAGCTATCTTAAACTGCTTTCTAAGCTCGAGTAAAGCTGGCTCATTGTTTTTCAGAAAGTGTAAATTCGGGGGTTTCTGAGTGCTACTTGTCTGTACAGTCTGAAGGGTGTTTGGTGAGTGAGGGAGTTCGGTGAAGAGGGGAACTATAAATTAATTGAGTAAAATAAATGTAATTACCATGATAAAGATTCCAGAACAGGTGATGTGTCGCAGCTGCAGTATGTGGGAGCCCCTGGATGCCACAGCAATCCATGGCAACCACGTTTGCACTAATTTTCTATGCCTTGAGGAGCTTCGGCTCAGAGTAGATGAGTTGGAGGCGGAGCTGCAGACATTGCGATGCATTAGGGAGGGGGAAAGTTACCTGGACACTTTGTTCCAGAAGGCTGTCACACCCCTTAGGATAGGGTCATCTAGTTTGGTCAGGGACAGGAGGGTGTGACAGCGAGCTAGGCAGGTATGGGAGCTGTTATTTTATATTAATCTTCTAAATGTTGGGCCTTCTTCACCAGCCTTACTAATAATCACTAAAGTATTTTTTTTTTAAACTAGCTGACATAAAAATAGTGTACAGCTCACTCTCCACAGGTTGGTAAGATAATGCATTTTATGCCCGACTTAAACTCTGTAAAGTGGCACCATTATTCTTCTGATCCAACTGGATAAAATGTTGCATTTTCTTTTTACATTGTGGTGTGGTTGGGTGCAAAATGAATGTCCATTGAGGTTGTACCACAATTAACTTTCTGTGGTGAGTTTATTGGGTAACTAATGCCTGAATTCAGCAATTTCTTAGAAATAACAGAGCAGCTAAGGGTGAAATGCCATTTGCAGTGTAAATCGACTAGCAAGTTCTGCAGATTCACAACTCGTGCTGTATCTCTCAATCCCTTGTATTTACTGGCCAATTTTCACACACAGTGCAATTATTTTTCCAGGAAATTCAAGCCCAAAAGGTCAATGTGACTGTGAGGTAAAAATATTTGGTATCTTAATCATACCGAATGATGCAGGCCTCACTGATATAATAAGACAAAGGAAAGACTTGCATTTATGTAGTGCTTTTCATGACCACCTGACATCTCTGTTTTACAGCCAATCCAGTACTTTTAACTGTTGTAATGAAGGATAGTTATATAATAATTTGCCTATCAATTTATAAAAGTTGCATAAGTTGGTATTCCCTTTTAAAATCTTATTCTCCATTCCTTACATGATCTTTTTTTGTTCTACTTTCAATAATGTATTTTCAAGTTTTTTTTTTAAAGTTCCAAATACTTTTCTGTGCTCCAGGGCTGGCTGACTGACACAAGGTCAGCATCAGAAACATCCTCCTCTGGCCCCAGGCCATTCATCAGTGCCCATTCGCAATTTTTATTCAGTGACCTTCAACACCATTTTCCTGCACTATCCCCGTAACCCTTGATGTTTTGAATATGTAGAAATCTAACAACCTCAGTCTTGAACATACTCTCATGGGTTTTCTTATCTCGGGGCTTGAGTGAGATGTTTTTCATGAGTGTTGATTGGTCAGTGTGGTGACAGAGGTAACTAAAGGATGATTGTTCTATATCAGCAGACAGTGTAGAAAGAAGCTGTTGTGATTGGGGTCTGATTTCCAGAAATTGGAGTGGGGTGTGGATTGGGGGAAAGAATATCAGGATAAATCTGCTTCTTTGATATGAATCTTTCCTATTTTAAACAAACAAAAGAAAAACTTGCATTTCTATCACATCTTTCATGAACACAGGATGTCCCAACGCACTTTTTTATTTAGTTTAGACAGTCATCATGATCGGCGCTGGCTTGGAGGGCCAAATGGTCTGTTCCTGTGCTGTACTGTTCTTTGTTCTTTTGACCTAAACTGTATAAAATGCTGAAAAAGTTAAATCTCTCTATTTAAAAAAAAAAACTTGCATTTATATTAAGCATCTCATGACCACAGGACATTCCTCCAACCAATACCATCACAATTGATTGGTCATTTATCTTTTTGTTTGTGGGACCTTGCTGCAAACAATTTGACTGCTATGTTTCCCTACATTCCGACAGTGACTGCACTTCAAAAGTAATTGGCTGTGAAGCACTTTGGGACATCTTGAGGATGCGAAAGCGGCTATAAAAATGCATGTTTTTTTCATCACCACTAACTCCTTTCAGAGCCTGTCACTCCAGAATTGGCCTTTATAGCCACTCCAGGCGCTGCTTCACAAACCACTGACCACCTCCAGGCGCGTATCCATTGTCTCTCGAGATAAGGAGGCCCAAAAGAAAGAAAAAAAGAAAACCCCTTTCAGTAACTTCAAAACTTGCAAACTTGCACCTGCTTCAATTTTCTGTTCTCTATTTCAGCACTTTTTCCACCTCCAATTGAGGGAATATTGGGGTTTTTCCTGCAACTTAGCTGTGACAAGCCTGTGTCCCATAGCACTTTCAGTCTAACTCTCCGTCCTCATCTATTTTGAGTTCTTTGTTATAGGATGGTTTGAACTGTCAGCTTATTTTTTTTGAAGTTTTTGGTCAACTTTTGCTAGTTTCCCAGTTTAAAAAAAAATGTCTGAAACTATCTTAAATGCTTTCTTGCAGTTGCTCATGTTTCACTCACGGGCCACCAATAGGAATACTGACTTGAATCTTTCTTCAGATGTAGATGAAAAACAATTTCTTGCATATCCAGTTCCATTTTGACAAATGTCCTTGAAAGAATCTTCTTTCTATGATAGGCAATTAAGATAATGAAAATGGCACTGAAGAAATATGGCAGCTACGAGAAGTTTGAACAAGTGACAGGAGGAAGCCTGCTCACCAAGAGTCGCATCTGGTTCTACGTGAAGAAGTACATGGAGAGGGAAAACTGCCTTGGTGATGTAAGCTGGAGTAGAAAGACTGGAGTGCATGTTAATTTGTGTGAATGGTTTTGTTTATTTTCAGTTTAGAGTCTTTGAACTGTATAATGTGGAGGAAGGGATTGGATAGGCTGTGTTGGGTCTTGTATATGGATAGAGTCACTAACTATAACGAGTCAAATTTAACTTTGGATACACTGTTAAAAAGATGGTAGCTTTATGATTTATATACTTATAAGATGATCCATGGATATTGTTGCACAGTGTGTGAAACTCTATATTGAAACTGAAAGTAACAAATCGCAGTGATGTCAGTTCTGAGAAAAGGTCCTCAACCTGAAAAATGAACTGTTTCTCCACAGATGCTGCCAGATCTGCTGAACATTTCCAGCATTTTATGTTTTTACCTCAGTAATTATTTAGTTCTAGAATTTGTTCTCAACTAATCGAATAGGCTGAACTTTGAGCCTGATTCTGTCCTCACCCAATGCTCTCATGTAACAGTTTCAAGCAAAAGTTGGGGGAATGGGGAAGGAATCACTGATCAGGAGCAGGAACCCTGCCTGAGTTTTCTTTTCACCTGCCTACTCCTATGGTGCTAAGACCAATTGTAGCACCAACTTCCAAGATTAGCTGTCTGTTCCCATGTGAGGCATTGGATCTAGATGTGTATGGATCAATTCTTTAGTTTTAGTTTTAGAGATACAGCACTGAAACAGGCCCTTCAGCCCACCGAGTCTGTGCCAACCATCAACCACCCATTTATACTAATCCTACCCTAATCCCATATTCCTACCACATCCCCACCTGTCCCTATATTCCCCTACCACCTACCTATACTAGGGGCAATTTCTAATGGCCAATTTACCTATCAACCTGCAAGTCTTTGGCATGTGGGAGGAAACCGGAGCACCCGGAGGAAACCCACGCAGACACAGGGAGAACTTGCAAACTCCACTCAGGCAGTACCCGGAATTGAACCCGGGTCGCTGGAGCTGTGAGGCTGCGGTGCTAACCACTGCGCCACCGTGCATCTCTTTGTTCCAGTTTCCAATGAAAATGCTCCTATGAAACTCAAAATTAATGGTGAGTAAATGAAGTCCAGGAGTTCAAGGGCACTTTTCATTTGTTAGTTCTTGAAATGTTTAATTAAATTTAGGTGAAGGATTGCCACGTACTTTCAGTATGACTCTTTTCCGCTGACTGCAAGCTGTCAATGTTCCACAAGACTTCTAAGTGCGTTTCATTGTTTAACTTTGCAGATTGCTGTCCGCTTAACAGACGATCTGCTTTCCCGTGCCTCCATGACGATAGTGAATGGACGTCCGACTCTGACCATCAATGTTTCTACTGCTCGAGAGCACTGGCTAGAGGGGATGCTGAGACATGAGATAGGTGTGAGAATCTGTACTGACGTTTCGTAGCTGAGACTCTGAAACTAGGAGAGTCAGTGCTAAAGTCAATAGGTCAACAAATAAACGTGAAATGGTTACCAGCGAGTTTGTTCCAACTTTAAAATTTAAGTTAATTCAACAGGTTAGGGGTTAGTGCAATAACCAATAAGTTTCCAATGCTAATACAAAAATTCATATATATATATTCCCCTCTCAACTCTGTCTTGGTTTGTATTTGTGATAATATATCCGGAAAGTAGATTGTAGCACATATTGGGTAAGTAATTTGAAATGTACTTAAAAAGATTTCATAGATTGGACTCATCCAATGCATAAAGCTTGAGGTACTTATGCTGCAGATTGACTGAATAGTGTGGGATAGGTATGTAGGTCTAGAGTACAATACGATGACTCCTTCCTCATTCCACTTGAAGCAGTTCTGTACATTGATGATTCTATTGACCTTGTCCGATTATAACACTCAAGTGGTCATCTTTCATTTAAGGATATGGAGAGTACGTGTTGCCAACTATTGAACTGTGGGAGGGATGGTGGGCCATAAACCCAAAGACATCCTAACTGATATATACATTTTCCCAACAGAGTGTTGCTGAATAATGATTGGCATTTACTCTCTTTAACTGAGGGATATGGAGGCTGGGCTCATTTGGCAGCACTGTTGCCTCTGGGCTAAATGGTTGTGGCTTCAAGTTGCAGACCAGGGCTTGGGTCCATAATCCGAGCTGATTTTTCAATGCAGTGTTGAGTATTGTATCGTTGGGGTGCTATCATTTGAATCAGAGGTTAAATCAAGGCCTGTTTAGGGATATCCCTTTGCATTATTTGCAGAAAAGCAGGTGATGATATTGATGTCTTCAAACAAACTCAACAAAAATAAATTAGCTGGTCATTCAACTCTGCTGTTAGTGGGATTTTGCTGCAAACAAATTGGCTGCTGTATTTGTTTACATAGTGACTGCATTTCAAAATAACTGCTTATCTATGAAGTGCTTTGGGACATTTAAGACGTGATGAGGTGCAAAGTAAATGCTATTTTAAGGCCAATTTTAAATCCCCCAACAACTGCCCTGCAAAACATCATCTTTGCAGGCAAAGGACAATTGGATGAGACTGACTGGACATTCATCATGCCTTCCAGTGTCTAACCTCAGGAGGTATTGGCAGAGGTTTGCTCCCACTGACAGCAGTAAATGGAAGCCTAGGCAAACCTTGGCTTAAAAGCAGCATAAATAAGAAAGATCCAATGATGGGGAAAAGCTCCTCACTGGTTTAGTTTAATTAAAATCTACCTGCTATGATATTTGAAGAAAAGCTAACTGTGTGTTGTCTGTCCAGTGCTAGTTTCATTTGGGTCTAATGATCAGTGGATTAGTATTTTCCTTTAAAGCGAGTCTAGTGGTTTTAATATTGAATTCCTTGTGCAGGTACCCATTACCTTCGAGGCTTGAACAATAATCTACAGCCATGGTGTAACTGGAATGGTCGTAAAAAATTTGGGCTTAAACCAATCAACCCAACTGAGGAGGGACTGGCCAGTATCCACAGTGTGCTGTTCCACAAGGACCCCTTTCTCTGGAGAGCAGCTCTGCTTTACTACACAGTCTACCAGGCCAGCCACATGTCCTTTAGGGAGCTCTTCCTGGACATTGGGAAATTTGTAGAAAACCCAAACACTCGGTGGGATTACTGTGTGCGAGCCAAACGTGGTCAGACTGACACATCCCAGCCAGGTAGAAATTTTTTCTGATGAAACGGACTTCAATACATGGTTAGCGATCATATTTTTGGCATATAATCTTCAGATATTTGTTTCTGCAACTTTGAATGAATGTGAGCATATAACAGGGTTGCAGTCTTCCTTCTCTTCAGGAAATCCAAAGATGATTATTATCTAATGCAGATCATTGTATAGAAATTTCCTATTCTTTTCTCCCCCATGTACTTATCTGGCTTCCTTTTAAATGTATCATAAATTATGAAGATTATCTTCTACGAGATAGTTTCCCCAGTGGATAGCTGAACCATATAGACCAGGTAGGCCCCAAGTTTGATCCCTGGTCTGTGCTGAAGTTTGTTGATACCAGCGGGGACAGTAATATTGACAGAATTGTTCTCAATGACCCCTAAAATAGAGGAGGAATGTCAGCCAGGAGGTCCGGCTCCTGTATTGTCAAGTGACCTTTGGCGTACATTTATGAACGTCATAGAGGATAGCAACGGGATGAGCTCTGATGCTATTGGAGATTGAATAGAGTGCCAATATTTGGCACATGACCAATTGACCGAGCTATCAGCAGGTTGCCAGTGCATGTGGAACTAGATCCCAGCAAAAGTCAGTGCCTTCAGAAGTGGAGGAGGGGCGGTGGTGGAGAAAAAAATAATCAAGATCATCTTGCTCTTTGACGATGACCTCTAACTCCCTGCAAATGCTGAGGCAGCACTGTTTCAGCAGCCACTAGCTTGCCATCCATCACACACAGTCTGTGGCCGATACTCACGATTCACAGCCCTGTCCCGTCTTCCCTGGTGTCAACAGCCACACACACATAGGAAATCCAGGCAGGAACCTCAACTGAATTATTCACTTTTTAACCCCAAGAGTACCGAAAACAGTTTTAATACTCCTGCTGCTGGCACTGCCCTAGTTAAGATCAACCCAACCAAAGCCACCACAAACCCACCTACTTACAGTTTTAGCAAAGGCGGGACACGGGATGTGAGACCAATCTGCACTCAGATGGTGGATTGGTCAGTAACAGATTGTAAGGAGGCTCTGTGCCTCCATTTTTATAAGTTCTTTACTTTGAAACCTTTTTGGTAAAGGAGGCAAGAAAGGCCAGATCCATAAGGTAAGTAAGTGCCTTTACAGCACTACTTGTGGGTCAGGAGCAGCAGGAGTGTTTCTCCCCCACCCCAGCTTAAGAAGCTTACCAACTTCCAGCTCCATGATTGCTGGCACCCCACGATCTCCCTCTCCATGCATGTTTTTTCCTTCCAACCACCATCTGCCTCCTGAACATGATTGCTTTCTGCACCTGATCAGGATCTGCCCCCACCCATGATCTCTCCTTTCCTCTGCTTCACTACCTGCTCTTTGGTCCCTGGCTGTGGCCATGTGCTCTAGGCTTTCTTGCCTGACAGGCAGCCAGCTTGTCACTCGGGCTGACTGTCAGGCTGAAAACCTGTGGTTGTGGGGAGGGGGTGGGGGTGGTGGAGAAAATGTACAAGGCATTCTGCTGTTAATATCTGTAAGACTTTCAGGGAACCTGTACTTTCAGGTTTCCTGTCCAGAACTTCTCCCCTACCCCACCAGCACCCTTCCGCCACCCCTTCTCAACTCCAAAAGCACATCCTCGTAAATATTGATGCCTAGGGATCAAACTCAGGAACACTTCATATGCACAACTCAGATACCCACTGTTCATGGAGGCTGCAGGTGGGAGGCAGCCAGGAAAGCTTTGGAATAGTCAAGTCTTGAGTTAGCAGAGGCATGGATGAGAGTTTCAGTAGCAGATGAGCTGAGGCAGAGGTGGAGAATCCTGATATTACTCAGGTGGAATTAGGTAGTCTTGGTGATGAAGAGGATATGGGGATGGAAGCTTAGCTCAAGGTCAAATAGGATGCCAAGGTTGTGACTGTCTGGTTCAGTCTCGGACAGTGGCCACGGAAAGTGATGAAATCAATTGCTTGGGAAGGGAGTTTGAGGCAGGGACTGAAAATAATGGCTTCAGTCTTCCCAGTATATAATTGGAGGAAATTTCTGCTTATCCAATATTGGATGTTGGATGAGCAGGGTGACAAATCAGGCAGTGGGAGCTTAGGGTGGCGCAGTGGTTAGCACCGCAGCCTCACAGCTCCAGGGACCCGGGTTCGATTCCGGGTACTGCCTGTGTGGAGTTTGCAAGTTCTCCCTGTGTCTGCGTGGGTTTTCTCCGGGTGCTCCGGTTTCCTCCCACAAGCCAAAAAGACTTGCAGGTTGATAGGTAAATTGGCCATTATAAATTGTCACTAGTATAGGTAGGTGGTAGGGAAATATAGGGACAGTTGGGGATGTTTGGTAGGAATATGGGATTAGTGTAGGATTAGTATAAATGGGTGGTTGATGTTCGGCACAGACTCGGTGGGCCGAAGGGCCTGTTTCAGTGCTGTATCTCTAATCTAATCTAAACAAAGCCACTAAATCACAATGGGGGTTTAGCAGATATGTCCATTGACTCAATAAGAGGCCAAAACATTTTTTTAAATCACTTGCATTAGATGTAAATCAGAAGTGAAGGGACTTTAATACCAGATAAGAATAACTTCTGAAACCCGTGGACAACTGTAACATCCATACCCAGTGATCTGTGATTGGGTTTTGCAGTTTAAAGGTGCCCCTCTAGGCAAGTTTAACTGGTAAGAAATTCAAATGTAAACGTTTATATACTGTGCTATGAGAGTTTCCTGTCGAGAGCTGCACTGATGTACATGTTACATAAATGATAGAGGTTTGCAATTCAACGGCTCAACTAGAAGGACAAGAGCAGCATGGGAATACAAGTATCTTCAAGTTTCCCTCCGAGCCACACACCATCCTGACTTGGAAATGTATTGCCGTTCCTTCACTGCCGTGAGATCAAAATCTTGGAACTTTCTCCCTAACAGCACTGTATGTGTACCCACGCCAGATGGACTGCAGCAATTCAAGAAGGCAGCTTAGCACCACCTTCTCCAGGGCAATTGGGGATGGCCAACAAATGCTGGCCTTGCAAGTGATGCCCACATCCCATGAAATGAATTAATAAATAAATTTCAAAGTCGAATGGTGTGTGATTTGGAGGGGAACTTGCAGAACATGGCGTTCCCATGTGTCTGCTGCCCTTGTTCTTCTGGGCGGTAGAGGTCATGGGTTTGAACGGTGAGGAGAGTAAATGAGAAAGGGTGGGAGGAGGATCATGTGGAGGCTGAACATGACTGTTTAGGAGCAGTAGGCCCAAATGGCCTGTTTCTGTGCTGTAAATACTATGTAAAACATTGCTAAAAAGAATGAACTTGCCTTATCACACCTTTCATGACCTCAGGACTTCCCCAAGTACTTTTGAAGTGTAGTCTTTGTTGATATGTAGGAAATACGGCAGCAATTTGCGCACGCAACTCCCACAAACAGCAATGATATGACATAATGACATTGATATAATTAGGGATGGGCAATAAATGCTGGCCTTGCCAGCAACGCGCACATCTCATGAAGGAATAAAAGCATATCCTTCTATTCCTTTCTCCCTTGTGTGTTTGTGTAGCTTCCCCTTAAATGCATCCATACTGTTTGCATCAACTACTCCTTGTAGTAGCAAGTTCCATATCATGACCACTCTCTGGGTAAAGAAATGTCTATGAATCCCCTATTAGATTTATTACTGACTATTTTGTATTTATGACCCTTAGTCCTAGTCTCACTCACAAGCGGAAACATTTGATCTACAGCTCACAATCTTCCTCCTTGCACATTCGTACTTCACTTACTTCCCTTCGTCCCTCTGCTCTTACACTAGTCAGCTGTAAGTATTCACAACTTGCTAAACAGATTAGATTGTTGGTTGAGGAATAAATATTGGCTCGGACACACTGGGGAAAAAATCCCTGCTCTTCTTTGAAAAATGCTTTGGGATCTTTTAGGTCAGTGTTGTCCAATAGGATTTCAGTGATTGCTAAACTTGTGGCGATCAGTTCACCATATTTGCCACATGATAAATATATGTAATATTAATAAAACACAAATACACAATCTTTTGAAAATCGTTTTGTGGTTTTAAACCGTCAGCAATCAAGACCAATACATCCACTGCCAGAGCCAGGAGAACAGCTTCAAAAGGGTTTTGCAGTCTAACTGTTCTGCAAAGAAAGCCTGCTGTATACACACTCAAAGGGTGGTGACACTTTGTTAACTGAAGTGTTCTGTTTCTGACAGTGCTCCAGTTTATTTTAAAAAGAAAACAAATTTCAAGAGTAAACTGTCTATTTTATCAGAATTAATGTATTGGGAGACTTGAGGAGAGCAAAGAATTGACAAATTTATACATATTACCTTCTATGCTCTGACCCTTGCCTTGCTTTACACTCTGTCACCTGACATTTCCGAACACAGCATCTAGACATTTAATAGACCTTTGGCTCACAGCCAGCCTCCTGCAAACTCTCCTTTTACACCAATTGTATCCCTATTTCTTTCAATCGCTCTCTTCAATAGATCTATTAAGATGAAGGTTGAATATATTTGAATGTTGCTGCACCACCCAGCTTGCCAAAATTGCACATTTCAGCCCTCATTGGCAGCCATGCAGTGCTGTTCGTCACTCGTGCACCTCAACTGTTTTGCGAAAACTACCAGCTAAACAAAACCACGTTTTTCAGTTCAGAACAATTGGATCACTGTCCTTCTGCAGGACAGCCCTGCTTTCACAGCGTTTGACTGGTCTCTCAGATCTAAATGTATCATCATTTAGAGGCACCCAGAGAGAACAGGAACAGAGAAGGTTAATCTTTCTTGTTTTTTTGTGCAAGTGGCCCTTCAGCTTCCAGGTCACTAGAAATCCAACATTTGAACTCTATTCTGATCATCATAATCACAGTCTGACAGTCCTGTTCTTCCTTGCTCAATTAATGATGGACACCAAATAGTGGTCTAGCAAATGACACCCATAGTCATAGCCACCGCTGCAACTTTAACACAACTCCGTATTGTGTGACTCTAAAAGTGAAGAGCATCATTTTGCCACATGTCTGCGGCTGATTCACCACATATGGCAAGTGTTTTAGGTTCACCTGAGAGGGTCAACAAGCCCTCGATTTAATGCCTATTCTGAAAGATAGCATCCCTGGCAGTGCTACTGTCAGTATCCTTCATAGGAATATAGGAACAGGAGCCATTTAGCCCCTCATAGCTGATCTGTGACTTAGCTCCATACACCTACCTTTGCCCCAAATCCCTTTGGATAACAATCTACAAATATCAGATTTAAACTTTACAATTGATCTAGCATCAATTGCCCTTTGCGGAAGAGAGTTCCAAACTTCTACCAGCCTTTGTGTGTAGAAGTGTTTCCTAAATTCACTACTGAAAGATCTGGCTCTATTTCTTTAGATTATGCCCCGGAGTCCTAGACTCCCCAACCAGTGGAAATTGTTTCTCTCTATCTCCCCTATCTGTTCCCCTGAATAACTTTTTAAAAACTTCAATCAAATCACCCCTTAACCTTCTAAATCCCAGGAAAATCAGCCCTAGTTTGTGTAATTTCTCCTCTTAACCAGCCTCCAAGGGTTAAATTATCATTCTGGTAAGCCTATGCTGCATTCCCTCAAAGGCTAGTATATCCTTCCTCAGGTGTGATGCCCAGAATTACGCACAGTACTCCAGGGCTTTATATACTGTAGCATGACGCCGATCCCTTTTGTACTTTAGTGCTCTAGATATAAAGGCCAGTATTCCATTAGACCTTTTGATTATTTTCTGTGCCTAGTCATGACATTTTGATGATCTATGTCCCTGGACCTCCAAGTCTCTTTGGACTGCCATTGTTTCTAGCCTTTTCCCTTCTACAAAGTACCCTGTTGTATCTTTTTTTAGGTTCAAAGTGGATAACTTCACATTTTCCTACATTGAAATCCATTTGCCACAGGTTTGCCCATTCACTTAATCTATCAGTATCTCTTTAATTTTATGCTTCCATCTACACTGCTTACAGTCCTATCTATCTTTGTGTCATGGGCAAATTTAGAGATATAGCTTTCTATCCCATCATCGATGTCATTCATAAATATGGTGAATAGTTGAGGCCCCAACACAGATCCTTGTGGGACACAATGAGTCTCCTGCTGCCAGTTAGATTAACTGCCCATTATCCCTACTCTGTCTTCTGCTGTTTAGGGTGGAGCTCAACCTAGATTTTATGCTCAACTCTCTTGGGACTTGAACCATCAACCTGACCCAGAAGTGACCAATTGAGCCACAGCTGTTACATATAGATATATATCCTGTGTGTATTTGTGATTCTAAGTGTTGAATTATTCAGTTCATAGCAGTCTCTCCTTTGGCTTATTGGGTTGTGTGTTCATATGCCATATGCAAGTGGGGACATGAAAAAACACTGGCGGGCAAGACAAAGGAAAATCCTAAGGCATTTTATGTATATTAAGGGCAAGAAGATAACCAGGGAAAGAGTAGGGCCCATTAGGGACCAAAGTGGCAATCTGTGTATGGAGCCGGAGGACATAGGTGAGGTTTTAAATGATTACTTTTCATCTGTGTTCACTATGGAGAAGGACAATGTAGGTATAGAGATCAGGGAGGGGGGATTATGATATATTTGAACATATTAGCATTGAAAGGGAGGAAGTATTAGCTGTGTTAGCAGGCTTAAAGGTGGATAAAACCCCAAGCCCAGATGAGATGTATCCCAGGCTGTTACGTGAGGCAAGGGAGGAGATTGCAGGGGCTCTGACACAAATTTTCAAATCTGCTCTGGCCACAGGAGAGGTACCAAAGGATAAGAGGACAGCAAATGTGGTACCAATATTCAAGAAGGGTAGCAGGGATAAACCAGGTAGCTACGGGTTGGTGAGTCTAACATCAGTGATTGGGAAACTATTGGAAAACATTTGGAGGGACAGGGTTAATCTCCACTTAAAGAGGCAGGGATTAATCATGGATAGTCAGCATGGCTTTGTCAGGGGGAGATTGTGTCTAACAAACTTGATTACATTTTTCGAGGTGGTGACGAGATGTGTAGATGAGGGTTAAGCAGTTGATGTAGTCTACAGGGACTTCAGTAAGGCTTTTGATAAGGAGATTGGTTAAGAAGGTGGGATCCAGGGCAATTTGGATTCAAAATTGGCTTAGTGGAAGGAAGCAGAGGGTAATGGTCGAGGGTTGTTTTTGCAAATGGAAGCCTGTGACTAGTGGTGTACTGCAGGGATCGGTGCTGGGACCCTTGCTGTTTGTCGTGTACATTAATGATTTAGATGTGAATATAGGAGGAATGATCAGTAAGTTCGCAGATGACACAAAGATTGGTGGTGTCATAAATAGTGAGGAAGAAAGCCTTAGATTACAGGATGATACAGATGGGCTGGTAAGATGGGCGGAGCTGTGGCAAATGGAATTTAATCCTGAGAAGTGTGAGATGATGCATTTTGGGAGGACTAACAAGGCAAGGGAATATACAATGGATGGTAGGACCCTAGGAAGTACAGAGGAGGGTCAGAGGGACCTTGGTGTACTTGTCCATAGATCACTAAAGGCAGCAGCACAGGTAGATAAGGTGGTTAGGAAGGCATATGGGATACTTGCCTTTATTAGCCAAGGCATAGAATATACACCTGCGAATGAGCCCAAGACCCTCCTGGTCTATTGTCTGATCCACTCGCTATGTCACCGAGCTGACTTATCAAAAGATTGTCAGCGATATTTAATATTCCTGGATGAGTAGTGCTGAGTCCTGTTTTATCTTTGGAGCTGGTGTGTGATTCTTTCACTGTCCAGCCTGTTTGATAACTCTCGTGTTTCGTGGATACATAAAGTGTGTATTCTCTGCATTGTTCATGTGAAGATTACACAGTGAAAGTAAAGATCATGCTTACACTCATGATATCACAGTGACTGTGATTTCACAAGAATCTAAAGAAAAGCTGGCACCCACAGATGGTAGGACCCTAGGAAGTACAGAGGGACCTTGGTGTACTTGTCCATAGATCACTGAAGGCAGCAGCACAGGTAGATTAGGTGGTTAGGAAGGCATATGGGATACTTGCCTTTATTAGCCGAGACATAGAATATAAGAGCAGGGAGGTTATGATGGAGCTGTATAAAACGCTAGTTAGGCCACAGCTGGAGTACTGTGCACAGTTCTGGTCACCACACTATAGAATGGATGTCATTGCACTGGAGAGGGTGCAGAGGAGATTCACTGGGATGTTGCCTGGGCTGGAGCATTTCAGCTATGAAGAGAGACGGAAAAGGCTAGGGTTGTTTTCCTTGGAACAGAGAAGGCTGAGGGGAGATATGATTGAGGTATACAAAATTATGATGGGCATTGATAGGTTAGATAGGAAGAAACTTTTTCTCTTAGAGTAGGGATCAATAACCAGGGGACATAGATTTAAGGTAAGGTGCAGGAGGTTTAGAGGGGATTTGAGGAAGAACTTTTTCACCCAGAGGGTAGTTGGAATCTGGAACACACTGCCTGAAGAGGTGGTAGAGGCAGGAAACCTCACAACATTTAAGAAGTATTTAGATGAACACTTGAAATGCCATAGCATATAAGACTACGGGCCAAGTGCTGGAAAATGGGATTAGGTGCTTGATGGCCAGCACAGACACGATGGGCCGAAGGCCCTGTTTCTGTGCTGTATAACTCTGACTCTATGTCTCTATTCTGGGTCTTGGCATGCACTCTAAGATGGCATTTTAGTGCTGTACTGACAAAGGTGCCACATTTGGGTTGAAATATGATAGCACTATTTAAAGAAGAGCAGGGGTGTTCTCCCGATTTTCTGGATAACGTTTATCCCTCAGTTAAAGCCAGCAAAATAGATTAAACGGTCGCTCTTGCTCTCTCTCTCTCTCTCGCTCTGCTGAATTTCCCTACATTACACAGTGACTACATTTCAAAAGTACTTCATTGGCTGTAAAGTTGTTTGGGACATCCTGGGGTCATGAAAAGTGTTCTTCCAATTATCTGTGAAACCGTCTTTCTCTGTAACTGAAACTTCTCTCTCTTGCTCTTTGCCTTCTCTCATTCTTTTGCTTTTTTCTTTCCCCCTTCATCTCTCGTTTCTTGTATTTCCTCTCGCTTCTCCCCCAACTCCTCTCTCTCCTTATTCTCTTCCCTCCCCAGCCCCAGCTTGATGTAAGTATACAATATGAAAATTAATCTTGATGGAGAAATGATTTAGTAAACATATCTGATTTATTTAGGTTGTTTTAGCAAAGACCAAGTCTATCTGGATGGCATCCTTAAAATTCTGAGACACAGAGATAACATTGATTTCCAGCTCTTAACAGCATTGGGGAAGGTCAGTTGAATTGACGGCTCGATTTTCCTTTTGTGCTGCTCACATGAGCATTGACAATACTTTCTGCAAATTCTCAGTTATTATAGATGTAACTTGTGAATAGGTCAACTAATTAATAGAAACTTATGCAGGCAAGGCCACCCTAGCACCCGGCAGATGTCCCATGAGTTTTGACCTCTTTTTTTAGCTCTCCCTTTGCCGAGCTCAGATTCACAAAATAGCAGCAAGCTCCGAAATATAAATCAGGACTGTAAAATTAACAGCCTCCAAATCCATCTGCTCTGGATTGGTTTTAAGTTGCCTTGGTTAGAACTGAGAGACAGTGTAAAAGTGCCAGACTCTCTAACAGTAAGTTTAATTTTCTAACTTGACCTTCAAAAGAAAACTGAAGGTATTAAACTACTAAAGACTAGTGTAATGAACATAAGTAACAATTTTAGATTTTATTCAGACACTTAGTTTAGTGGCATGTAAAGCATTTTTGTTAATTCTTGATCACAATGGTCCACAAGCGTGCAATGGGAAACTGATAGAAGTTGCCGTATTCCACTATTTGACCCAGTCATCTGTCCAAGCATCAAATTTTGGAATGAGCATTTCTGGCAGATGCAGAAAAAAGAACAAGATGCCCAAATTGGAAAGCTTGTAAATATATAAAGCTGTCTGTGTAACTGGCTGTGAATGCCCTCAATGAAACCATTTTGAGCAAACCCGATCCAGTTCCTATGGGTTATAGAGCCACAACACAACATGGTATGTAATTAGCAGTCTCACTTGGAGAGGCCCCAAGATAACTGAATGGGAAAATGTTACCCTGGTCAGTCAAAATGGCCTCAAATTGTGCCTAAGGTACATTAAGAGTAGAAGAAACTTTATTCTATACACCTGGAAGTACTTCATTCTGATACTTGGTGCCCAACATGGAAGGTTTTTCATCCGCCAGAATTCACCACAGGAAAAAGATTGGTTATATTATGTTTAGCAACACCAGAATACTTAATAAATAACTATTTGGCTCTATCTTGTTTTATGAAACGTGTCAAAGAACTCGAGGTGCACTTGTGTTTATGTCCATTTTAACTCTGCAAATTGGCATATGTGCCTGAATGAACTTATAGTTCCATACTCATAGAACATGAGAATATATGGGATGAGTAAAGGCTGTTCAGGCCCAGTCTCACTCCTTTCAAACAGCATGTACTCTTTGGACTTTATCCAGTCCATTTTCTTCAATAGGAATATAACAAGTACAGGACCAGGAAAGACTGCCATCCATCCCATTAACAAGTCCCCCTGCCTTCCAATCACCCACTGCCTCAAATATCTATCCACTTCTCCTTTAAATTTCTCCACACGATCTGCTTCCACTGTCTCTTTGGACAGTCTGATCCACACGTGCACCACCCTCTCTGTAGTTAAATCTAAGCTATCTTGGCACCATCCTTCATTTAAATTTGAACCTGCATCCCCAGGTTCTGGAGTTTGTGGAAGTCGCCCATGGAAAGGTCCTGCAAAGTTCTTGCCTCTGTCCTGAAAAGCTTCAGGGACATTCTTAAAATTTAAGGGAAGATTTTCTGGGTCAACAGTGAATTAGAGATAGGGAGGTGCGAGACCATGGAGCAGTTTGTAAAATAAAAAAGGATGAGAATTTTAAATCCGAGCAAATGTTGGTCAGCGAGCACCTGGCTGATGGGTAAAGGGGACTTTGTGCAAGTTATCGCATAGGCAGCTGAGTTTTGGATGACTTCAAGTTTACAGATGGTAGAATATGAGAGGCTGGCCAGGAGTGGGTTAGAATGGTCAAGTCTAGGGGTAGCAAAGGCATGGATGAGGGTATCGGGAGTAGATGTAAAAGAGGTGGAAATGGGCAGTCTTGGTGGGGATATGTGGTTGAAGTTTATTTCTGGGTCAGCTATGACATCGAGGTAGTGAACAGTTTGGTTCAGCCTCAGACAGTTGTCAGTGAGAGGGATGAACTTGGTAGCTAAGGAATGGACTATGTAGTGGGCTCTGAAGATGATGGCTTCGGTCCTCCCAATATTTAATTGGAGGAAATTTCTGCTGATCCAGTGCTAGATGTTTGACAAGCAGTCTTATAATTTGGTGACAGTGGAGAAGTTGAGAGAGGTGGGGGTGAAGTAGAGCTGGGTGTCATCAGCATACATGTGAAAACTAAGACTGCGTTTTCAAGTGATGTTGCTGAGGGGTAACATGCAGACAAGAGATAGGAAGGAGCCAAGGTTAAATCCTTGGCGGTCATCAGAGGTGACAATGCAAAAGCGGGAAGGGAAGCCATTGCAGGTGATACTCTGGTTATGATTATATAGATAAGAATGGAATCAGGCGAGTGCTGTCCCACCAGCTGGACAATGGTGGAGTGACGTTGGAGGAGGATGGTGTCATTCACATCCAGAAGGATGGGAAGGGATAGTTTACCCTTATAGTCACATAACATGTCATTTGTGACTTTGAGAGCCATTTTGGTACTATTGCAGGGGCAGAAACTTGATTGGAGGGATTCAAACATGGAGTTCTGGGAAAGATGGGTACAAATTTGGGAGGAAACAACACATTCAAGAAGTTTGGAGAGAAAAGGGAGGTTGGAGATGGGGCAGTAGTTTGTAAGGATGGTGGGGTCAAGGCTTGGCTCCTTGAGAGGGGTGATGATGGCAGCTTTTTCTTTAGAGATACAGCACTGAAACAGGTCCTTTGGCCCACCAAGTCTGTGCTGACCAACAACCACCCATTTATACTAACTGTACAGTAATCCCATATTTCCTATCACCTACCTGCACTAGGGGCAATTTACAACAGCCAATTTACCTATCACCTGCAAGTCTTTGGCTGTGGGAGGAAACTGGAGCACCCGGCGAAAACCCACGCGGTCACAGGGAGAACTTGCAAACTCTGCACAGGCAGTACCCAGAATCGAACCCGGGTCCCTGAAGCTGTGAGGCTGCGGTGCTAACCACTGTGCCACTGTGCCACTTTGAAGGAGAGAGGGACAGTACTTGGAGAGAGAACCATTAACAATATCAGCTAACATGGGGAGCAAGAAGGGAAGTTGAGTGGCCAGCAGTTTAGTGGGAATAGGATCGATGGAGCAGGAGGTGTGTCTCAAGGACAAAGTGAGTTCTGCGAGGGCATGAAGGGAGATGGGAGAGAATGTAAAGTTGAGAGTTCAGACCTAGGACAGAGGCAAATTTAGAGCATGTTTGGCCTGGTGGATTAGGGGAAAGGGTGGGATGTGGTGGAGGCAACTAATGGATTTTTTCAACCTTGGGGACAAAGAAGTGCATTAGCTCCTCACACTTATTGTTGGAGGTGAGGGTGGAAGAGAAAGGGGAGACGAGTTTAAGAAGACAGTTTGCAATTGAGAAAAGAAGCCAGGCGTTATCTTGCATTCCAGTCTGATCCTCAAATGTTAAGCAACTTCAAGTGTGTCCCTCAACCTAAGGGAGCGAACATGAGGATTGTTCTGGGGAAATGACAAGGCTGAGGGAGAGTAATGGTTTTAGTACGGAATATGGCATGAAAGCTGGAGGTGAGGATGCAGTTAAGCAAATCAGTAGCAGAAATGTTGTGGTGAACAAAGGGCCAAAGGCTAGACAGTTGTAATTTTGAAAGTGCAATTTGAAGTGAATTGGGGGATATTTTTCCCAGGGGTATGCAGAGAAGGAAGTAGGCTTGGGATGTGGAAGAGAGAAAGGGTGGCGAGTGGGGAAAAAAAGGAAGTGATCAGAGATGGCCTTATGTGTGATTGTTACAATGGGAGTAGTAAGACCATGTGAGATTGTGAATATGTGTTGGGAGTTTACATGGAAGGAAAGATTAAGGGAGCATAAGAAGGCAGTGAACTCAGGAGAGAGAGCATGATGAGTTGAGGTGGAGGTTGAATTCACCAAGGATGCAAAGTCGCTAGGTGCAGAGGTGAAGGGAGGAAAACAGTGAATTTCAGACATTTGGCATTCCATTCCAATTATCTTGTAATTAAGCTGCTCTTAAAATGAATCTCCGAACTGATTTTTCTATCTGGATAATGGCTTATTT
Source organism: Heterodontus francisci (assembly GCF_036365525.1). Classification (NCBI taxonomy): domain Eukaryota; kingdom Metazoa; phylum Chordata; class Chondrichthyes; order Heterodontiformes; family Heterodontidae; genus Heterodontus; species Heterodontus francisci. The sequence goes on from NC_090372.1 coordinate 32,719,321, forward strand.
CTTTGTACTGAATTAGGTCTAGGTTGAACTAAATTAAAAAATTAAGATTGACCACATTTGTGACTGGCAATATAACACAAAGCCTTATCTTGGAGTATTCATTTGATAGAACCCTTGAACCCATGAGGAAAAAAATTAATGCATACCACCAATATTAAAAGTAAAGATGAATTGTGTTTCCATTCTCACTTTCTTTCAGGTATCTTATGAAGATATAGACCGGCTAAAGGTTGTTGCCATATTGCAGAATGCACAAATACCTCACTTCATGCAGGATCAGGCTCGGTATCTGGAGCAATTGGACAGGATCATGGAAGTGAATGGATTGACATACTGTGAACTCCAGGTTTTGGTTTGAGAGGAATTGGGGTCTCTAGATTGACCCAGTTACTGGGATTTCCAAGCTATTGCTACATGTAAAGAAGCAAAACTACTATTATCATTCCGAGTTGGTAACATGTTTAACAGGCAATTTGTATTTGGCTATGTCTACTGATTGTAGTTGATACGTCGCTTCAAGGATGCAGGTAATTTTGAATTGAGAATTGAAGTACTAAGTATGGCAGATTACATAAATGTATTTTATGTTTATGGAATTGAAATGAAAACTGAATACTTTTTTAAAAAACAGAAAAACAAAACAAAACTTGAAAAAGAATTGCCTGAAAAACATTTTATTCATGCAGCAAAAAAATGTAAGAGTAAAGTGCAATGCGTGAAGGATTCTAACTGAAGTAACAGAGCAAAACAATAATTAGAGCTGTGATTGTCAGCATGGTATTAAGTGTGCCTGAATATTTATAGCATTACTTAACTGTATAGCACTTCACCTCTGGCTGTGATATGATGGATGCATCAACTTACCTTCATGAGGGCCCATTCTCCTACGGGAGTGATAAATTCAGCAGCCTGCGCTAATTATAAATATTACACAGAATTTCTGCTCGAGAAATTAATGGAGAAAAATTGCAACAAAAATTCTGTGTTAAAATTGTCATGTTAATAATACCTGTATACTTGTGTCATTTCACATTGTTTAATCATGTAAAGCCCTGGAATTGTTAAAAATGTAATTGTCAGTTTCCTTCAATTGTTATCCAAATTGATGTCTCTACGAGTCATACTCTGGCCTTCAGGAAGAACTGGCAACCAGGACACTGAACAAGAGTATTGCTAACGTTGCCTTCATTTCTCGCCATTGCATTGAATGTACAACACAAAAACAGGTCATTCGGCACAACTGATCCACGTTGGTGTTTATGCTCCATTCGAGCCTCCTCCCAGCCTTCTAGCCCTCTCGGCATTCTCTTCTATTCCTTTCTGCATGTATTTATCTAGCTTGCCCCTAAACGCATTTACACTATTCATCTCGACTACTCATTGTGGAAAGGAATTCTACATTCTAACCATTCTCTGGGTAAAGAGGTTTCTCCTGAATTCCATATTGGATTCATTAGTAACTGTCTTATATTTATGGCCCCTAGTTTAGGTCCCCCAAACCCCTTCCAATAAGTGGAAACATTGTTTCTACATCTAATGGCCAATTGGTGGAAAATTGAGCCTTAAAGAAGCTGAAGCACATTAGGACACCACTTTTCAGGAGCAGCAATGGCTGACTTAAGGACCTATTTTTTTGGGCGGGGTGGGGGAGGAAGAGGAGTAATAAAAGAGAAAATATTTGACATTCTGGATTTTCAATATGGTCTGCAACTCCAAACAATAAATGGCTGAATTTCACACTTCATGCTCATTATTTACTGTGCACCTGAGCACAAATAAACATCAATATGTAATGAAATTGCAGCTGCTTTTCTGGGCTGGACTGTGCATTATTTAAAGAATAAATGAATGCCAGTGCTACAGTGTTGTAATGAGAAATGGTTGTGTATGATGTGGAGTTCCTGGCCTCTTTGCCCAGTCAGTCCAGCAAAATATGACTGTGGATCCCACCCTTTCTAAATAAAACCAACCACAACTGGCATTCCAATAGTATAGGTTCACTGAATGCTGAAAACACAGTCCTGATATCTTGGACAAGAAGAGGTTTCATATCAAATCCCTAACCTCACACTTGGCAAGGAATGCAGACAATCCCAGGAAGAGAAGTTATTCATCAACCAATCAAAGTAGGCCTTGACTTTCTCTGACCCTACTTCTACCAATACTATCTGGGTATCTGACCAGGCTGGCTTGACAAGATAACCAGATCTAAACTTAGCTGTAAGTCAAGCTTTTGTCCTTAGTAGAACTTCTAAGATTTATTCTTTTGGCACACAGGAAGAATTGTATTTTTTCTATCAGTTAAACACGTATATTTTGAGAATTCTTTCCAGAAGACATTGCCCTTTATACTTGACATACATGGATCTAAGGCCATATCAAATCGCTCATTCTATTCAAGATGCAATAGATTTTGTTACAGATTTAGGTAAGTATGGCTCATACCTTCTCACACCACTGCAGCTTACGCAGAACCAATGGATAGGTTTATCAATGTTTTGGATTCAGATTCTGCTTAATGACTTCCATCCTTTGGGGTACTTATTCTTTCCCCTGCCCCCACCACCACCACCACCACTGTGATTCCTGTGGGTCTGGGGAGAAAAAGAGCATCCACATACTTTGGAAAATTATTTTTCAGCAAAGAGTCCTCAATCCATTTGATGTCCTCTTTTTTACCTCCCCACTCCTCCTCACCATTTATGTAATCATTTAGGTTAGTAGTGATTGGTTTATTGGACAGATCTGTCTTGGCTCTTTTGGAACACCAGTGTCCATCTTTCTCACTTCCCCATGGTTTAGTATTCCCATTATGTATCTTTGTATTTTTTTTGATCTTCTGAATGGAAACATCAATTCAACTCAAAATTATGTTGGCTCTAACTTTCATAGGTTTACTGTTTAGTTAACATTGCTGGTTTGAAGAACATTTCATTTGTTCATTGTTAAAAGTTTTTTTTTCTACTTGGTAGTCAACAAGGTTCTCATTGCTGGGAAATGCTGCATTAGATACTGTTTGTTTTTAAAATACCCCAGACACAGGCCTTCCGGATGTTGGTCTAACTCTGGTAATCATTCTTTGTAAACTGGAGAATGGATGCATTTTGTTTACCTGTGTTTAAACCATATATGTTGAAAACTCCAACTAAATGTATTATCCACATGATATTGGACAGCCTCGAGGAATGAACTCTGGATATTCATAAGAAGTTATTGGTAAACAATTTCCTGAGGAGTGTTTCATTTTTCATTCATACTGCTACAATGTTAGCAGTTCCACAAACATTGGTGTTACTGTGGACGTGTGTGATAAATTTTAAATTAAATATTCTGTAACTAGCAGAACTAATGAATGGTTAACTCTAAATGTCAGGACTTGGTGTGCATCTGTTGATGGGTCCAGATGATGTCACATGCATCATTATGGTGGTAGATTCACAAAAGATGGTGCATGCGATTTGTTTGATAAATTCTGTCAGCTGTGTGCTTGGTTTTGTATTTGTGATGGAGCCAATGTATGTTCAGTCTGATCTGTGAATATTGAGCCTTTTCAGCCACCATTTCAGTCACCAAGTACAAAGTGTACCAGTGGAAAAAAAATAAATTATGTCTATGTAAAGTGCTGCAATGTGATATTTTCCTGTTTCAGTGAAATGGTGAACTCAATTCACTGGGTAACTATAATAGGTTGAATAAATTAATGTTAGCTACAGTTAACAGTATCAGTTCGATTAAAGAACTGTTTTGTGATATAATCAAATTGTGTTCAAAGCACAAGTTAACAACAGATTAGTGCTTCGTACCAAGCAATAGTTCATCTGCCCATCTGGGAGAAGTAAAACAAGTAGTAATTTATTTTTAAAATGTGATTGTGAATAAAAAGTAAAACTTTTTAACTCAACAAAATGAGACATTTAACAGAATCCCTCTTATTTAATGGTAATGTTGCCATTTGCATTAATTGCTTTTGATGTAAAATACATTTGATATACTTATGATAAGCACACATTCTCTCCAATGTATTAATCACTATAACCTCTTGGACTTTTTTGTTTCAAAAGTCATTCCATGCCCTTTCTCTTGGTTGCAGCTTGGCAGTATGAACATTGGTCCAGTGTGTAGTGGTGATGACAGTATCAACTTAATTAGCTGGCTGGTAATATTCAACAGAAAACTAAAGGTTCAATGACATGCAAAGTAAAATTGGCTGAGTGTTATTAGATTTAAATATTTGAGGAAAAGGTTCCAGAAAGTATGCCATAATTGTATTTTGCTGCTCCGCTTCTGAACTGAACGTAATCCATTCTGGTGAGCCTTCAGCACAGCCTTGAATATTTGTACCTGGTGCCAATTTTGATTCTCTCCCTTAAAACTATTATATTCCCAAGGCAAATTCCATCATACATTCATACATGTGTGCCAACTCCCATAAAATGCTTGTACTGGATTACACAATGTGCACAGGCAGATAGGGATGATAAAACATTAATTTGTGAAGGCACTGCTGCTCCCCCATATTAGGAGATGTTAATTATGATCACAGTTACACGTATACAGATCTATGGGGTAATTAAATGTTTGGATAATGATTTAGCACTGTTCTTTTGGGGTCATGAAGGAATAATACATTTGGGGACACATGGGGCTACATTTTATTCTGGCAATGCGGGTCTTGGCGGTGGGAGGCCTTGCTTCGGTCCTCCGTCAAACCCTCAAAGCCATTTGACAGCGAGCAGGCGATTAACTGCCCGCCATCTTGGACACCAAAGAGACAAGCTCCTGTCTTCAAAGCTGCCAGCCAAACAGAAGGCTGGCAACTCTCTAGTACTGGCAGTGCCACTGGGAATTGCCGGTACTGCAGAAGACCCTGAACAGGTGAGTGGGGTCGGGGTCACCAGGGCCATTCAGGCAGGCCCCAGTGAGGGTGGTGGGGGGGGCAATGGCCTCTGGGGGAAAGAGAAAGGGGATGGGTAGTTTCATCAGTTTCAAGTTTCCAAGAACACAAGAAATAGGAGCAGAAGTAGACCATATGGCTCATCAAGCCTGCTCCGCCGTTCAATATGATCATGGCTGATCTTGGGCTTCAATTCCACTTTCCTGCCCCCTCCCTATATCATTTGATTCCCTGCAAGACCAAAAATCTATCTATCCCAGCCTTAAATATATTCAATGATGGAGCATCTACAACCCTCTGGGGTATAGAATTCCAAAGATTCACAACCTTTTGAGTAAAGTAATTTCTCCTATTCTCTTGAATGATTGACCCCTTATCCTGAGACTGTCCCTGTGTTCCAGATTCCCTGACCAGTGGGAACAATCTCTCCACTCTACCCTATCAAGCCCTTTCAGAATCTTGTATGTCTGTTAGTTTCCCTCAGTTTTATGATACACAAGACTTCTCACAGCTAATACCGACATGGGCTGGTTTCTTATACTACATACAGTCTACAGCAGATACTATATTCTAATACTTGGTATGAGTCTATAGAGATTAGAGTTTATGGCTGTTTCGATAGGATTCATGTGAATCACCTTCAAATACCCAAAGACAGTGTTGCACTGAAGAAATGCTGCATCGTTTGGGAATATCAATACAAAGTTGATAAATTAATGGGGTGTTCTAAGATGTGCTCAGATTTTGCCAAATTAAGTGGATTAGTTAATTTTCTTTTTAGCTGAAGTGCTATGATCATTGTCCTCGTTATGTGTCCACGTATTCCCTCCCAATCATTGTAAGTGCTAGTTCAATTTGGAGTTACATCAAACCTAGTCAGGTACTGATCACTAGCTGAATTTTGTGTCAGCTTTGGCTTAGTAGTTACACTCTTATCTCTGAGTCAGAAGGTTGTACAGTCAAGTGCTACTCCAGAAGTATGCATACAGAATCCAGGCTGACACTCTAGTGCAACACCGAAGGAGTGCTGTGGTGTCAGAGGTATATCTTTTGGATGAGACGTTAAACTGAATCTCTGTTCTACCCTCTCAGTAGAATGTAAAAGATATCATGGCACTACTTGCAGAAGAGCAGGGGAGTTCTCCTCCTTGTCCTGATCAATATTTATCCCTTAACCTGCATCACCACTGATATTGTGGGACCTTGCTGTATGCAAATTGGCTGCCACTTCTCTTGCATTACAACAGTGACTACACTTCAAAGGTAGTTCATTGGCTGTGAGGCGCTTTGGGATGACCTTAAAGATGCTATATAATGCAAGTCTATTTACTGTAATAACTACATGAGCAAGCAAAAGCTCATTAAAGGCTGACAGTAGCTGAATACTAAGTCTTTACTGCTGAGAGATGATTCAATGGAGGCATAAAGCTAGGTCAATGCCTTGGACTCTGTACTACCTGCACATTACACAAAATATTCTGCTTCACTGATTGAGACCTACTTAAACCATTGATTAAATGCTTCCTACCACCTCCTCCTTTGGACAGCCATTTCATATGGCAGCAGAAACAGGATTAGGTTGCTCTGCAGGCAGTTCATGACCGACTGGTGTCATGGTCCTTTTTATACATATATAATGTTATGCTAGGCCTCTACCTGCCAAGAATGAGGCACATTAATTTTGTCATGAACATTGATTTTTAACTGTTGCTGGAGTGAGGAAATGACTTGTTAAACAGACCAGCTGTGGCTGTGGTATTTGCATATTAACACAGTACTTGGAAGGACAAAAGACCATTCCCTGACACAGTCAACCCACAATGGATGTTGGTCACTGGACAGTGAGGGGGTGGGGAAGTACATTCCAGGGCCTGCTGGGGTGATGAAATCCACAGGCGCCAGGACTGGTTCGACCAGCTGGTCACATGACTAACTGCCTGTTCCAGTTTTTTGAACTAGCCGCAGAGTGTTTGAACTCAAAGACTTTTTGCTCCTGGACTGAGAAGATCTCTCCTGTCTGCTCCCAACTCTTTCTCACAAGCCTCTGAATCCACTGAAGACACATAACCCCCAAGAGAGAAAGGTCTCCTACAGCGAACAAGGTTTAAGAAGAATACTGGGCCCCAGTGAAAAGCAAGATCTACCTACAATCAAGGACTCTACTGTGAGCTTGAAGAACCATAACAAAAATTCCTCAGATATTGCCTCAAACTTTTCCACTTTTTTTCTGCTCTTTCTGTCTCTATTTGCATCTGTGTATTGCGTATGCATGCCAGCTTGGGCGCATCATGTATCCATAGACATTAACTGAATTAGAGTTTAAGTTTAATAGGTTTAAAGAAGAAAAGTTGAAATTTAAGAAAACCTGTTTGTGCTGGTTTCTTTGCCTTATAATTGGAAAGCGATGAACAAGGATTCACCAAGGGGAACTAAAAACATGGTGTGTTTAAAATTAAACCCTGTTACAGTAAGACCAGGTGAAGGCTGAGAGGGATCCCTAAACACCTTTCTCACCTGGTCGTAACAATATTACATGATCCTGCTTCAATCTTCTAATGCAAGATGAAATAGCAATATATTCCAAAGGTAGACTTCCCTCCTCAGCCATGAACTCTTCTTAGGTAAGTCCATTGACATTCTGACCTGACTGAAACCTCACCCACTGATGGTGACTCCTTATCCCTTTTTAATGCTGGCTACACATTCTTCAAAATTATTTGCAATTGCACCACTCGCCGTCAGTTGTCCCTGATAGGAACACAGAAGCAGGTCTAGGCCTGTCGAGCCTGCTCTCCCATTCAATTAGATCATGGCTGATCATCTACCTCAATGTCACTTTCCCATGCTATCGCCATATCCCTTGATGTCATTAGTATCCAGATATCTATCGATTTCTGTCTTGACCATGCTCAAAGATTGAGCTTCCACAGCCCTCCAGGGTAGAGAATTCCAAATAGTCACCACCCTCTGACTGAAGAAATTCCTCCTCATTGCAATCTTAAATGGCCTACCCCTTATTTTGAGACTATGTCTCCTGGTTCTAGACTCACTAGCCAGGGGAAACATCCTATCTACATCCACCCTGTAAGAATTTTGAGTTTCAATGAGATCAGCTCTCATTCTCCTCATAAGACAATCCCACCATCCCAGGGATTAGTCTAGCGAACCTCTGTTGTACTCCCTCTACGGCAGGTATATCCTCTAGATGAGGAGAACAAAACTGCAAACAATACTTCAGGTATTGGAGCTCTGTACAATTGCAGCAAGTCGACTTTATTCTTGTACTCAAATCCCCTTGCAATGAAGGCCAGCATACCATTTGCCTTAATTGCTTGCTGCAACTGCATGCTAGCTTTTAAAGACTCATGAACAAGGACATCCAGCTCCCTTTGGACATCAACACTTCCCAACCTCTCACCATTCAAGAAATACATTGTCTTTTTTTTCCCTACCAAAATGGATAATTTCACACTTATTCCATCTGCCATGTTCCTGCCCATTCACTTAGCCTGTCCAAGTCCCCTTGAAGCCTCCCTGCATCCTCCTCACAATTTACATTCCCACCTGGTTTTGTCATCAGCAAATTTGGAAATATTACATTTGGTCCCCACATCAAATCATTTATATAGATTGTGAACAGCTGTAGCCCCAGCACTGATCCTTGCAGCATCCCACTAGTAACAGCCTGCCATTCTGAGATTGACCCACTTATTCCTACTGTTTTCAATCCATACCACTATATTACCTCCAATCCCATGTTTACTAACCTCCTGTGTGGGACCTTATCAAAATCCATATACACATTGACTAGTTCTCCTTTATCTATGCTGCAAGTAACATCTTCAAAAAAACTCCAGTAGGTTTGTCATACATGATTTCCCTTTCATAAATCCATGTTGATTCCACCCCATCATATTTTTTTTAAGTGTTTAGTTATCACATTGTTTCTAATAGATTCTAATATTTTTCATACTACTGCCATTAACAGGTTTATAGTTGCCCATTTTCTCTTTCCCTCCTTTATTAAATAGTGGGGTTACATTTGCTACTTTCCATTCTGAAGGAACTATAGAATTTTGAAAGATAACCACCACTGCATCCACTACCTCTATTGCCACCTCCTTCAACACGCTGGGATGTAGCTCATCTGGGCCAAGGGATTTATCAACCTTCATTACAGTTAATTTTGAGAACTACCTCTATCAATACTAATTTCTTTAAGTTCATAATTTTCACAAGTTTCTTGGAGATTTTCTGTACCTTCCTCCATTAAGACAGACACAAAGTAATTGTTCAGTTTCTCTGCCATTTCCCTATTCTCCTTTTTCTGCTTGTAATGGCCCACATTTTTCCTTTTCACATACCCAAAGAAGCTTTTACAGTCCACCTTTATGTTTCTCACTAGCTTGCATTCATATTCTCTTTTCCCTTTATCAGTTTCTTGGTCATCCTTTGCTAGATTGTAAATTGCTCCTAATCCTCAGGCAACCTTGTAGGCCACTTCCTATTGGGTTTTTGTGGCTGAGAAGATGTATATTTGTTGATCTCATAGGGATATGGAAATGCCCACTGCTTCTTACAAAAAATCTAGATTCTCCCTCCTATTTGAAGAACGTTTTCTTTACCTCACTTCCTGCTGTTTTCCAGCTGCTGTTGATTGTAGCATAGCTGTAAATAACCTCATCAGATCATAAGTAGTAGGAGCAGGAGTAGGCTGTCCGGCCCCTCGAGCCTGCTCCGCCATTCAATAAGATCATGGCTGATCTTTTCGTGGACTCAGATCCACTTACCCGCGTTCTCACCGTATCCCTTAATTCCTTTATTCAAAAAGATATCTACCTTAGCTTTAAAAACGTTTACTGAAGAAGCGTCAACTACTTCACTGGGTAAGGAATTCCATAGATTAACAACCCTTTGGGTGAAGAAGTTCCTTCTTAATTCAGTCCTAAATCTGCTCCCTCTAATCTTGAGGCTGTGCCCTCTTGTCCTAGCTTCACCTGCCAGTGGAAACATACTCTCCACTTGTATCTTATCTATTCCCTTCATGATTTTATATGTTTCTATAAGATCCCCCTCATTCTTCTGAATTCCAATGAATATAATCCCAATCTACTCAGTCTCTCCTCATAAGCCAACCCCCTCAACTCCGGAATCAACCTAGTGAACCTCCTCTGCACCCTCTCCAGTGCCAGTACATCCTTTCTCAAGTAAGGAGACCAAAACTGCACACATTACTCCAGGTGCGGCCTCACCAGTACCTTATACAGCTGCAACATAACCTCTCTGCTTTTAAACTCAATCCCTTTAGCAATGAAGGACAAAATTCCATTTGCCTTCCTAATTACTTGCTGTACCTGCAGACCAACCTTCTGCGATTCATGCACAAGGACACCCAGGTCCCTCTGCATAGCAGCATGCTGCAACTTTTTACCATTCAAGTAATAATCCTTTTTACTGTTACTCCTACCGAAATGAATGACTTCACATTTATTAACATTGTATTCCATCTGCCAGTCCTTTGCCCACTCACTCAATGTATCTATGTTCCTCTGCAAAGTTTCACAGTCATCTGCACACTTTGCTCTGCCACTCATCTTAGTGTCATCTGCAAACTTTGACACCCTACAAGTGGTCCCCAACTCCAAATCATCTATATAAATTGTAAATAATTGCGGACCCAACACCGATCCCTGAGGCACAACACTAGTGACTGATTGCCAACCAGAATAGCACTCATTTATCCCCACTCTCTGCTTCCTGTCAGTCAACCAATCCTCTATCCATGCTAATACTTTACCCCTAACGCCATGCATCCTTATCTTATGCAGCAGCCTCTTGTGCGGCACCTTGTCGAAGGCTTTTTGGAAATCTAGGTACACCACATCCACTGGGTCCCCATTGTCCACCTTGCTCGTAATGTCATCATACAATTCCAAAAGATTTGTCAAGCATGACCTGCCCTTCATGAACCTATGCTGCATTTGCCCAACGGGACAATTTCTATCGAGATGCCCTGCTATTTCTTCCTTGATAATAGACTCAAGCATCTTCCCCACTACAGAGGTTAAGCTAACCGGTCTATAATTCCCCATCTTTTGTCTACCTCCCTTTTTAAACAGTGGCATCACATCTGCTGTTTTCCAATCTGCTGGGACTACCCCAGAGTCCAGTGAATTTTGGAACATTATTGCCAGTGCACCTGCTATCTCTCCCGCCATCTCTTTTAGTACCCTGGGATGCATTCCATCAGGGCCAGGAGACTTATCAATCCTTAGCTCCATTAGCTTGCCCAACACTACCTCTTCCGTAATAATGATTGTTTCCAGGTCCTCACCTACGTTCGTCTCTTTGTCAGTTACTGGCATGTTATTAATGTCCTCCACTGTGAAGACCGATACAAAATACCTGTTCAATGCCTCGGCCATTTCATCATATCCCATAACTAAATTCCCCTTCTCATCCTCTAAAGGAAAAACGTTTACTTTAGCCACTCTTTTTCATTTTATATATTTATAGAAACTTTTGCTATCTGTCTTTATATTCTGTGCTAGTTTTTTCTCATGTTCTATCTTACTTTTCTTTATAGCCCTTTTTGTGGCTCTCTGTTGACCTTTAAAGTTTTCCCAATCTTCTAGTTTCATGCTGTTTTTGGCCATTTTGTATGCCTTCTCTTTCAATTTGATAGCCTCCCTTATTTCCTTAGACACCCATGGCAGATTACCCCTTTTCTTCCAGTCCTTCCTTTTCACTGGAATATACTTTTGCTGAGCACTTTGAGAAATTGCTTTGAAAGTCCTCCACTGCTCGTCAACTGTCCCACCATAAAAATCTGTGGTTCCAGTCTACTCTAGCCAAGTCCTCCCTCATTCTATTGTAGTCCCCCTTGTTCAAGCGCAGGACCTTGGTATTGGATTTTATCTTCACACACTCCATCTGTATTCTAAATTCAACCATACTGTGATCACTCCTTCCAAGAGGATCCCTAACTATGAGGTCATTAATTATTCCTGTCTCATTACACAGGACTAGATCTAGGATAGCTCGCTCCCTCGTCGGTTCCATTACATACTGTTCAAGAAAACTATCACGGATACACTCAACGAACTCCTCCTCAAGGCTACCCTGACTGAGCTGGTTCGACCAATCTATATGTAGATTAAAATCCCCCATGATAATTGCCGTACCATTTTTACAAGCATTAGTTATTTCTTTGTTTATTGCCCGCCCCAATGTGATATTATTTGGTGGCCTATAGACTACGCCTATCAATGACTTTTTCTTCTTAGAGTTACTAATTTCCACCCAAATGGATTCAACCTCAAAATATGCCTACTTTTGGATAAAATTTGCAAGCCACAGAACTATTTAAACAACAGTATGCTTCTTGCAGATCCCTTTTATAAAGCATGAAATATTGTTGGAACTCTCAGTACCATTTTATTCCCTATATCTATTGAGTTGTATCTGTCATAAATGCAGATAGTTAAAGGCCTAAGCTTATTGAATTCATTACTGGAACTGCTTATTATTGTTCATTAACAGTCTCTGTTGTCACGACTGAAGCTGGAGGAGTGCACTGTCTTTCTTCAGTTCCACTTCTCCACAGGTCACAACATATACTTAAGTGTTTACCCAATTACCAATAGGGCCAATTATATACTCTTTTTATTTTGCAATAAAATCCACCAACAGGTTTCTTTAATAAACAAAAGTGTTATAAAACAAGTCAATAAAGATACAAAGCTTTTAACAGTTTGAAATATGACAATAAATATATATATATTCCCTTCTAAAAACACCACACACCAATTAAAAGAAAAACGATAAGACATGTTATGTTCCAGATGGCTTACGTCTGGCGACCAAGTCAACATAGACCAGTCACTGGGATCTTTTCAGAAGCAGTTCGTTCAGGAGATGTCGAGAGGAAGTCTTCCAGAAGACTCTCAGGAGAAATGCTGCATCAGTTTCTCTATTTCTTACACATGATTCTCAGGACTTTTCAAAGAGGTGGATGAACTGGTCTTCTCTTTTAGCAGGCTGCCTCCAACTGACTCAAAGCAGTATTCAAAAACAAAACCCACTCTTGAGCATCATAAATCTTGGCATGTCACTTCTCTTGTAAACAACTTCAATAGTCAGAAGGTACCTGTTTACTTAGCTGAAGACATGTGACATCCAGTAAATTTTTTTTAAAGAGTCCTTCCAGTGACCCTTTAAAAAACAAAAGTCCAACATCTATGGAATCACTTCAGTCCTCCAACGAATCCATCTCCACAATTCTAAAACAAGAGCCCTCAAAAAAATTTAAAAAGCACTTTCATAACAGTTTACTATTGATTTAACTTGCTGCAAAAATATGCATTTTTCCCCACAAATATCCAGTCTTTGAAATAATAATGTAACTGTGTACTCAGATCAAAGCCTTTAAGCTGTTAGTAGCTTTCAGTGCACATTTTACGATATATTATGCACCATCTAACAGTGAGCTTCTTGTTTTTTAATCCCACATTGTATCCAGTGCATCAGCCCAGGATAGCTGCTACTGTTTATACAAAATCCTTTTATCCCTTAATCAGACTTCAATGAAGTTCACAAATAAGTTGTATAGGACAGAAGGAGGTCAAATGATTTCCCATTACTGCAGACATACAAGTCTCTCATTCCTGGATAGTTCCAATGCTATTCCTTAACAAGTTAACTGAGGAGTAGCACTGATGAACTTTAATTTTATTAACTAGGCTATAACATTGTACTTTGTTAAATACCTTTTGAAAGTCCATCAACTTCACTGCCTACATCAACTTCTTATTTCAAAGAACTTAATCATGTTAGTCAAACACTAAAAAATCCATGCTGGCTGTCAATTACTAACCCATTTATTTCCATGTAACAATTAATTTTGTCTCAGAATATTGTCTCCAAAAGTTTCCCATCACCGCTGTTAGGCTGATTGGCCTGTAGTTTCTGGGTTTATCCTCTGCCTTTTTGTGACATTCACAATCCTCTAATACTCTGGTACCATATCCAAGGAGGAATGGAAGATTGTAGTTTGAGCTTCTGCAATTAAGTGCTAAAGAGAGGATCGTGTGGAGCCAGAATACTTTGCACCTATATCTTCACTAAAGGAGTCTTCCATTGCCACAGTATAGGAAAAGGTGGTAGAGAAATTGGAAAGGATAAAAATTAATGTAAAGGAGGGTACTTGAAAAGGTTAGTAGTGGACGTCCAACCTCTCTACACCCCCATCCCCCACCAGGACAGTTTGAGGACTCTCCGCCTCTTCCTTGAACAGAAGCCCAACCAGTCCCCATCCACTGCCACCCTCCTCTGCCTGGCTGAACTTGTTCTCACATTGAACAACTTCTCCTTCAACTCCACTCACTTCCTTCAAGTAAAAGGTATTGCTATGGGTACCCGCATGGGTCCTAGTTATGCCTGTCTTTTTGTGCGATATGGCAAACATTCTTTGTTCCAGTCCTACTCAGGCCCCCTCCCCCAACTCTTTTTCCCAGTACATTGATGACTGTATCGGTGCAGTTTCCCGCTCCCGCCCAGAACTAGAGAACTTTATTAACTTTGCTTCTAATTTCCACCCTTCTCTCACCTTCACATGGTCCATCTCCAACAATTCCCTTCCTTGACTACTCTGTCTCCATCTCTGGGGATAGGCTGTCTACTAACATTCCTTACAAGCCCACGCGACTCCCACAGCTACTTCGACTACACTTCTTCACACCCTGCCTCCTGTAAGGACTCCATTCCATTCTCCCAGTTTCTCCGTCTCCGATGCATCTGCTCTGATGATGCTACCTTCCACGACAGTGTTTCTGATATGTCTTCCTTTTTCCCCAACCGAGGATTCCCCTCACCACCACCACCACCCCCCCCCCTCCCCCCCCCACTGTGGTTGACAAGGCCCTCAACTGTGTCCGGCCCATTTCCAGCACCTCTACCCTCACCCCTTCCCTCCCAGAACCGTGACAGGGTTCCCCTTGGTCCTCACTTTCCACCCCACCAGCCTCCAGATCCAAAGAATCATCCTCCACCACATTACAGCGTGATGCCACTACCAAACGCAGCTTCCCCTCCCTTCCCATCAGCATTCTGAAGGGATCATTCCCTCCGCGACAACCTTGTCCACTCCTCCATTACCCCCACCACCTCATCCTCTTCCCACAGCACCTTCCCCTACAATCGCAGGAGGTGTAATACCTACCCATTTACCTCCTCTCTCCTCCTCACTATCTAAGGCCGCAAATACTCCTTTCAGGTGAAGGAGCGATTTACTTGTACTTCATTTAATTTAGTATACTGTATTCACTGCTCACAATGCGGTCTCCTCTACACACAGGAGACCAAACGTAGATTGGGTGACCGCTTTGTGGAACACCTCCGCTCAGTCCGTAAGCATCACCCCGAGCTTCTGGTTGCTGGCCATTTCAACACCCACACCCCTGCCCTCATGCTGACATCTCTGTCCTGGGGTTGCTGCAGTGTTCCAGCGAACATCAATGCAAGCTTAAGGAACAGCATCTCATTTACCTTTTTATGTTTAGTTATTTTTTCTTTGGTTATTTTATTGAAGTTTTTTTAGTTTGTTTCTACTGTGCCTACCCACTGTTTCTGTTTTTTAATGTTTGTGCTTTACAGCCTATTCACACCCTTTGTCGTACTAACGCTTTGTCTTTCAGCACACCATTAACATACCATTTGCCTTTGCTCCATGACCTTCTGGTCAGTTATTCTCAGTGACCTTGTCCTATCAACCACCTCTTGTTATCTCTTGCCCCACCCCAGTTTTACTTGCTTAAGAACATAAGAAAATAGGAGCAGGAGTAGGCCATTAAATAAGATCATGGCTAATCTGTCCCAGACCTCAACTCCGCTTTCCGGCTTGCGCTAACCTTTTACATTTCTAATATTTGTTAGTTCTGATGAAGGTCACTGACGGGAAACGTTAACTCTGCTTCCCTCTCCACAGATGATGCCAAACCTGTTGAGTATTTGCAGCATTTCTTGCTTTTATAATCATTTGTTTTGGGTGGGAAGCAGTGAGGAGCCCCTCCGGAGGAATTGTTTAGGCTGCAACCTTTCCTGCCTGTGTCCCGTTATTGGGACATGGAGCCACCATCCCCAATCCGCCTGTCGCCGGAAGGCCACCGGGAATACCCCAATGAAGTCCCCCCCATTCCACTCAAATAAACTCTTATCTGGTAATTACTGGCCACCTGCCTTTTGCCAGGCAGTTACACACTTTCATTGTTCACCCACCGAGGGTAACAACGCAGAGGCCTGATCGCGCTGATCTGATGCCTTCTTGCCCAATAAGAGCAAAATACTGCGGATGCTGGAACTCTGAAATAAAAAGAGAAAATTAACGTTAACTGTTTCAGTCTCCACAAATACTACCAGACCTGTGAAGTCTTTCCAGCACTTTCTGTCTGCCCTTCTGTCCGAATTTTGCTCTCTGCCGGGCCTTCAACCGCGCGCCTGCGCGGATATAATTCCACCCCCGCGGGGACAGCATGGACCGCACCCCCACCCGACAACACATCACCGGCCCCGCCTCGAAGGAACGCTCCGATCCGAGCAGTGGCCCGCGCCAACTTCGACCCGAAGGCCGATCATTGGCTGTCCCTCACCAAGGCCCCGCCCCTCGGAACACCAAAATCCAGCCTCACTGCCGCGCGGGCGATTTGGGCGGGGAGCGGAATGTGGTTGAAAATGTGCCTCACTTTGGTCTGGGTCAGTGAAGGTGAGTCCAGAGAGAGTGGGGTGGGGGGGAGGAAGGGTAGAGAGGAAGGTGGGGGGGGGGGGAGGGAGGGAGGAAGGGTAGAGAGAGTGTGGGGGGGGGAGGGAGGAAGGGTAGAGAGAGTGTGGGGGGGGAGGGAGGAAGGGTAGAGAGGAGTGTGGGGGGGGGGAGGGGAGGAAGGGTAGAGAGAGTGTGGGGGCGGGGGGGGGGGAGGGAGGGAAGGGTAGAGAGTGTGGGGGCGGGGGGGGAGGGAGGAAGGGTAGAGAGAGTGGGGGGGGAGGGAGGAAGGGTAGAGAGTGTGGGGGGGGTGGAGGAGGGAAGGGTAGAGAGAGTGTGGGGGGGGAGGGAGGAAGGGTAGAGAGAGTGTGGGGGGGGGGAGGGGAGGAAGGGTAGAGAGAGTGTGGGGGGGGGGAGGGAGAAGTGGGAAGGGTAGAGAGAGTGTGGGGGGGGGGAGGGGAGGAAGGGTAGAGGAGAAGAGAGTGTGGGGGGGGGGGAGGGGAGGGAAGGGTAGAGAGAGTGGGGGGGGGGGGAGGGAGGAAGGGTAGAGAGAGTGGGGGGGGGGAGGGAGGAAGGGTAGAGAGAGTGGGGGGAGGGAGGAGGGTAGTGGAGGGTGGGTGGGGAGGGAGGAAGGGTAGAGTAGAGAGTGTGGGGGGGGGGAGGGAGGAAGGGTAGAGAGAGTGTGGGGGGGGAGGAGGAAGGGTAGAGAGAGTGTGGGGGGGGGGGGGAGGGAGGAAGGGTAGAGAGAGTGTGGTGGGGCGGGGGGGAGGGGAGGAAGGGTAGAGAGAGTGGGGGGGGGAGGGAGGAAGGGTAGAGAGAGTGGGGGGGGGAGGGAGGAAGGGTAGGAGAGTGGGGGGGGGGGAGGAAGGGTAGAGAGAGTGGGGGGGGGGAGA